>NW_005842085.1:540074-545106 GCF_000455745.1 Alligator sinensis | reverse complement strand
TGCGTGGTAACTCCTCTTTCCCTAAAAATGCACAATTTCTATAAATAGTATAGTGTGCATGTATAGAACTAATACTTGGATATCTTTTCAGCTTCTGAATGGTACTTGCAAAGGGGAACGTGTAAACTAAACTCTAGGAAGCTAAAAAAAATCACCATGAAGCTATATGTATTCCTTGTCAACACTGGAACAACCCTTACATTTGACACCGAACTTGCAGTACAGAAGTAAGACATTTTTTTTTCTCCTCTTAAAAAACTATATATGTGCATGCTTGACAGATTATACTCCTCTTTCTTTTTGAGTAAGCATCTCTGCATCCCTCTCTAGCACTCATGCGTACAAAACTGAGTTTTCTTTCACCAGCAGAATCTATATGCGCTATTTATGTGGCTGTGGGTGTGCCTCTGCTCTATATCGAGAACCTTAGTAGTAAAGTGGCTGTGATTCTTTCTCAGTTATTTGTTACTGACCATGGCTGCAAGACAATATTATTAGTATGCAGTTTGGTTTCAAAATAAAACTGAAAATCTGCAGGCTTCAATCCCTACCCATCTTGCAGTAGACTAATATCCATTAAAATGGGCATGGTTGGTGCCTTTTGTGTGTGGGAGAAACCCACATTCTGAGAGGCTGTGCTGTATTTTTATCTTTTTCTATGAGCACTTGCAAGTTATGAGATGCAAAGATGAAGCTCCATATTCTTGAAATCTGTGAACATCTTGTTGTACTGAGAGAGAGATTCTTGCTCATAAGGAGAATTTCACATTCTCTGGTGTCCCACTGAGGAGTCAGTCAGCTTCTGAAATCACAGTGGAGGCAAGTAAGACCTGTTACAGACACTGGAATGAGTGCTAGCGCTGGGATTGAAGCCAAACTTGGCCTGGAATCTAATGCAAATGTATTTAAGTGTTTGTAGGGTCTGCTGAGCACTGAGGCAGGTGAGATGTCCTTCAGTAAGTGCAAGCACAGCAAAATGCCTAGGGATAAGGCCTCCCAAGTGCTGCATATTATTAAAATGGACAAATGTAACAAATTGGTAATGGAGTGTGCTGCACTGCAGTATCCCACTTTCAAAGCCATTTCTAATGATGGTGTTTCCTGCCTTAGACAAGAAAGGTGCAGGATCCAAGACATCACCAGCACCAGTACAGATGCTAATACTATAACAGTGCCTTATTTGTCAACACTTCAGTTGGAAGTATATCTTTTACCATCACCAGAGAATGTACTTTCCCTGTCATTCAACAAGAAAATCTTTCTGTCCAAGTTCTACAAGTGGTTCATTTGAGACCCACAGGCTGCTTCTACTATCCCAGCTGTTGACTTGTCAGGATTAGCTTTAGTCCAGTCGGCGTTCTGGGAGTCACCTGTACATAAGGCCTGGTTTAAATCGCGGACCCAGCTCGCAGTGCAGCATCTCCTTTAATCTTGGAGTGTTCCCCTCCCTCCCCACCACACTGTGCGCCCCCGTGTTGCTGACTGGGGTAGGGGCGGCCATTATCCCTGCTACTTGCTCCTGATGGCTGGGAGGCTAAAACCACGGTTTTAAATATGCCATGGTTTTTGCCTCCTGCCGCTTACTTCTGACCAGATGGAGGCAAAAACTGTGGCATATTTAAAACTGCTTTTTTTGCCTCCCAGCCATTAGAAGCGAGTGGCAGCCAGGTTGCGGCATGGTGGGGACTGCAAATTGGGCCCACGATTTTAAACCAAGCCTTACCTATATATGTAATTCCACCATCCATGGCCCTGTTTGGGGATACAGGTATAAAAAGCAGGAATCTATCAGAGAGGAAGATGGCCCCCTTTTCAGTACCTTCTAATCAGGCCACTGATGCCAGTACGTCGGGAGTAGGTTGTGTAAGTGAGACTGATACGGGTACATATGTGTCTGGATCTTACAGACCACTCATCCACAGTGTGCACATGTATGCTATTGCTTGCCAGATGTCACCTGCTTTCCAGTTGTTGATTAGGTCAGAGTCCTTCATTGATGCATATACTTACCCTTACGTGATTTCTGGCCCTGACCAAAACAGTTGGTCAGGTAAAATCTGGTCTCATGCGCACCTGCAGAAGAATCGATGCTGACACCTTGCACTAAAGTTTTTGCAGCATGAGTAACAGGTGTTTAAATTGTAACCAAGCAACATCTGTGAGGCCCCAGCCTCAACCTGAGTGCCCTACGCTGTGCTGTGCTATGCTGTTGCACTGCCACCTGAGGCAGATGTGGAATGTGGAAGCTGAAGGAGACTGGCAGTAGAGGGAGTCAGTCAGGGTTCTGGGGGCTGAAATACAATTCCTTGTGGGCCACCACTTCGGGAGCCCTACTCTAAGAGGTGATGGCGCCTAAAAAGGAAAAATGGAAAGTAGAAGGAAGATGTCATGGTGAGCAGTAACATGAAGATGAGGGCACTAGGGATTTTGATAGGGGAGGAAGCAACTGGAATGGTGCACAAAAATAACTAAAGGCTGCTGTGGCAGGATAACTTGGAGTAGTGCCTGAGTTGGCTTGATGGATCAGAAGGGAGTATTGGAATTAAATATCAGATTTGTGATATTTGCTAGCATTTACTGCTACAGAACAGACCAGCCAATACTTGTTAAATGAAATTGTCTGCCCAGTTTATGCATGGCACAAAATAGTATGAATACATATAACAAAATACTAACGAAATATTGAAACAATGGAAGATCCAAATCAGGAGTAAATTAGTTAGTGGCATATTCAAAGAAAGTAATGTAACTTGTATGGTAACTGCCAGAAATGTAGGCTATGATGTAATACAGGGTTCTAGCATTACGATTGGAGAGGCATATATCTTGTTATAAACCAATACTTTGGTCATACGGTTTGAAATTGATGTCCAGAATACAATGGATCGCGGCATTTACACCTAGCATTTGGATATTATTCAGAATAACTAAGATATTTTGCTTACGGTTCTTAAAATTAAATTAGTTGTACTGTTTGAAAGTTTTGAGAAATTCACTTTTCTGAAAGACCATTGCTCTAAAATTCTGTTGCCCCTTTTTTCCTTCTTTTTAGTGTGTCCGACCTTAAACATGCAATCCAAACAAAATATAAGATTGCTATTCAGCACCAGGTACTGGTTGTCAATGGAGGGGAATGTATGGCACCAGACAGAAGAGTCTGTAGTTACAGTGCTGGAACAGTAAGTTCATTTACCCTTAGCCTTGCCTTCACAATTCATTCTGTAAAGATAAGAACTTTTCAGATACTTAATGTTTCTTTCCCCTTTTATGAAGAGACTCGTGTACTGTATTTTCTGGGTTTCTTGCGTTGCTTGACTAATGCCTTTTCATATAGTACTCGTGTCTGCAGTTTTCTGTACTCTACTTCATAAGTTGCATCATTGTTAAATTTTTGGAATAGGTAGGGGCTCTATAACATGTATTTACTCACAGTCTTGTGTTGGGATTTTATATTTTAATACAGGACACAAACCCAATTTTTCTATTCAACAAAGAGATGATCTTATGTGAACGTCCACCTGCTATTCCCAAAACTACGTTTTCGGCAGAGAATGAGATGGAATTAAAGGTTGAAGAATCTCTTATGATGCCTGCAGTTTTTCACACAGTAGCATCACGGACACAGCTTGCTGTGGTAAGTAACGTTTGAACCACTTAAAATTTAGTGGCCTTTTAAACCAAACTTGAACAAAATAACTCCACATACCACTTCCATAAGATCTATGGTCTATCTAATATAAGTAATGATTCAAAAAGCTGAAAATACTTTTAATCAACGTTAGTATTTTTCTAGTTTCTTTTCTGTTTTGGGATGTGTGGAAATGTTTCGTAGCTGTTAGGGTTGGAAGGGACCTCAATAGATCATCGAGTCCGACCCCCTGCCCTGGCCAGGAAAGAGCGCTGGGGTCATATGACCTCAGCCAGGTGTTTGTCCAGTCTCCTCTTAAAGACCCCCGAGGTAGGGGAGAGCACCACCTCCCTTGGAAGCCCATTCCATATTCTGGTAACCCTTACCGTAAAGAAGTTCTTCCTGATGTCCAACCTAAATCTGCTCTCTCTCAGTTTGTGGCCATTGTTCCTGGCTATTACTAGGGGTGTCCTGGTAAACAGAGCATCTCCTATTTTTTGCTGCCCCTGTCCCCCAATGAATTTGTGAGCAGCCACAAGATGCCTTCTCAGCGTTCTTTTCCGGAGGTTGAAGAGATCCAGGTCCCTCAGTCTTTCCTTTTAGACCCTTACCTGCAGGCCCCTAATCTTACAAGTGGCCCTCTGGACCCTCGCAAGGTTATCCACATCCCTCTTGAAGTGCAGTGCCCAGAACTGGACACTACTCCAACTGCGGCCTGACTAATACTGCATAGAGGGGAAGCATCACCTTGCTGAACCTGTTTGTGATGCACCTCTTAATCCATGATAGTGTGTGGTAAGCTTTGCTGATTACTTCCTCACATTGACGGCTCATATTCATCTTGGAGTCAATCCCTTTCTGCCGCTGTGCTGCTGAGAAGGTCCTCCCCTAGCCTATAGGTGTGTTGGTGATTCCTTCTCCCTAGATGCATCTCTTTGCACTTGTCTTAGTTGAACTGCATCCTATTCTATTCTGTCCACTTTTCCAACCTGTCCAGGTCTGCCTTGATTCAATCCCTTTCTACTAAAGTGTGTTTACTTTCAAGGAGCTGGCGAGCATCATAGCCCAGCCTCTGGCATGGATCTTTTGAGAACTCCTGGCGCTCTGGTGTAGTGCCCAAAGACTGGAAGAAGGCCAATGTGGTGCCTATCTTCAAGAAAGGGAGGAAAGTAGATCCGACAAACTATAGGCCCATCAGCCTGACTTCTATCCCGGGGAAGATCTTAGAAAAGTTTATTAAAGAGGCCATCCTTAATGGACTGGCCAACGCCAGCATCCTGAGGGATAGCCAGGACGGGTTTGTTGCGGGTAGGTCTTGCTTGACCAATCTCATTTCCTTCTATGACCAGGTGACCTATCACCTGGACAAGGGAGAAGAGATTGATGTCATATATCTTGACTTCA
>NW_005842085.1:509218-539773 GCF_000455745.1 Alligator sinensis | reverse complement strand
GGAGTGTCATCATTGATCACAAGATGAACATGACCCTGCAGTGCAATGCTGTGGCTAGTAAAGCGACCAAAATGCTGCTTGCATACATAGATGCTTCTCAAGCAAATCCCGGGATGTCATTCTCCCCTTGTACTCGGCCTTGGTGAGGCCGCAGCTGGAGCACTGCGTCCAGTTTTGGGCCCCACAACTTAAAAAGGATGTGGAGAAGCTTGAGAGAGTCCAGAGAAGAGTCACGCACATGATCAGAGGTCAGAAAAACGGACCTTACGGTGACAAGCTGAGAGCTATGGGACTCTTTAGCCTGGAAAAGTGAAGGCTCAGGGGTGATCTGGTGTCCATCTATAAGTATCAGGGGTGGCCACCAGTATCTGGGGGAACGTTTGTTCACCAGAGCACCCTAAGGGATGATGAGGTTGAATGGTTATAAACTACTGCAATACCGTTTCAGGCTAGACATAAGGGAGAATTTCTTTACTGTCTGAGCCCCCAAGGTCTGAAATAGCCGGCCATCGGAGGTGGTTCAAGCACCTACATTGAACACCTTCAGGAGTAAATTGGATGCTTATCTGGCTGGGATCCTATGACCCCAGCTGACTTCCTGCCCTCGGATGATCTTCCGAGGTCCCTTCCAGCCCCAGTGTCTATGAAATCTATGACACAAAATTATGGGGTATCTGCGAATTTGGACAGAGTGCTCTCTACACCCTCATCCAAGTTGCTGATGAAGACATTGAATAGCAAAGGTCCAAGGACCAAACCTTGTAGGATCCTACTGCCCACTTACCTCCATGTTGATATAGACCCGTGCACCATCACTCTGAGTGTGATCTTTAAGCCAATTTGCCACCCAGCTGACCGTGTAATCTTCTGTGTCACAGCAGCTCAGTTTGTTTATGAGAATAGGATGAGATACCTTATTGAAGGCCTTAAAATCCCAGTAGATGACATCTACCTTGACTCCTGCATCTAAACATTTTGTGACCTGCTCATAAAAAGAAAAAAGGTTAGTCAGGCAGGATCTACCTGCTGTGAACCTGTGCTGGTTGCTTTTCAGCATTATTTTTCCTGCTGGGCTCCCACAAATGTGATCCTTGATTAGTTTTTTCAAAAGTTTTCCCAAGGATACAGGTGAGACTAACTGGCTTACAATTACCCGGATCCTCCTTCCTCCCCTTCTTGAAAATAGGGACCACGTTGGCCCTTTTCCATTCCTCTGGGACCTGGCCCAGACTGCTCAGACAGCCAGGCCAGTGGATCTGCTATGATACTGGCCAGTTCCTTCAGCATCCTTTAGTGAAGATCATCCAGGCCTGCTAAACACATTCAGCCCCTCCAAGTGTCCCTTTTACTAGGTCGATGCTGACCCTTGGTGGGCTGGTGTTCCTCCTCCTGTGCCTATCTATAATGCAATTGGGAGATTTGTCTTGATCCGTGTTCAGGAATACAGAGGCAAACAACTCATTGGAGAGTTCAGCCTTGTCTTTCCTATCTCTCACCAATTGCTGTAGACTGCCCTGTAGGAGTCCAAAGTTACCCCACACCTTTTTGCTCCCTGTGTACTGGAAGAAAGACTTTTTGTTGTCTTTTAATTTTTGTCACCAGTCTGAGTTCCATTGCTGTTTTGGCCTTCCTAACTGACTCCCTGCAAGTGCGAGCCAAGGTATACTCCGTGGTAGCTACCCCCTGCTTCCACAGCCTGTATACCTCTTTATTTGCCCCTAGGCTTTCCTTGATTTCCCTGTTCAGCCAACAGGGTTTCTTGGCCCCTTTGCCCCCTTTTGTGCACGATGGGATTGTTTCCTGCACCCAAAGGATTGCTCCCTTGGGGAATGACCACCCTTCCTAGACTCCCAGCTCACCAATACTCTGGATCCTCAATGCCTCACTAATTTCCTGAGCATACTGAAGTTAGCTTTTCTGAAGTCTAGCACTTCTACCCTGCTGGTTACTTTTCCCACCCTATGCCAGATAGTGAATTCAGTCAATTGATAGTCACTATCCTCTAGGTTACCTTGTACCTGCAGATCCACCACCAGGTCATTCCCTGTACCTTGTTGGACTTGCTGCTAGCTATTTCTCCTAGTGGGAAGTTAAGAACCTATGTGAGCAGTTAGATCTGTCTGACTGCTCCTCGCAGCAGATGTCAGGGTAGTTTAGGTCACCCATGACAACCGTATCTTGACCACATGGCCTCTGAGAGCTGCCTTTTGAGAATTCCAGGTCTACCTTATCCTCCTAGTGTGGCAGTCTGTAGTAGACCTCCACTACCAAGTCCCTTACCTTCCTTCCTACCTCAATTTGCCCCTTCTCTGATTCCATCTTGATTATAGAAGATGTGTATTGCTCCAGAACATAGAAAGCAACACCCCCCCCCTTTTTTTCCTGTTTGTTTAGGGCTTCAGTGTCTTCAAAGCATCACAATGTAAATTTGTAATAGAGCTTCCTAGAACACATCCAAATAAAAATCTTTTGTATCATGTGCTGTGATATAGTTTCCTATGTTGCATTTGGACCTTGCTTACATTTATTTTACTTTCAAGGTGTTTTTTAGTTTGTCTCAGCTCAAGAGTAGGAAAACTTAATATTGATTATTTTACAAACATTGTTTGACTAACTAGAAACTGCTTCTTATTTTCTGTTCTTATTTGAATGACTACTTGGGGGTTAATAAAACAATCTCATTACGCAAAAGTTTGTGCATAATTATTCATTGCTCAGGTATTTGTCATCAAATGCTAGTTTTCTGCTTATATAAGACAACTATGCTGAGTTCCAGTCTAACCTCTGTTAGACTGAGGTGCATTATTAATCTCTGTGCATTGTTAACCTCGGCAGCATACGGAGAAAATATTAATTACAGAAAGGCATCTCTACATTCATTACTGGCAGCTGTGGGGAACAGCTTTGGGAATGCAGGTCAAAGCATTCAGCATAGCAACTGATAAGTTCTCATAACAGCAGAGAATATTGCCCTTACTTATAGATGTGTGAGTTGAAATTATAAATATGCAATTGACTTTATTGATTCTAAGTAAATGTTGAAGTCAGCAGTGTTTGGGAGTAGCTAGTAAAGTCCGCTCAATACGTAAGCAATAATAAACTGTTTATTTCAATGTGTTTTTTAATAAGCTGTTTTTTCTAGGTGTAAAGGGGTTTCTTTGTTCTGGTGACTCTGTCTCTTCTGGTACAATCCAAAAAGATAGATAACCCTTTGAATGAGAAGTGTGAAATATCACATAGCTGTATTCACATGTAAACAGCATTGTTGAATGTGCCAAGGTAGGTGCATTCTCTAGCACGTACAGCAGTTTTTCCTGCACTGCTTGTTGTTCATCCATGGAAATACTTTTTTGATTTGGTCATATAGCCTGCCACTGAAATGTTTTCAGGGTGGGATACATTTGGATCCAGTAGACCAAGGTTGGGGAACCCCGGCACATGCCAGTGCATGGTGCACACGTTTTGCTGGGCACACATTCCTCAGTGAGGATGGTGGGGGAGCTGAGAGGGGCCCGATCCTTCTTGTACAGCTCAGGCCCCTTCCCTGCCATCCGCCTCAAACTGGTCATGCACCCACTGCTGGCAATGAGTTGGGACAGGGCTCTGCAGACCCCAGTGCAGCTGCTCACAGCTTCCCCGCCACCTACTGTGGGCAGCCAGGACTCTGTGGTGGGCAGCAGAGGCCTGACTAAACTGGCTATGGCAGGCAGCTGGGAGGCTGCAAGTGGCTGCATCAGGGTCCACGAAGCTCTGGCCTGGCTAGATGCTGGTGGCAGGTCAATGCACACTTCAGGGCAGACAGTAGGAAGGGGACCAGGGCTGTGGTGCCATAAGGATTGGTCTCCTCATGGTGCCCCTGGCATGCAGTTTTAGGTTGCAAGTGTATTTTGCACTCTGCCCAAAAACGTTGCTGGTCTCTGCAGTGGACCAAAATGTTTTGTCCTTCCTTCCACCCCTAAAATACCAGGAGAGAGAGAATTGCTGCTGTCATAGATTCATAGATGTAGGTTTGGAAGGGACCGTGTAGATCTTCTAGGCCGATCCCCTGCCCTGGGCAGGAGAGAACTGGGCTCAAATGACCCCCATCTAGTCAAGCCGCCTCTTAAAGACCACCAAGGTAGGAGCAAGCACCACTTCCCTTGGAAGTTGGTTCCAGATCCTAGCCGCCCTGAATGTGAAGTAGTGCCTTCTAATATCTAGTCTGAACCTACTCTCTAACAACTTATGGCCATTATTCCTTGTTAGTCTGGGAGGTGCTTGGGGGAACAAGGTCTCTCCCATTCCCCGCTGGTCCCCTCTAGTAAGTTTATAGACAGCCACCAGGGCCCCTCTCAGCCTTCTCTTGTGAAGGCTGAACAGGTCAAGGTCCCATAGCCTCTCCTTGTAGGGTCTGCCTTGCTGTCCCCGGATAATCCCTCTCAATGCTGTCCACATCCCTCCTGAAGCGCGACGCCCAGAACTGGATGCAGTACTCCAACTGCGGCCTGACCAGTGTCACATAGAGGGGAAGGATCACCTCCTTGGCCCTGCTTGTGATGCATCTGTGGATGCACAACGAGGTACGGTTAGTTCTACTGACCGTGTCTTCGCATTGGTGGCTCATGTTCATCTTGAACTCCAAGATCTCTTTCTGCTACTGGGCTTTCGAGAAGAGAGTTCCCCAGCCTATAAGTATGTTGCTGGTTCTTACTGCCCAAGTGCAGCACCCTGCACTTATTGAATCCCATCCTAGTCTCATTTGCCCACCCCTGTGACCTGTCCAGGTCCAGCTGTATCCTGTCCCTCCCTTCTAGCGTGCCCACCTCACCCCAAATCTTGGTGTTGTCCACAACTTTAAACAGGGTGCTTTTCACCCCCTCCTCCAAGTCGCTAATAAAGAAATTGAACAGTGCGGGCCCAGGGACCGAGCCCTGGGGGACTCCACTGCTCACATCCCCCCCCCAGGTTGAATATGACCTGTCCACCACCACTCTGTGTGGCCCCTCAGCCAATTTACTATCCATCTGACTGTGTAGGCATCAATGCCAGAGTCGCCTAGGTTTTTAATGATAATGGGGTGGGAGACCGTGTCAAAGGCCTTTCTGAAGTGCAGCAAGACTACATCCACCACGACACCTGCATCCAATGATTTTTGTGACCTGATTGTAGAAGGCAATCAGGTTGGTCTGACAGGACCTGCCCGTAATAAAACCATGCTGGTTGCTCCTGAGCATCATCCCTGCTGCTGGCCCTTCACAGATGTGCTCCTTGATAATCTTCTCAAAGAGCTTCCCTGGGATCGAAGTAAGACTAACGGGTCTATACTTGCCCGGGTCCTCCCTCTTCCCTTTTTTGAAGATGGGGACCACATTGGACCTCTTCCAGTTGTCCAGCTCCTGGCCAGAGCACCACGAGTGCTCGTAAAGCCGTGCCAGGGGCCCCGCGATAACCCCTGCCAATTCCCTCAACACCCTGGGGTGGAGAGCATCTGGACCTGCTGATTTGGACACGTCCAGCCCCTCCAGAAGTTCTCTAACTCGGTCCTCCCTGACCTTAGGCCTGGCGGAGTCTCTCCTTAGTCTGTCCTGAATCTTGGTGGGGGTGTCTCGGTCCCTGCACAAAAAAAAACGGAGGCAAAGAAATTGTTAAAAAGGTCTGCTTTTTCCTCTGGTGCAACCACCAGATTGCCTAGCGTATCCTGTAGGGGCCCCACATTACCCAATGCCTTCTTCATGCTCTCTATGTATTTAAAAAGGACTTTTTGTTGTCCTTGATCCTTGATGCTAGCCCTAGTTCTGTATCTGCCTTAGCTTTCCTAACAGCCCCCCTACAGACCTGAGCGATATAGGTATACTCCTCTTTGGTGATAGCCCCTCTCTTCCACTGGGTGTATGCCTCCTTTTTGGCTTTCAGGCTTTCCTGAATGCCTTTGGTGAGCCAGGAGGGCTTTTGAACACTCTTGCCCCCTTTGATTCTCGTTGGGATTGTCACCCCTTGGGCTCTGAGTATTGTCTCCTTAAGGGACGACCACTCATCTTGGGCGTCCAGTTCCTACTTTCCAGGACCCCAGTGCCTCTCCTACCAATCTCCTCAACTCATTGAAGTTGGCCCTCTTGAAGTCAAGGGCTCCTGCCTTGCTGCAGGCCCTTGACACCCTGCGCTGGATGGCGAATTCCAGCATGCAATGATCACTGTCGCCCACGTGGTCAAGAACCTTGAGTCCACCACCAGGTCGTCGCCTGTGGCCAGGACCAGGTCCAGCAGGGCATTTCCCCTGGTGGGACTGTGCACCTCCTGGGTTAAGTGGAGGTCCTGTATCTCGGCAAGGAACCTTCATGAGCACTCCAACCTGGCTGGCTGCTCTTCCCAGCAGATGTCCAAGTAATTTAGATCACCCATGACGACTACATCCCTTGCCTTAAGTGCCTCGGCAAGCTGACCTGAGAATTCGTGGGTCTGGTCCAAACTTCCTGATCCAAACTGGAAGTGAAAGTGATTTGGGTGTGGGGAAGAGATGTTTCCGTCCTGTTCCCTCCAGGGAAGAAGAATGATTTTGCCATTGGTGCTACAAATGGCATTGACGGCCTCTGTGTGAAACATCTGGCAGATCGGGGAGAGAGCAGAAAGCAGAGTGGCAGATGGCAGGGAGCAGAAAACAAAGTTGCAGATAGAACATGGAGCATAGAGAAAAAAGCCAAAAGTAGATCAGTCAGAGGAAGGAGATAGAAGTGGCATTCAGAAAACACCAGGCTAATTTGTGACACACCTGCCAAAAAGGGGGTGTGTGTGTCCCTTGATTTTAGGCCATTGTTGGTGAGAAATGCACTCTTTTGGTGGTGCATGAAGCAAGCGTATGGGAGTTCAAGCTGTTTGTTGCAGAGCAAAGATAGCATTTTTGCAGCAAGATGTTGGCTTCTCTTGGCCTTCCAGCATCCCAAGGAGACTGCTTTTCACCTCCTGCCCTTCCCTATCTGTCAAGTTAAACTCTACTACCCTAGGGAGATGGATACAGGCTCATAAGTTGTCATGTGCCTGTCTACAAGCAGAATCAAATCCTTGCTACCCAAAAGACCGCAAAAGATTTCTTCCTGTGCTTTGTACTGTGGCCAGCTACTTCAGTTAGAAAGGTCATGGCAGGGGTAAAGGGGAGATGTATCAGCCTCTCCTGAAGTGGAGGGAGCATCAGAATGGGAGGTGCCCATGTGTTCAGTGTAGTGATTAGTAGTAAAGGATGTGGCTGCAGCTCCCCTTCTGTAAAATGGAGTCACTGTCAGCCTCCTGCCACCAATGGGTGATGGGATAGCTGAATAGCTATCCCAGCACCCATTGGATAACTAAAGACACTTCTTGTATGGCCTCTCTCCCCTGTAGACTGGCCTACACTTAACTGATTGGGAAACAGGAGACTGCATGGCCAGGGACTCAATCATGTCCTCATGACCATACATGATACTGCGCACCAGCCTGCATAGGAGCCAAACTTGCTCTCTGAAGAAGCAGTGATAGTTATTGACTTTTTGCTTGTAGGAGTATGGCACATACTGGAGCTGCTAGTTCTGCTGGATCAGGAGCTGCAGGGCATGAGCGTGGCAGGGATTCATTGCAGCCTGGAAATTGATAAGTCTTTAACAAAAATATACTTAAATTTCCAATGCTAAAGTGAATTCTCGAACATAGCAAAAAGATACTTCAAATCTAGTCTAGAGAGATATAGTTAGCTGTGTTAATCTAAAGTCAGAGCCGGGTGGCACCTTGGAAACCTAACTGGTTCAAAGAAGTTTCAGCTTTGGTAGGCAATAGCCTATTGTGTCAGATATTTCCTTGGCTTGCTCAGCATATGACAGAGCAGGCTGTTGTCTATGAAAGCTTATGCTTTTCTGAACCAGTTAATCTTGAAGGCCTTCCATAACTTTTGCGAATTAAGCAGCACCCTAACTTATTATGCTTACCGCCTTGTCAAGAGGCTAGGCAGCAGAGGCAGGGAATGACCAGGAAGGGATGAGCCTCAGCCTGCTTTTAGGGACTTGTCTTCTCACACCCTTTACAGAATCCTTTGGCACTTCAGGATGCTGTTACACCCTGCTTGATCACTGCTCCAAGGTGCTACCCTACCCTACTTTTGACCAAAATCTAGTATAAAGTCTTTATTTAATTGCAGGTCTATATTTTAGAAATTAGACCAACCAGTGATAATATACCTTTTCTTTAGGAAGTAACTGAAGTATAAATGGAAAAGTTGATTGTAATTGGGTCAAATCAAGGCTTTCCACTTGGTGATTTAAATTGCTAATTTAGATTACCTAGATTTAGGCTGGTGTCAACTTGGCTCTGAAAACATTGTGGGGAATGGTTGAAACGTGCCCCTGCTTTATGTTTGATGTGGGAAATAATGAAAATTTATCTTGGCCACGAACCTTTAAGTATACTTTAGGCAAGTCACCTTAATGTGTTTTGTGCATCCATCTGTAAAATATGGGTAATAATTCTGTACTTCAAAGAAGTAGTATAAACTGTTTGCTGTGAGGTACTCAGATGCAGTGAGGTCCATATAACATGCTTCCATATTTTTGAGGGTAACCAGGCTATAAGACCCTGATAACTTGTTCCCATTTGATTGGTACTGTGAAAGGGGCTTGATGTAGCCAAAATACTATAGTAATTGCTAGGGTCTGCACATCCTTGCTTTAAACAGGATGAATCTAGAGCATGGCATTTGAATAGCAGTGTTAAAGAAGCAGGTTGTGCCTTAAGCTAAGTACAGATGTTCAAAAAGACCAAGATGGACTGCTATGGACCTCCACCAGAGTTTCCTCTGGCTTCATCCTGCCCAGGCATAGTTGACCATCTTTAGGGTCCTAGCACGTACGCTCATGTGGAATTGATCCGAGTTGTGTGTAAGCAGCGTAGTTAAGATCGGTAGTAAACAGAACACACATTCGCCCTTTGGTAGGAGGGGCAAATCTTAAGCTAGGTTGCACCATGTTTAAACTAGTCTGTGTATGCTGAACATCTGTTCTGTTACAGGTATAGACCAGTTTCTGATCACTTGCATTGGTAAAAGTGTAATGTCTGTACCTGGCCTTAGTGTCTTATCCCTGTCGCTTGGAGATTCCACTCCCATAAACCGTTCCACTGAGTTTCAACAGAGTTTGTGTTCTTTGAGGGAATCCCATGTACCCCCCACCCCCTGCCCCCGATGAACTTGAGTTGCACAAAGTTGTGGGTGTCATGCTTGAATGTTTGACTCCTTTTAGACAGAGCCTTATTTTCAGTCGAAATCTATTTTCGTTTTTCATGTTTTCCCTTTTATATGAAGAAGATGAGTAATACCAGCCATAGTTGTTCTTCCTGCCCACCATGGCTTTTTGTTTTGTTTTTTTTCCCCCAGACGTACTCAAGAACACTCTTGTCCTGCAGTGTTAAACCCAGAGTATACTTGACATCTATTAGGAAAACACATATTTTAGAATACTTCTTCAGGGCTTAACTGTTGGGAAGGATAAGCATCCACTCTTTTTGTTACTGCTATGACTTTTGCTAGTTAGTAGCAGTTGTGATTACCATCTCGTGCCATGTTGATACCTTGCTTTTTGGGTGAAGAAAAAACCCTTGGGTGACATAAATGAAATGATTTCAGATAAGAATATTTTACAAGAGCTCTGGACCAGAATTTAGCAGGCTGGAATTTTGTTTCTAGGTTGACAGTCATCCTGCTGGATATTCTTGGCCGTGTCATTTCGCAACTTTTCTGTCTCTCATCTTCTCCAATTTATAAAAAGGAAATAATAATGATGACCTTATTTATAAAGCAATTTGGCGCTTACTGTTGAAAAGCACTTTGTAAAAGCTAACTCATTGTTATGTTTTTTTTCTGCCACCCCCTCTTCCTGGTATCCATCTATTTTGTCCAAAATTTCATATCTTTCGGGATCTGTAGGCTTGTACTTTGCATAGTTCTTGGAACATATCAAAAATCTGTATCTTCAAAAAATTATGCAGTCTCTTGTGTGATGGTAGCAAATGAGAAATATACTGAAACCATGCTGACTTTGAATGACGGTGCAAGTGTTGGATTGTATAAGGGGATTTTGCCATCTTATAATTAACAGAACTGGTTTTCTTAATGTTCTCTTGAAGTTGTATCAGAATGATTCCATCTGTCTTGTACATGAGTCTACAAGAAATAGTTGCACAAGATTCCTGCCAGGTAAGGATTGTGGAATACCTGCACCCATGTTCTACATACGGGTGGTAGTAAGGGTGCTGCCTCAAAGCCTTCGTTTGGTCTTCTGTACTGACTGTGGCTTCTTACAGAGCTCCCATAGACAGACATTGTCTTTGGAGCAAAATCGGGTATATTGAGCTGTCCTAGTACAGCTGATCACTTCACTGGTGTCTCTGCATGTCACTGGGGCTGTTGGAGTGGCAGGCATCTGACTTGTGAGACTTGGGTGACCTGGGTGCTGTACCCTGACTTAGGGTGCTGCAAACAGGGAAACACCACCACAGTGCTGCCAAATGCATTGTGATTAGTATATGTGAAAGAGGGCCAAATCCTGCACTCTGGATGCACATCAGTGCAGCCGTAATCATTTTTATGGCAGTACAAGTTTCAGGCAAATGTAAGTCCTAGCCCCTTGTCATGCTCCAAAGTTTCCCAAAATGTCACAGCTACAGTAGTCAGCCTGTGATGCCTTAAATGAGAGGAGATCCAGGATCTGTCTCATTTTTTATGCATATAGATTAAAATGCATTAAACAGCACTGTGGTGATGTTTTCAAATAATAAACAAATTGCTTGGGAATAAAACATTTTATTAAATATTTTTCTTGTGCTTGTATTTGGGGGATGGTGTGCTTATAATAATTTGCATAAAATATTTTTCATGAAATGCCAGTTTTATTTCAGCATGGTTTTTTTTTTTTATAATTCGTGCCATGTAAATTATCTTCTGCTGTTCCCTGTTTATCATGGACAATTTTACGTGAGGCGTAATTTAATTTATTTGTAGTGATTGCCTGTCACATACCAGTATTACCTGCCAGGATTGGGCTTGATTCTACCAACAAAATAGTATAATGCCTGCCCAAGCACATGCAGCAGAATTTAAAACAAGGTGGAAGAGTAGGATATTACAAGCAATAGTGCATGAGGGAAACACATGCGTGTATGTATGGCTAGGGACAGAAGTTGCACACAAACCAGTTTAAGTGATGAGAAACTGGTTTAAACCTTTAACAGAACAGATATTCAGTGCACGTAAACCACTTTCAAAATGGTCAAAACTGGTTTAAGATGAACCTGAGTGAATGTAGTATCAGACTCAACTGATTTAGGTCAAACCAGTTTATGGAACTTCTGTCCCAGACACCTTCCTAGTTTAAGTTAACTCCCAGCATCCAAGCATGCTTTACAGCCTTGGGCTGGGCTGGGCTGCAGGAGCAGGGTTGGCCCCAGCCCTTTCCTCCTTTGCCAGAGCACTATCACTGCTTTGGCTGGCTGAGAAGGGGGTGGGATGAGCAGGTGAGGGGCATAGCCAGATGCTGGCCTCAGTCCTGAGGCAAAGAGTGGGGGAAAGGGGTCCAGCCGGTGTTCTAGGCAGAAGCAGAGGGGAGGCGGGCAGGGGGAAAGATGCCCCTGGAGGGATCCCGGTGCTGCCCCCCTCTGACACTCAAGAATGGGGAGAACATAGGGCATTTGGAACGGGTGCTGGCCCTGGAGGCACCTGCTGAGCAGCTTCTCCTGCCAGGCCCAGTTTAGGGCAGGTGTCCCTGGGGGAAAGGGGAGGCAGTAGCACCAACCGGGAGACAAGCAGGGATTCCCCTCCCCAACCTCTGCTGCCAACTCTGCCTGAGTCACTCGCCCACCTCTGGGGAGCTGTGGCTGCTGCTGGAGAAGTTGTCTGTGTTCACCTGCAGAGTTGCTGGGTGCTGTAGCTGCCTGATCACAGCCTCCTCTTTCAGATGACCCAGGCTGGACAGCTCAGCATCAGGGCTTAGCGCGGCCATTGGCAGCAACAGTGGTAGGTCCCCCAAGAGGAGCCAGCTGGCTCCCATGGCACATGGGCCAGTCTGCACCTGGCTGCGGCTGCTGCTGCAGGGCTGCCCCATGGTGCCTGGAGCAGCCACATGAGGCCCAGGGGCAGCAGCCAGGGCACTGCAAGCAGGGAATTGGGCAGCAGTTTCCCCTGGCCAAACTGCTGCTCTGTCTTCTGCTCCCTGCCTTATTTGTAGCTCTGCTCCCTAACCTACCTCCCTGGTCTGCAGTTTGCCCCACACAGGCTGCCTGTGGTAGGCATCTCAAATATTTCAAAATCAAAATAATACAGAAAGCAATTTAAATAAAATAAAACCAATAAATATTTAGGAGGTGTATACTAGTTACCACAACAGTGTTCTGTTGCTTGCAGTGGTCACAAATGCATGTAATGTAGTGAGATGTGAGAAACTCAGCGAGTAGTTGTAGGGAATAATGCAAGTAGTTTAGTCTAAATGCCAATAAAAATAGGTTTTACATGCGCCTTTAATTTAGTAATGTTTAAATACTATTAACTTGGAATAATCCTGTTTTCCTTCATAGATGTCAACATTTTGAATTCTAAGCTTTGTATCTCAGTGATATTTTATGTCAGTTAATTCCCTAATGTATATCTGCTTTGTGTGATGGAAAATGTTTCCTTTTTAACGGTTTTAAATTTTCTGTCTTTGGTTCAGTTAATTTTCCCTTGTTTTTGGCGTGGTTTTTTTCTATCGTAGGTTGAATAAAAGTTTCCAATCTATCCTGTCTTTACCATTCATTATTTTGCACAACTTTGTGTTCCTTTTATTTTCTCTAAATGATATATAGTACCAGTCTGTCCCCATAGCCCTGAATGGTTTTTTGTGCATCTTACCTCTGAATCCTCGGTTTCTATCAAATACTTCTTAAGATGAAGTGACCAGAACTGTGTGCGCCCTATTGTGGATAAAGGAATATCAGATGATGGTACCAAATTGACATTCTTCATGTTATTCTGTGTGTGCAAACTTTCTAAACACATTTGAGTACTGCTGTTCATTGAATAGATACTTTTGCTGAGTTTTACAACAATAGTGCTTAAGTTGATTTCCTATTATACAGCTTCTTAAAAACCTAGAGAAGACCACGAGTAGTTGAAATTATCCTGTCTGCATTAGGTTGTGTTTATCATCACTGAATTTCTTTTACAGTTGTTCCTATTCATTTAGTTTTCGACAATATTAAGCTATTTGAGTCAACTGCACAATTAGCTGCTACTTCAGTAATCTCCTTTTCCAGATCATTAATAGATGCATTAAAAAAAAAAAACAAAACAAAAACTTGGAACAATTCCAGGTTGGTTGAAACAAAGATTATTGTGATACTCCTTGGTTAATCTCTTGTCATACCAAAAATTGACCATTTATTCCTTCTTCCTTAGTCGTGTCGATGGACTCTGAGTCGGGAGAACTTAGTTTTTCCAGACCTTTTTGAAGTATTTTTGTCAGAAGCTATTTAAATACAATATAGTGTTTGTTGGGTTCCCCTCACCCCTTTTTTTAAATACCCCTCTCTAAATCTAAGTTGCTGCCATGATTTTTCATACGTTTCCATAAGATATTGAACCTAATTGCAGTGGATCCATTGTCAGTTTAGTGGCTTGACTATAATTATTACTTGAACCCAAGTGCAGCATATTTTAAATACAAATTTCCTTTATTTTTCTTGAATTGGAGACTAGTAGTATAATTCTATTGAAACATTCTTATAACTTAGATGTACAAGGATAAAAAAATCTTAACTATGTGATGCTCTGCTTCAGAATTTTTACTCCGTTAGATTCTGTGTAACCTTGTTAAGATGTGGCACTACTTTTTCTGCCTCTTCAGTTTAAAGTCCTTGTATGTTCTAGAGTCACTTATGTAATGACTCTGCACTTTGTCTCTATACTATGTACTTTTTTGCTAACAGAAGCTTTGGGGTTATTTGTGTATAGTTTATTGCTATTTATGTATGTCTGTAGGTTTCATTCTATTCAACTCCCACCTTTAATGGATTTTTTTTCTGTGACCTTAACTTGTCCCAGTAACAATTAAGATGGAACTTCTGTCTAGGTTACAAAGAGTCCTTTTATATTTTTGACATTTGACCAGATAGCTTTGTGTTGCTTGGCATCAAGCAGGAATTCTTTAGCTCCTAATTTAAACAGCATCCCGAATCTTTATTCAATTTGTATATCAGTATTGTGCTTTTCCTTTGGTCAAAATTAAAGTCTGAGATGGACTCATTCTTCATTGACTCAGTTTACCCTCTTTGGGAATGTCTCTGTATTCTTCTGGAGGCTTCGTTGCACAAGGTGTATACATATGCTACTTGACCACAAGTGTACTTTATGCCTATAGCCCCCAGGCTGGATCTGGCCTCTGGAACCGTGAGATCCAACCCACAGATTGAGGCTTTGGCTGCAGGTAGTCTAGTCTCCCTGTGCTTCTTTGGGGGCAAGAAGCAGCTGTAGCTGGGTCCTAGCTCTTACCTTTTGTACTCTACCTCTGACTCAGGGTTGGTCATTCTGGCCTGCAGTTGGAAAAGGTTGCCTACCCCTGCTCTATTCAGTGAACTAGGTATTGTTGATGCTGACTATTTTGCTAGTTTTTTTCCTTCAAAGTTTTGACTGAGCTTTAACTCTGGTTGGAAGATTAAGGTATGTGATTAGTCTTTTTTTAAGTAGGATTTTTAACGGTGTGTTTTGATTTCAAAGGCACAGTTGGTTTCAAAACTAATGAAATCATTTACACCCACTTAGTTTAAACTCTACTTATTCATTCCATCAGTAGCTTCTCACCATTCAGCATGCATTTTTTTTAGCTGCTCCTTGCTTTGACAATTGCAAGTGTGTTTGTGGAAACAAGAGTGAAGGCTGATTTCTAACTTAGTCCTCTCTATTTGAGTTAAGCAAGTATGTCAAAAGCCAAGTTGTTCCATTTTTTTTCCTTTTAAAGAAGGCTAGTGACAAAGATAGAATGCAAGGCATTTCTGAAACGAGAACCGTAAAACACTTCTGATTTCACTCTTGTAATCCCCTCATGGGCACTGGGGATAATGATGTTTAATCGCATTGAAGAACCACCAGAAGGATCATGGAACATTGGACTGTTTTCTTAGAGGATTTATCTTTTTCTTACGTCAAGTTACTGCTTTTATCAGAAATTAAACCACCCGTCAATTCAGGTCAATTTTACCTTATGAGGAACAGAAATCAGGTGATTGTTCCATTGTCTACATAACATCTGGATGATTACATTAATAACAGCTCCTTTTTTTGGTTGAGCACTTAAACATTTGTTAATATTAACACAATATTCTGGATCTTGTAAGTCAAGACATCTTCTGCTTTAGACTCTTTCATCCCATTGCCTAGAAGTCATTCCAACCCGCTCTAAAAAGTGTTACAAAGTTAAAGCAGCTTGGTCAGTCACATTTTCAGTACGCCTTTCTGTGGCTGAGTTGTTAGTTGAATAGACAGGTGAGCTGGTAGTCCTCTCTACAAAACTTGTCCAGGTTTCTTCACAAATTACTCAGTACCCTTAAAATGATAGGCCCAACCTATAGTCTCATTTACAGCCAATAACTAGTTGGGTGGGGCAGGAGGAGGGCAGCTTTTACACACAGTTCAGTCTGAAACTCGTCCTTTGTAGATGGAAAAGTATTATTTTAATGGGTCTGGAGACGAGACAAAGCTTTTAAAAGGCTTGACAGGAAAATAAATTCTTGAATGTTTGGGGTGAGGTTACCCGAGTACCTTTTTTCTTTACACTCATTTCCGGTTGTAATAAACGGCTGGAAGGCTTGTCCTGTCAATACTTAAGTTTTATGTACAACCATCACTTATTGATGGGTTTTATTTTCACACAAGTACTCCATCCTCTAGGGAGTCTCTCATTGCTAGAAGCTAATAAAAATTAAGGCTGCTGTACAATCATCATTAATTTTGTTAGTGTTTATTTGATTTGTAATTATGAATTTAACAATTATAAATACTCAGCTAAGGTGATGTTTCTTCTCTGAATAGCATTAACAAGATTCATTGTTCTTTATATGATATTTTCCTTGGCTCTACAGACTAGCGGGAAGGACCAAATATTCTGATCACTTCTCAATCAGCTAATGAGTACTCCCAAATCAGTAATATGTTATTGAAATAAATAACTTGACAGTATACAGTAAGAGTCCTGTGTTGTGTAGACAAGACTTTCTGCAGAATATAACCCAGGTTAATCCAGATTGGAGAACAACAGCATAACAAATGTATCTATAGAACAAAGGAGAAATTGCTTTGTAAATTCAGATTTTCTCTCTCATAGTTAAATTGGCTATTCCTACTAAAGGTTTTATGAAATGGCAGTTAAATCGAGAGAAGTTCTCAACAACGCTAATGGGACTACCAAATGACTTCTATGAATTAGGGGAACTCCTGCATGCAGTCTACCAAAAACATCATTTATGGAAGCGTCTCTCCGACTTGTAGTATCTGGATTTGAAGACCAAGTAGCCACCTTTTATCCGTCTCATAGGATATGTATGACTTCACTTACAAGGACCTGGTTTGGTGGGCTGTCGTTGATTTAGGACTGTTGAAACCTTTGGAGTCCTTTATGCGCAATTTCAGCCACCTGGCAATGGAGGACTTTGATGACTTGTTTCCTTTTACCGCAGGATGGTAGAGGACGGAAAGAACCCTGGATTTCCTGAAAACTTTGGTTCTTTTGAGGTAAGTTTAAAGACCTCCTCAGACAGTGTATAACACTTTTCTTCCCCCCTTCATGTTAAGATGGTTTAGCGAGGGCAAATAGGATACGAGGGCAGCCCTTTGCTAAAATGGCGGTAAACAATTCTTTTTGGCAATGTACTTCCGTTCTAGATATCAAAGTGCCTTGTTCTGTAATTAGGTATGTTGTCCAGAGCTTGAGGCTTATTAAACTTGTGATGGAAAGTTGATCAAAACTTGCAGTATGATGACAATGAACTTGTTCATTAATTGATTATTTCATTAATGTTAGTTTATCTGACACAAGATTGTGTTCTGGATGTTCTTTGAATATTCTGAAGGTTAATTACTCTAATGCAGATGGGAACTTTGGGGCTAGGTTTTTCCATTCTCCTATGCTAGGAAGAACAGATTAATTTTTTATAAAGGATTTTTCTTAAACTAGTCCAGAGACAGGGAATTTAAGAAATACAGGTATGAGTTTCACATCCTTAGTAACTGCAACATTAAAGTGAATTATGCCAAGTGAAAGTCTATACATCAGGCTTCTTGCTTATACTTCAGTGTTTTAGTGTGGACAGGGAAGCTGTTTAAATTTTCAAGGTAACTTCTTACCAGCTGCAGCCTTCTTGTACATGCTTGCTTTTTCAGAAAGCAGTGTTTCCATATTAACATTAAAATAGTAGAGGGTGGAAGGGACTTCAAAAAGGGAAGCAAAGGAAACATCCAAAGAATATTAAAGCATTGCCCATTAAAGAAATTACTTTCAGGGTCTGAAGAGAGTAGATGGCTAAAAGAACAAGCCTGCATGATAAGATACTGTATTTACTCGCATACCATACACACCTTTCCCCCCCCAAAATCAGCCATCCAGAATTGGACTGCGTATTTTAAGAAGCAGATTTCTGTGTTGGAATGGAGGCATGGCTTTGCTTCAGTGGGTACATGGCCCTGTGCTGCCTTCCCCTCCCTCCCTGGTTGTGTGGAGGAGGGGCTGAATCTGCTGCTTAGGTCAGTCACTCTTTTCTTGCAAAGTCCACAGCTTAAGCATCAACTACATTTCAGCCACTGGTGATTTGTGAAAAGCTGCTACCGGTTTGGTAGTGGTTAACAGAGCTAAAGCTTGAGCCTTCAGAGCTTGAAAGGAGAGTGTATGATGCTGAAGAATAGATTGTATCCCTTCTCAATGAAACCTTGTTTAGCCATGACTTGGGGGAGTGCAGGGGAATGGGACAAGGTGCATGCCTCATTTGGGAGCACATGGTATGCAAGAAAATAACATTTAGGGAACTAGTTTCTCTGTATTATTACCTTTTTTAAAAGACTCCCTTTACTGAAGATTCTTATGTCTGGAAATTAGCTGGATGGTGTCCCAGAAGAAAACACTAATTCAGCAGTGGCAGAAAGACATGGATGACAAGTCTACTGCCACTAATGTGTAGATGTATAGTCCTTCATAGTGTGTAGCCAAAACTAAGAATTTTTGACCACTTCAAATAAGGAGCGTCCTAAATGAAACTGTGCTAGTCTCTCTAGTTTTAGAAACACATTTTTTGGATTGGAGTGAGAGACTTGGGGTGTTGACGTCCCCTCCCCCCAGTTATACAGCAATACTTTTCCTTGTCAATGTCTGAAGCAAGGAGTTTATCTGTTTATCTACTTGCATATATTAAGTGGAGACGGTCCTGGTCAATGTAAGTCCCTCTGTCATGGAATAAGCTTCATTTATGCCCTCTTAGCTTGAGGCTGATCAGTTTATATTAAAATGTAATAGGCAAGTGAGACTATCTTACTTGATGTTACCCATAGAATTAATGTCAAATGAAATGCTAAGGTGAAGGAGTCTTCTATTAAGTTTAGTGAGTGCTGGTAGAACTCCAGAGAGCTTTAAACAATGAAAGTAGGGAAAATAGTTTCACAAGGATGGGAGTGTAGGTATGGAAAAATGTTCACTGAACAAGTCATTTTCATGTCAAATTCCTTCTTGCCATCTCTTTGATAGGAATGTTGGAGAAGTCTTAGTGTTATCATTTTTGTTGCAGAGACTGGCATGTATTTTAACTGTTTTGTTTTAGACTGAGGAGCTGGACTGAACATGGAGTGAGTCTTTTAAAGCTGATGGGTGAAGTTAAACCCACACGAACTCTACTTACCCTGTACAGAAGCATTCTTCATTGTATTATCTTGTAGCTATGTTAAAAGGTCTACAAGTCTTTCTGGTGCATAATCTGCGAGTCATAGAGTTCCCAAGCAAGGTGACCTCTACCTGTAGAACTGTATGCTCCTTGGACTCAAAGTAGTAAAAAGAAAGCTCTTGAGTTTGGGTCTTTCAGTTGATGATCAGGCCATAGTCTTGGATTTAGACTATCAGCTTTGACCATCTGCAAGAGAACTGTGAATGAAACATCTTAAGCAACAGTAGCCCATGCGTTAGAATATGTTTTCTTTTTCAGTTTTGAGTTCTGCCATAATCCTTCATGTGCTTCTAGAGGTACTTGGAAGAAAGATACCTATCTATCTTACTTAACATTATGAGTCACAGGAAAGGAATATCTGAACCTTACCAACCATTTACCTTACCGGCAGGCCATTTGTATATCAAGCCAATAAATTGCAGAGTGACTAAGTTTAAGTGCAAGAATTTTTTTTTTTTTTTTTAACAGACAAGTTTTTGGTGATCAGTAATGTGGAATTTTCTGTTCTCTGTCTCTGTACGTGTTTGGAAAACTACCTGGACAGAACCGATCTTTAAGCTAATGAACTAGTTGGTAGCATGGGCAACTCCCTGCTCTTGTTGCTTATTTTTTTCTGCATAATAGATAAAAATTTGGTGTAGCTATTGTGATAGTTGTCTGAACTTTTCATGATCCTGTTTTAAAGACCTGAAAAGATGCAAGTGATTCACGTACAAAAATAATTTATCAGATAGTCACTAATATGTAAGCTGACTATTTTCAAAGGGCTATTTAAATGCACCCCTTTCATTCATTAACTGTATGTGAATGGTCTTAGTGAAACTGCCCAGAGAAGAGCTACAAGAATGGTTTGAGGACTGGAAAATCTGCATTATAGTGAAGGTCAAACTCTTTAGTTTATCCAAGACAATGTTAAGTGGTGACTTTGTTATAACCTCAAAGCCCTGAAATAGGATGAGATAACACAGTATACTGGTTTTTAGCTTTGTAGTAAAAAGGCATCCATCCGGTTTTTAGTGTTTGGGAGTTAAAGATGGGCTAGAAATAAGTTGTTTGATGATCAATGAATAATTGATTTTTGGAAGTGATGGAAATTCTACACTTGGAATCTTTAAGTCAAGACTCGGTGTTTTTTATAAGGTTTGCTTTAGCTCAGATGGAACTTAATGGTTTGATCGAAGAAAAAATATTGGGTGGGATTCTCCGGTCAAAATAGAGATTTAGACTTGATACATATACATACCAGTTATATCTGACCTGAAACAGTATGGGTCAAGCTTTGATAGCATGGTCTTCAATTACTTTGTGGCTGCAAAAAAATAATTACCTGTTATCTAAAGAGGTCTAGGAAGTTGTTTAACAGCAAAAGTACAGCAGAAGTAATGATTTTTTTTTGGCGGGGGGGGCGGCCTCCAGTCTTCTCTGAGAGCCCTTCCTCTGTGGGGTACTGGTGGGTGTCTGTCCTTGAGATGATTTGTACTCTTCTTGCATTAAAGGATTATCCTGCTGGACCAGGGGTATGCATTTGTGCACTAGAGTTTTATTATGCTTCTAATCAGGTGAAGAAACTTGATTAAGGAAGAAGAATTTTCAGGACCACTTTTTTGATCCCTAAATCTCAGTAATCTGAAGTGGCCTAATATAGGGGTTGGCAATGTTTTCTGGCAGCAGTCTGGAATGACCTAGCTCTGGTTGTAGGTGGGCTGGCTCTCCCCAAGACCCATTTGCCAACACCTTTTTCTCCCTGACACCACTTCTCTGGGCTACCCAGTCATGGCACAGACAAAACCCAATGCTGCTGAAGCTCCGCTCTTCAGGTTGCCACCCCATGGCCTAAGGCACAGGGTGGATTTAATTTAAATCAAATTGATTTTACATCACGATTGAAATCACTGGTCGGAAGCCTTGATTTACTCGTTTTCTATAAAAAGTGCATTCTTGTTTGATATCCTTTATTCGTTTAACTTTTTGAAACTATGCACTTTTAGAGAAAGGAAAGGGCTTAACTGTGTGTACACAAATTTGCAGAGAGACAATAGGGCTGATAGGTGGGTAATCAGGTCTGTTATCTCTCATCTCCATATACTACTGTTAACAAGGATGTTATCGCTGGACATGACAAACTCTTCCTATGCCTGAAGAAGGGCATTTGTTACCGAAAGCTTGGAAAGAACATTTTTTCCAACTATTTAGTTTGTCCAATAAAAAAAATCATATCTACCCAAAGAACCTTGTCTGCCTGTAATCCCTGGAGACACAAATCCAGTTTGAAAATTGAAACTAAGCATCACAGAGATGCTTAATGGGATCGTCTAGATTGAGCACTGAATCCCATTGGGTAGAGTGGTTTTCTTTAATCTTTGCTAATCTAGAGCAGCCTCTGGGAACCCTATAAGTTTGGGCCCCTAGTATAGTCCATGGCCTGTTGTGACACATTTATAAAACTTCTAGAAAGGTTCCATGAATATATTATCTCAAACAGTATATAATTAGAAGCTTATAATCCCTATTCCATGATTATATCTTTGAGCTTTAACATATCTTAAATTAAAACTATCTTTATATATATTTACTTTTTTAAAAAAGCATCTTAACAAAAAATTAAAAAAATGATTTCAGTCAAGAAAATCTGATTTTAAATTTAAAAAATCAGATGTTTTTAATTGAAAGAAATAGTTGATTTTTATTTGCTCTTCTAAGGCATTGTGATTATCTAAATTCTTTCTTGCTTTTGCTGACTTGGTCACAAGAAAGATGATAGTTTTCTGGTAACAGGTCCTTACTTAGAAACCCAAAAGTATATCCTGTGTGGTGGCCGAAAGGGAGCATAGGGATGTGGCTTCCTAAGTTCTGGAGATCTGATGGGATCCTGGAGCCAAGTGTTGAGCTGCTTATTTTCAGTTTTGATTTTGAATAACTTACTGTGCTTCCTTATTTCTAAAATAGCATGAAGCCACTAGGCCAGTGGGTAATATGTTGCCTCTGAGTACCTATAACATTCCTTGTAGCTACAGGAAGTTAAAGTTAAAACAAAATTGAGGTTGATGGAAAGAACAGAGTCTGATGCACTAATTGCATTACCAGCTCGATATGTTTGTGTTTAGGCAAGCAAAACTTGGAATCTAGTGCAGTAGACTATTTAATTACCAAGTAGAAAGTAAACTAAAATGCTACTACTTTCCTTGGGAGTGATGAGCACTGTAGGAAGACTTCTGATAGATACTATATAATTTTTTCATTAGGATCACCAAAAGAAAAAGAAGAAAGAAATGAAAAGGAGGAAAGGGAAGGAGGAAACTACAGGCTTTAGAGCCATCTGAGCTCTTGGAGAAAGGAAGGGACCTGAAAACTAGCCGGGTTCATTTTAGCTATATGTCCTTCTTCCTGGCTCCTAGAACAATACTGGAAGAATAAAGATCTTTTGCCCTTAAGAAAATATGCATCATGTATATTACTTTTTTCCTAGATTCTTCCTGGTCTGCAAAACAAGGTAAATCCATATTGATATTAGAAAAAATATGTATAAGGTGTTTATCTTATTCAGAAGCTCAGACTTTTCGTACCTTTTTTCTCTTTAACAGCCTAACAAGAATGTTTCATTTTAAGAAAATCAAGCAAGAATCATGTTTATATTAGTCAGTCTTTTTGATTGAATAGTTTTCTCTAATAATCAGATAGTTGGTATTCCTCATCTTTCCTATTTTTTTTAAGTTTTTCTTACTCTGACTAGTAGTCTGTCTCCAGTAGCTGGAGGGTTTTACTCACAGGGGAGACTTTTTCTGACTGTGTAAATACCAGGTACTTTCACTGAGGATGATCATGCTTCCAGACCAGTGGATAGCTAAGTTGTAGCAGGGCTTTCCCGAACCTGTAGGAAGTGATTCAAAGAAAAGAGGTGACAGGGGGAGAGTATCACCCACTCATGATCTTTACTTCAAAAAGTAGTGCCCCTTCTAGGATTCTGTATCTTGCTTTTCTCTTGCCAATCAGCTGGCAGGTTTAGGAACCAGTTAGTTCAGCACCTATAGAAGAATCAAGCTCTTCTGTGCTTAATGATGCCTGTTTTTGTACGTTTTCCTAGGTTTCTCTGACTTGTTCTCAAGTATCAATATAGTTTAATAGGTACAGGAGGAATGTGGGATGGGATGGTTTGGGAGTTTGTATCATTTTTTTTCCATTTACGGAATCTGTTAGGAATCTCTTAGCTTTTGTGCATGGTGTCTAGATGTAAAGCTATTTGAAAAACAAAATGCCAAGATCTAGATGAGGTCAGAACATCTAGAGATTAAGCCCCAATGAATGCAGCCTATTTTGATTCATAAGTGCTGGAATAGTCAGTGCAAATCTGTCTTCATAGAAAAAGAGCTAACTAGACCAGCAGCTAGAAGTCTTGAACAAGCTGCAGGTCTGAACTACATGGCTTCGGTTCTACACGGGCTCAGTGGCTTTGGCATGTCAGCAGGGAGGACTTTGCCCATGCTGGGGCTTAGGCTTTGTGCCTGTGTTGCTGCCACTTCTCCTAGCCCCCACTTCCTGGCTGTGGCACTGATACAACTTCCAGCCTGTGGGGAGCTGGACTAGGGCTGTGCAGCTAAGAAGCTGCATCCTCGCTTTTGTTCGTTCTCCCCATTCCCTCCCACTGCCTTGTAGCTGCCATGTGGCTCTGCACTAACTAAAAGCTGTGCCTGCTCCACAGCCAGGGAGTGGGGACCTGGGGGAAGGGGCAGCAGTGTGGCACAGCTTCCAGTTGCCCAGCTGTGGCACAGCTCCTTGTTGTCTGGCCCCAGTATGGGCACAGGCAAAGTCTTCCATCTCTGCAGGCTGGATCCATTGGCTCCACTAGCTGGACTTGGCTTTGCTTATCCCTGAACTAGACTGAGGCAAATCTAATATTTTTTATTTCTTAGTACAGAGGAGTTCTGTATTGCTCTGATGACCCTCAGATAGCCAAGGAGAACTGAGCTTGAAAAACTAACCAAGTTATCAGCCAGTCTGGTGGGCAATGTCTACCTCTAGTGTTCCAGATACTGATATTCAGGTGAAGGAGCAGCTCTGAAAGCCTGGTTATATTTGTGTCTTTTTTTGTTGTTGTTTTGTGTAGGTGATTTTGTTCTTAGATCTCTTTATGCTTGTAAAATTAAGCTTCTTGTATATGGATTCACTCTCTTAATTAAATCTTGTGTCTGGTTTTGGGGGTGGTAAAGGAACAGAGTTGGTAAATTATTTTCTTCATATGTGCAGGCTGTAACATGGGCACAGTGGGGCACATTCCCTTACACTTTTTCTTTGGTCCCGTTTTATTCTTTCAAATGTTGATCATAGGAAAAAGTTGTTAAGTGTGACGGTTGGACAGTTTTGTGTAGCAGCAATCTCATCCCAGATTATGGAACTCAACTCTGAGTTTACTACATACAGATATACATTTATAAGCGGATATTAAAATGTTAGATGCTACAGCATTGCTGACTTTTTTTTTTTTTTAAAGTAGCCAGATCTTTTTCTTTGTCTGGAGTCTTATGATGACATTCTCTAGCAAAATCCTGGTTCTTTGTGGAGGAGCACAGCCCTGACTGCCTCACCTCGCCCACTTCTGATATACAACATTGATAACTGAGCCTGCCCAGGAAGCAGGAAGATCTCCTGCACCACCCCTATCTTTTTCATGAGAGGGGAGAGGAAGGAATTGGGAGTCTAGCAGGAGAATATGTGCTTTCTTCCTTTTCCTCCCCTCTGTTTCTCTTATCTTCTTTCTCTCCATTGCAGTACTTGATGCACCAGAGAGAGTGAAGAAGGGCATCTTACTGCAGCCTGCAACTTTTGTGGGGGAGGGAAGTGCTAGATATAGGGGAGAGTTGATGGAGGAAGGAGCTTAGCAGATCCTGACTTGCAGGTCAGAAGGCAGGTAGTTGTGAAGATAAGAGCTGTGTAACGGGGCTGAAGTCCCCATTTTCAGTAAATTTAGTGTGTGGACGGCACTATTTCTTATTTGTACACAAAGCCTACACAGTGTGTGAAAATCAAAAAAATAAACCAAAAGTACCATTTAATATTTTTGTTTAAAAAAAACCCAAAACCCCACATACACAATCCCAGAGCCATTCATGACATGAAGAAGAGATTGGGGGGAGAGGAATATACATCTGACTCACGGGTTTTGAACCTGTGCGACTGGCAGTACTTTGTCTGGTATAGTGCTGGTTCGTGTTTGATGGACTGTATTGTCTCGGTCTCTTGTGGACTCAGATCCAGTGAACTCTTCAGGTTTTTCAGATGCCTGTTTGGCTAGGTACCTGTAGAAACGTATATCCACCTTGCTGGCTCGGTATATTCATTCTGCTAGTAGTCTGGAAGACAACATTTTGGACAGCTGTTTAGGCCCTGTGGAGTAGACTATTGTCATGCCACAGATTATTTGGGGCATGATTTTGAAATTTACCTGACACTAATAATCTTGAAATCACATATTTGTGGTTTATAAATCAGTCCTAATGCCTTTTAAATAACATAGTTTGCAGTTTATTTCAGAAAGATGAACTACTGGTATTTAGCTCCCATTTCTTTGTTATTTAGGATCAAATTTAACAGCAAATGTACTCTGTAGCATGCCTATGTGTTTGGCTTTTAAACTTGTTTTCACTATATTTGAATAACTTTTTTTAAAAAAAAAAGCAATCTTATTCTAGCTTCCACACACACACTACTGTACCAGTAGTACTGTGATCATAGAGGGTATGCAGCCACCTCTTAGCCAGGTGTGGAACCTAAAATAAGTGTCACTGTTTTCTTTCCTTTCTTTTTCTTAGGTAGAGAGGTTGATATTAAAACCAAACACATAGGCATAATCAGGAGGACACTTCTTAACAGAATACCCTACTTCAAAGGTACGTAAGAATTGGGGCACCTGCTGAATGACTTAGCTTGAGTTCTGTTTAAATTATTGTATGCTCTTGGCTCTCCTTAAATAGGACCTAGAAGTAGGCACCTGTTAGATTCTACACTACCAATATCTTTTTTTTACTAACTTTTAAAACTAATATTTAAATCATTCATATGGGGGAAAATAGCATGCGTGTTAAAGTCAAAGCAAAACAAAAACTAATTGTAAGAGCCTAATTTCAAAAGGGTGGTGGTGCTTTTTGATTTTTCAGCCTTGGATTCAACTCCATTGAGCTTGGTGGATTAAAAAAAAATTCTTATTTGTTTATAATAGTTAACTATATGTAAAATTAGATTATAGTTAACACACAATTTTCCACATGCATATGCACATACCAGGATGGAGAATGTGTTCTTGGACTCCTTTGGGCACTTTGTAAAATAAGTAGCAGTGTATCTGGTTTGTTAATCAGTGTAAAAATTTCAGTTTATTCTGTCTCCTCCCACCTTCACTTCTCCCACAATGTCATTGCGCTATTGTCCAAGCTGCACAAGTTGGACAGCAGTTAGACCTCACCCTCCCCATTATTCAGTACTAAAGACCTTCTTCATCATTACTGTTCCTCCTTTAGTGTACCTCTTCTGCAAATTCTTTCCTCCAAAGAAGCACATAGTATGGATGTACATGTGTGCATACAAAATGATATGTATACTGCTTTATCTGATCTGGCGTCTTGTAATAGTCTGGTGTATTGAATAATAACTTACCTTGTAGGTTTCTTGTCTTGTGGTTTTTTTAGAATAAAGATATGCGGTAGTCTGAATAAGCCGAGTTCCTATTCAGAAGTATGAAGTGTTTTTAAGTACAACTTGAAAGTTTGGGAAAATTATTTCATTCTATAAACTTACTTTTAACAGGAAATGTATGAGGTTGCCAAGAAGCTTTGCTCCTTTTGTGAAGGTCTTGTCCATGATGAACATCTTCAGCATCAAGGCTGGGCTGCCATAATGGCCAATTTGGAAGATTGCACACATTCTTACCAAAAGCTGCTTTTCAAGTTTGAAAATGTATACTCAAGCTACCTGCAATCTATAGATGATATTAAGCTGAAACTCACACAGTAGGTTTGCCTTTAAGCTCTTTATTATAGTCATAGTTGCTTATCCTTTACACCTTTTTTTACCTCTACAGTTGGTTCTGACCAATCCAATAGACATTCTGATTTCTGTACACTTTTTTTGTTTTGTTGTATTTCATATTATATTCAATGTTTTGTCATAAATGCTGTAGGTTAAATATTCAGGGCTGGGCATGTTTATAGTAATTGAAGATACTGCACAATGTTTTAATGATGTAATTTTAAACATCTCTCAATTGAAATGGGAAGTTTTAGATGAAGAAAATCTATAGAGAAAGGAAAGAGAGTCCAGCGAGTCAAATAAGAAAGAACAAAATGTTTTTTTTATTAATCATCCTGACATGATTTTATTAAAAATCTAAAGTTGCAAGATTTAATATTAACCAGCAGTACTACATTCATCATTATTATCTTGTCCTTAACTTTATTTCTTATATATCATTTTGCTTTTTTGATGCCAGTGACTTTTCTGCATTTGTTGTTTTTTTTTAAGCTTGGGGACGGCTGTTTCTGTCATGGCCAAGATCCCGCTGCTGGAGTGCCTAACCAGACATAGTTACAGAGAGTGTTTAGGAAGATTGGAATCTTCTACTGACCGTGGAGGAGAAGAAAGTGAAGGAACTGAGGATGAAAAGTCTGCAGAACTAGTTCTTTTTTCTGATATTCCTAGAATGAACAGTAAATCAGTGGTAGCCTCATTTTGCAGGTCAGTGGAGCATTCAGCCCTGGACAGCGCAGCTCCTGAAAATATCACGGACAATAAAGAATCCAGTCAAAACACTACTATTCAGGACAATGAAACTTCAATGGAATTGAAGGAGAATGATCAACCTTCCTTCAATGTATCTCTGTTAGACTGGATAAATGTTCAGGATAGGCCTAATGATGTGGAATCACTGGTCAGGAAATGTTTTGATTCTATGAGCAGGGTAAGTTCCCACGTGAAAAAATAAACTGTTTATCAAGGTAAGTAAATAGGAAATGTGCTACTCAAATTTTATTTAGCTTGCAGATGCCAGTGTTTTTTAAAGTTAACAATAATGTGACCTTAACTGCGTAGTTACTTTCAGTTCCAGCAGTTATCTTCATGTGGAACAAAGAAGGAAGAAAAAAAAATGGAGACTTGCTAGATAGAAAGAAAAGTGAGCTCACATTGTGAACTCACAGGACATGGGGGTGTGTGTGTGTGTTTGGAGATGTGTTGCAGCATACTTATTACTGGGCATGGGTGTGTGTATGTATGTTTAACATTTTTTTTTAAATTTAACATCCAATAGCTAAGGTAAAAAAGTCTTTCTTTCTTTGTGTAGCCTTTATGGAAACAAGTGTATCTGACCTCTTGCCTTCTATGAAGGCAGCCAAGGACCCTTAAACCAGTACATTGTACCAAGCCTGTGTTGTAACCGCTAGTTCTTGTACTAGCATTGTCATATACATTTTCCTGGTGTTTTACTCCCCAGATGCATCTGTAGGAAGGGTGGGCAAAATACAGCTTGCGGGCTGGTTTCAGCCTGCAGGTGGGCACCCACTGTTTGATTATATTTGGCCTGCAGCGCTTCGTGTACGGCTAAGCCTCCACTGCTACTGACCAGGGCAGCCTGTGTTCCTGCCCACCTCAGCATCAGCCAGCGCACACAGATCCCTAGTGGGGCTGCTCTGTGTGGCTACAGCTGCAATGGTACTGTTCAGCTCCCCCCACTTCCAGTGGCGGCTCCTCCTTGTGCCCCTGCTGTGCCATTCCAGCACATAGTGCAGAGAAGCAGCGGCAGTTGTGGGGATGCATGCCAGACGCCCAGCCAGACAGGGAGGAAGCTGCAGCCAGGTGGCTCCTGCCTTGGCAGGGCTTGAGCTCCTGGCTGCCTTCCACCAACTCAGCTGCCTGCAAGTGGCTGCTTATCATGCCTGCCAGGTGGAATGTGGGTAGAAGGTGGCTGGGAGCTGGAGCCCCACACACTGAGGCAGAAGTGGCTTGGCTGCAGCTTTCTCCCTGCCAGGCTGGGCGTGTGGTGCCTGGCATGTGTCCCCACAGCTTCTGCACTCTGCCTGCTGCCCAGAGTGGCACAGCAGGGGCAGAAAGAGGAGTAGTTACTGGTGTATGGAGAGCCAAGCAGCTACAGCTGCACTGGAAGCAGCCCCGCTGGGTCTCTGTGTGTGCTAGCTTAGGCTCAGGTGGGTGGGAGCACAGTGCAGGCTGCCCAGGGTGGAAGCAGGTGGGGCTTGGCCCCATGTGGAACACTGTGGAGGCAGCCAGGCCAAATGGAGGGTGAACCACACTTGTACCATACCACCCCGCTTGAGCAAGCTCTGTTGCACACCTCCTTCCTCCCTCTCCAACACTTGGCTGACTCCTAGGACGTGGCATGAGGCAGTCTTTCTCTCTTCCTCTTATTCCCCCAACCCCCCACATATCTTCCTTACCTACCACACCCCACCCCACTCGCATGTGTCCCGTCCCACACACACAATATACGGGATTAGGACTATTTTGGGCTGCTATGCAATTGCCTCTATATATACTAATCAAAAAAAAAAAAATCAGGTCAAGAATTATTTTTTGAAGCCCAGCTGCTGGGAGGAGGCTGGGGCAAGCCCTGTCCCTGAGCACACAGCAGGCAGTTTGCCCTCACCCTGTGCATAAATTTGGTTGGGGGGGCACGTGCCCTGTATGAGTCCCCCAGGAGTACGTGCAGTGGCAGGAGCACCCCACCATGCCTCCTGGATGAGTGACCTGCCCCTGCCTCTGCTCCAGCCCCGCTCCCTCCCTCACGCTCCTTCGCCCCCCAACTGACTTACCAGCCAGACGCTGCTCTCCAAGTTGCCAGGCTGCGTATCAGCAGTCAGATCGGTATCAGCTAATATGGCTGGTCAATAATTAGCCATCGGTATCAACCAAAAAAATCTTTTTATCAGTACATCCCTAGTTTTGAAAAGTGATTTGATTTTTTTTTTTGTTTTTTTGTTTTTGTTTTTTTTTAAAGAACTCAGTGCTTTTTTTCCTGTCTGACATTTGCCATATTAATCTGCTAGCTTTTGTTTGGTGATACTTTATTCATATTCCTTCAGTTGTCACAACCCACAGTTGTGATTTTTTTTTTGTTTGTTTGTTTGTGTGCGCTTCGGCACTGCTAAATTATTTTCCCGCTAAATTGCAGCTTCTTTGCACGGTGGAGTTTTCTGCTGCAGAGGAGAACCCCGGTGCAACGGAGTATTCCCGTCAAATTTGTAGCTTTCTTTGCATGGTGCATTTCTTTTGCATCTAAGAAATGCTCGGTGCAAAGAGTTCCTGCCATTTGTATTCTAATTCGAGCCACGTTATTGGCCGATTCTAATACATGCACACGTGGCGGCTAGCGATTGGCTTGCTAGCCGTATAAAGAGCTTGGGTGGTTTCCGCCCAAGTTGGAGAGAGAGCAATTGGAGTTCGAGAGGGAGAGCGCAAAGATCTCTAAGCGCTGCGGATCCTTACGGACCCAACGTTTTTCTTAAAAGGCAATAGAGGCCTGATAACTGAACCCGTGGAGCTTCAACAACTCCGGGGAAAAGAACGAACAGCCTCTAGTCTCTCCCCGTCGCCGATAAATTCCTAGACGTATCCCTTCCTGTA
>NW_005842085.1:508850-509185 GCF_000455745.1 Alligator sinensis | reverse complement strand
GGAGTTTCAATAACTCCGGGGCAAAGAAACTACCGAACCCACGGAGCTTCAATAACTCCGGGGCAAAGAACGAATTGTCGTAGTCCTCTAATGAGGATTTAAGCGGAGCTGAACCTGGAAACTGTCCAGCCTACACCACGACCATCTTTGGTGTAAGTAAACAATCTTTAAATCAACCGTTACGCGTCCATGACTAATTCTAGCTCGCCACCGGTCCTCTCCGACCCCGCGTGCCCGGGCTGCTGGCCACAGCCCACGTGCGCAAAGACGGGCCCGGCTTGCCCCCGGCTCGCACATGGCGACGAGGATGGGATCGGGAGAGAACTCGCACATGG
>NW_005842085.1:502183-507365 GCF_000455745.1 Alligator sinensis | reverse complement strand
AACCCTAGAGGAGCGATACATGTTTGGATTTCTCCTACAGCGTTCTGGACAAGCGGCAGCTTCGGATTTTAGGAGATGCAGGCCAGTGGTAATTGGCCTATGAGTTAGGTTTTCGTTATTTAGAAGAGCCAGATGGTGGATCCTCAACGATTTCATCCAATCGAGAATATGAGCCATAAAAATTGTTTAAGTCTGTTGAATAAGATCACTAATCAATTTTTTTTTTTTTTAGAAGTGTTCTGTTTACAGATCCGGAATCCAGAGTGCGTGGCGAAGAGAAGCCCTGAGAGGGATGACATCACCGAAAGAAGTGAGGGCCTGACGTACGACTTTGCCATGATGCCCACTGAAGCCCTGATCGTACAGTTTTGTTATGAATCAGATTATGTGTTTGTGTTGATTATTGTTTCTTGATTATTATGTAACTCAAGCCCAGGACAGCGAATTTTATGTATGTTTGTTTGTTTGTTTGCTTATCTGTTAGTTTGATGACTCACTCATATCTAGAACTTTGTCGTATATAGCGTAATTTAGCTATGCTCTCAGCAAGGGGGGATGTCGCAACCCAAAGTTGTGATTTTTTTTGTTTTGTTTGTGTGTGCTTCGGCACTGCTAAATTATTTTCCCACTAAAATGCAGCTGCTTTGCACGGTGGAGTTTTCTGCTGCAGAGGAGAACCCCGGTGCAATGGAGTATTCCCGCCAAATTGGTAGCTATTCTAATACATGCACACGTGGCGGCTAGCAATTGGCTTGCTAGCCGTATAAAGAGCTTGGGTGGTTTCCGCCCAAGTTGGAGAGAGAGCAATTGGAGTTCGAGAGGGAGAGCGCAAAGATCTCTAAGCACTGCGGATCCTTACGGACCCAACGTTTTTCTTAAAAGGCAATAGAGGCCTGATAACTGAACCCGCGGAGCTTCAACAACTCCGGGGAAAAGAATGAACAGCCTCTAGCCTCTCCCCGTTGCCGATAAATTCCTAGACGTATCCCTTCCTGTACGAGAAACTACCGAACCCACGGAGTTTCAATAACTCCGGGGCAAAGAAACTACCGAACCCGCGGAGCTTCAATAACTCCGGGGCAAAGAACGAATTGTCGTAGTCCTCTAATGAGGATTTAAGCGGAGCTGAACCTGGAAACTGTCCAGCCTACACCACGACCATCTTTGGTGTAAGTAAACAATCTTTAAATCAACCGTTACGCGTCCGAGACTAATTCTAGCTTGCCACCGGTCCTCTCCGACCCCGCGTGCCCAGGCTGCTGGCCACAGCCCGCGTGCACAAAGACGGGCCCGGCTCGCACATGGCGACGAGGATGGGATCGGGAGAGAACTTGCACATGGCAACCCAGGTGGGATTGGGAGAGGGCCCGCACAAGTTGCAGATTGAGATGATGGTGCAGCAGTTCAGTTTCCATTTAGGAAATAACGTTTTCTTATTATATACCAGTATTAACAGGGATGTGAATGAAACACCTGAAATAGATTGCCACATAGGCAGTGGGAATTAAAAATGTTATTTTAATTAAAAGTATTGATATTCTAAATGATAAGCAAACAAAGGTTTTACTATTATAAGCATTATTAAAAAATAACCTTTGGACTGTGGATCAGCTTCTCTTAACATATGCTCATATATTATTCTGTGAAGTTTTTTTTGTTTGCTCTATTTGGTTTTTTTCCCTTTTGATTTAGCCATAAGACTAAAGTTTTTGTTTTTAACTGTTTCATGGTAGATGTTACTATGGCCATGTACAGGTATTTAAATGAAGAGAGCACTTTACAAACGTTAGAGGGGCTGAGCAGTGATTTGTGCTTGGGTAGCTTGTACTGCCAACAGCATACACCCAGGGCCCCTATGCATGCATCCCAGCTGTCCTTGCTTCTAGAGCTTGTCCAGCCAACTGTGCAGGGCAGCACTGATTGGCTACCCCTGAGGACCCAACCCACCAGCACTCTCAATCTCTTCTCCCTCTTGGCTGTGAGGCTGAGGGGGACCCGGGGCATGTTTCCTTTTGTTAGTTGCAGGCATGTCAATTTCTAGGTTTGGGTTTTCACCCCACAGGTCTTAAACAGAGAATACAGCTGTTTTGGCACCCTGTCTCCCTGTAGGCCTGGAACACGTTATGGGATTTGTGAAAAGGGCTGGGCTTCCTGTTTCTGAGGGGGTGGTGGGGGCAGTGGTGTTCTGTGCTCGGCTAGAGCCCTGGAGTTAATCCCAAGTCACAGACAGTTTCCCTGGAACTGTCAGGTAGGGGGCCGGGCAAGAGCAGTGCATGCTGGGATGCTGTAGGATGGTGCTACAGCTTCTCATGGAAGGTTAAGTGTACATACATTTGTTTTCCTGGGAGAAACTCCCCTGGAAGCCACTTTTACTGAGTTGCTGTTGGATTAATTGTTTTTCCTTGAACTACCATTTTTGGTCTGAGAGAAACTGTGGGAATGTTTTGTACACTATTGGTTTCTTCCGGTAGAAATGTAATACTCATATGCCAAAGTCTGTTGTTCTCCAACATCAGTGCAGTTGTGCATGGTGAATATTACATGACAGCAGCTAAACTGAGGCTATTCCAGTACAATTGAAGTTACTGTACTTCCTGTCATGAAAATAATGTTGCTATTTTTGAAAGCTTTCATTCCATTATATAAGTTTTAGACTAATGCTGGGCATAAACTGAACAAATACAGGTGCCTCTTAGGTTTAATCTGTTTTGTCCCCCAGTAAAAGGCAACATAATAGTACTTGCTTATATTTAGGAAAATTTTAATAGAGTTTGACTTCAGCAATTCTGCAGACAGCAAATTGTCTTTGGCTCAATTTTAATTTTTTTCTAATCTGAGCTAAAATAACCAAAATAATCTAAATACTTTGTGGTAGAATTGCTCTTCTGATATTATATTTATCTAGAAATGGCATTTTAACCAACTCAGATGGAATTACGTGACTATTAATTTTTCTCCCCTATTTAGAAATCTGACCTGTGCAAATAATACACAGTTGCTTTTCTTACTTTAACCTCTTTGCTCTTGTGGCATTCTTTGTTATCTGAATTTAGCATAAAGCAGCAGTTCAGAAGCTCTGGTCCGTGGCTATTGGTGATCCCAGAAGAGCTGCTAGGTTACATCTTTTGTTTTAATTCTCCAAGTTTCTCATCTCTTCCTGCTGCCATCAGAGAGAGAGAGCTGGGAAAACCCAGATTTGTGTAAAAAACCAAAAAAACCAAACAAAAAACAAGAACAAGAAAAAAACAGTGGGTAGTGCCTAAAGTAGTTGCTTCTGTTAAATGCTGCTGCTGTTGCTGCCTAACTAAGAGGAAAATGGAAGCACTTTTGAAGATCACTGCCACAATACTGTCTACCAGTTGGGTTTGGGGAGGAGGAGCCAAGTGCTCTAAATATGTCCCAAGGTAAAAGGCTGGAAAGGAGTTCCAGGGGTGCATGGGAGATGGAGAACAAATTTGAAGTAGTTTGTGCAGGAAAGAAACACTGGAAGAAAAGATTCCTTCCACCCAAAGGGATGAAACATTAATTTGGGGGGTATCAAACTGATCCAGCCCCACAGGCCAGATAAGTGGCTGGGGGCTGGTCCATAAACCAGCTTGGGCCCACGGACCTCTCCTCCCCCTCTCCCTCCCTCTCCTAGAAAACCTGATCTGGCTGCTGCTCCATGTCATCTTGGACCCAAACTGTTTGTGGTGCAGATTTTGGATGGCTGGAATTGGTGCCATATGCTGCACAGTCCAGCCAGAGCAGCCACCACACTCTACACGGTGGTTGCTCTCACCATACTGTGTTACACGTGGTGCCTGACCCTGCAGGTCCTGGACCACACTGCATGCAGTGACTTCTCCAGCCAGTTTGGGACCCTTGTTGGAAACTAGCTGGAGTGGGTTCTGTGTACGGTGCATTTCCCAGAGCGGGTGCTACCCATGGTGCAGTCTTGCTAGGCTGGCCAGCACGCACAGCACAGCACACAGCACAGCACAGCTGGTCAACACACACAGCACAGCTGTGATTGGCCAAACTGCTCTTTATGGCACCTGTTCCAGCCCCCTGGGATCCATGCTGCAATGGCAGGAGCAGACATTGGATCAGGTATTCTGGGGGAAAAGGAAAAAGGATCTATAGGCAGGATCTAACCTACTGACTGGACCTGTATCACAGGCACATGTCATGTCCTGTTTGGGACAGTTGCAGCCAGGGGGATCACTGAGGGCTAGATGGCAGGGCTCCATGTGTTGGATGTGACCTGCAAAGCCCTGGCATCTAACCCGCTGGACTCCCTACTACTTGGGGATAGGGGAGCAGTGGCAATACCACTGCCCTCCCTTGCTTCTAAATTCCACCCCCCCCTCCCCCGTGGGGCTGTGGCAAGGCCATGCCCTTCTCCTTTCCCCCTCTTTGTCTCCAGTGAGGCCAGACCACACTCCTTTGTCCCCCCCCACCCCTCCAGTGGATCCAGGGCCAGTCCATGTTCCCCACCTTCCACCCCCACCCTGGGGCTGGGATATACCCCCCTCCTCACTGTTTTGTGGGGCCAGGGTTGGGCTTTGTCATTCTACCCCCTGCCTTTCCCTCCTCCTCCCTTCTGTGGGGCTGGGACCAAGCCAGATCCCCTTCTCTACTACCCTGTGGAACCAGGAGCTGGGCCATGGCCCCTCCTCCCCCCCATCATGGAGCTAGGGCCTGGTCTACACTCCCTCCTACCTCTCCCCACACTGCCATGGAGCCAGGGGCTGGACCATGCCCCTGCTTGGGACTGGGCCATACCCTCTTCTTTATCCCCATCCCCTTCCATGGCCATGGGGCATGCCCTGTTCTTTCCCCATGTTGGGGTAGGGCCATAACCCCTTCTCCTCAATCCCCAGGCCATACTCCTACTTTGGTGCTGGACCATGCCTCCATCCTTTCTCCCTTGCCTTGGGGCTGGGCAACCCTGCCCCTGGTGCTAGGTCATAACCATCCATCAAGCCAGTGCATGTTCTCCCTCCCTCCATGGGGCTGAGCTCTGTCCCTTCTCTTCTCATGGGGCTGAGCCATGTCCCCCTTTACACCACCTTCTCCCCACTCCCCACGTGAGTTTGGGCCATGGCCCCCTCTCCTCCCCCCTGTGGGTCTGGGCCATGCCACCTCCTTGCCCCCTTTCCCTGTGAGGCTGGGACCAAGCCATGTCCCCTCCTTTTCC
>NW_005842085.1:479082-502173 GCF_000455745.1 Alligator sinensis | reverse complement strand
CCCCCGCCATGGAGCCAGGGCCACCTAGTCCTTTCTGTGGGGTTCTTCCACCACAGTATCACCTAGTTATATCCTGCTATATCTTTTAAATTAATTCTAAGAATACAATCAAGGGAAAAAACCACCATCCTAAACCTTGGAAATGGAGAAACTAAAATATGTGAAGGCAAAAGCTTTTATAGAGGTTAACTTCTATAGAGGTATTTTTGGTAATAGGCTAGTTTTATTATATAACTTTTGTAAATTGTATAAGGATGTTGCAACCTGTTGCATAATGGGAATTGGTTAAAAGTAAAGTCACTAAATGTATTTAATTACATGTTTTTTTTCTTCTCTTTTTCTGTAGCTTGATCCAAGGATCATTCAGCCCTTCTTGGCAGAATGTCGACAGACTATTGCCAAACTAGATAATCAGAACATGAAGGCTATTAAAGGCCTGGAGGACAGGCTGTATGCGCTAGACCAGATGATAGCTAGCTGCAGCAGACTGGTAAACGAACAAAAAGAACTTGCTCAGGTAACTGACTTTATATATCCATCTCCCTGAAAACAAAAAGAGGCACAAATCTGTGATAGAATGACTAGCCACATATTTATAATCACATTTTCAATATATTTAATATTGTATTTGAATGAGACAATACCACAATATCGGTATTTTAAGTAGAGGGTATGCTTTTCTTACATTTTATGCTTTTGATTAAATCTCATATTCTAAAAACATTAACTTATAGGGGGAAATTTCTTCCTATTTCTGCTTGAAAGTTGTACGAAATAAGTATAATTTTAGTAACTAAACATTACAAGTGTAAAAATGGTGGTGGGTCATGCTTTTAGTATTCTTCTAGGTATTTTCCTTTTAAAACTTTTAAATTTGTTAGGAATGCTACAGTGATGAATGACAAAATCAGTATGACAAATCAGTATCAATGCTACAGTGATGATTGACAAAATCAGTAACTGTTGTACTCAAGTTCATATAGTTAAATACCTTTAAAACTTCCTCTGCATAAAAAAATGAACGGTACTATATCCTAAATATAAAACTGTGTTTAAATAAATGTTCTGAGAACATTCAAAGTTATAGCTTCACTTCATCTGGCAAACTGAATAGTGGTCTAAAACACCATACATCTGAATTTCTGTCAGAGTTATAATAAACTAGTTAATTCACCACTCCATGGAGAAGGGAAATAATAGTAAATAATCCAGTTGAGCCCAGATATCAAAAATAGATCATTCAAGTCAAAGGGAAAGCCAACTGGCAAAGAATCAGAATAATGGTGAACTATCCCATAGGTTTATTAACCAATTAACTGTTTTTTTTCTTGTTTTTCAAATCTCTTTGGCATTGATGATAAGAATTTTGGAATCCAACAAAACGTAGTACTGCTATAATATTTTTGTCATTGTTAAGTTGATTTTGATTCTTCTGCAGTGAGTGTTTGATACAAACTAGTTCAGCCTTCAAGCCAATGCTGTCCTAGTTCAGTGTATAGTATTTGAAGTTTTAAATGACAATTCCAGAAAATTTAGTTTGTAACCAAAGCAAAAGCCTGAAGTTAAACTCCCTAAACTGAAATTTGAAAGGTGCAATAATGCAGGATAATGGACCCTCTTGACACAAGGTGCCACCTACTTTGCCTTCAGCATAACTTCAAACTAAATACACACATGCAAAGTGTTAAATTGTGTGTGTGTGTGTGTGTGTGTGTGTGTGTGTGTGTGTGTGCGCGCGCGCGCGCTCATGCACGCGCTTGCATGCGCAGAAGCAGGGAATGGGCAGACCTTTTTGCCCTCACTCAGCTTGACTCACGCAAGTGATATATAAGCAGAGTTTTGTGTTGCCTAATGGAAGCCTGGTCCAACAGAGGTCAATTTAATAAGGTTTTACTGTTATATGTTGTATGCAGGTGTCTCCACTTGTAGCTGGCTTGCTTCAGTTTTTAGCCACCATTAAAAAATGAATGTTAAGTACATAGAGAGGACCGTTAACATATTTGAATTTTAGTAGTATTGCTTGTTTTCTTTCCCTCTGTTGTACAGTTGCCTTAACCTCTTTAAATGAGATTAAAGATTCTAGTGATCATTTTTATGGAAAACACTGCTTTCCTCAACCTGGAGGAATTCAACCCCACACATGTCTCAGGAAAGTACCTAAACCACAAGGCTGGAGGCATGAACAGTTCTTGAAATAGAGGCTAGAATCCATATTTTTCCCCATCAAGGGACTGCCTTCCTCCCTGGGTTCTGAGATGACAGTTCATCCTTCCTTCCTGAGGAATCTTGCATTCTTGGCTGCCCAGTATCTCAGCTCCAGCAAGGTAGATGTTGAAGGCCATCCGTAGCCTCTAACTCTATTGACTAGAGAACTCTCTTGACTTGGGAAATGTGGGCTTGAATACCCTCAAAATGAGGAAGTGATTCAATCCAAGTCTCCCATGTCCTGGGTGAGTGTTCCACTCTCTAGGCTTATGTAATAAGGTAGGTAACATCATCACCACCACTACCACCACATCCTTTAATTCTGACTGTCTTGTTAAAAGAAATAAGTACATTGACCTCCTGTGCCCAAAGGGTGCTTGTGTCCTAGGTAGGGATATTGGGCTACTTATCCCAGGATCATATAGATTCCTGACTTAGGGTTACAGGCAAGTGTCTACTTAGCATTTCGGGCGTTGTGAATGCTATTCCCAGGTGCCATATTAGGTGTCAGAGTATTTAAATGTTCAGCAGTTTTCAATCTTTTTGGACTCAAGGCATGCCTCCATAATTTGCAAACTGAATGGCACTCAATTTCAAAAATTAATTTATATATTACAGTGCTTATCTCTTTACACAAGGGCTAGGCAGTAGGAGTGGGGAATTGTCCAGGCAAGGGCAAGGCTAAGGCTGGCTTATCTGTTTATCTTCTCACATGTCAGCTTTCTCCTCACAACTCCTGGTACCCTTCAAAGGATATGGCAGCACCCCTGGGTACCTTGGCACCCTATTTGAGAATCACTGAACTGAGATTTCAGAGTTCAACTCTGGGCGCTTGGTGCTTAAAAGTTAGATATACTGATATTTGGCATTACCACAGTCAGCTCCTTAAGTGGATCTAAGCTTAGCTCCCTTTGACTTTCAGTAGAGGTTAGGTGGCTTTGGCTTTGGTTAGGTGGAAAATTCCATCCTTGTTCTGTTCACTTGGTATTATTTTTCATAGTCCCCAATGACAAGATGGTAAAGACGGCAGAACTGAAGTGTCAGAGTTTTTCATCTTATCTTTTTATTTTTCATGAAGAAATCAGAAAGCACAGTGTTAAATCCAAGTGCCAAAAAAAAAAGAAAGAGAGTTTCCATAGCCCAGGAAAGACTAAAGCCATGCCTAGTCTTAATAAGCCTAATTACCTTTTGAGCTTAAAAACAGAGTTCACCAAGCAAAGCTATCTCCTTGACCAGAGTAGATGGCAAAGATGCAAAGGCTTTTCATGTTGCTCTACAGTCTGTATGAGGGGTTCTTTTCTCCATTTCTGTATGCTGAGCCCTTAACAGGAGCCTGCTTCTTGGGTGAGTCTGATAATTAAATAGGGCTGGCTAGTCCCAGGCCAGAAGTCTTTAAATTGGTAGAACTGTGGCACACATTTTTAGAATGCTTTCTAAAAATGAAAGGAGAAAATAATAAGCTTTGCATGCCTAGTTGTGGTCAGTAGGTGGCATTACATAGCAAGTGTACTCTTATAGAAACACCAAATGAGTTTTTTTGCAAAGGATCACCTACAATTAATCTGTTCTGCTTTTGCCACTGTTTTATTTATACTGTTTTTATCAGAATGACAGGTTTTCTTTTACTATTTTTTTTTTTTTTTTGCAATATGCTTTACTGTCACATTTGTTCACCTACAGACCCTTTCTTAAATTAATCTCTGCTGTGATATTCACAAAATCCTGCCTGTTGACCAGGATTAGACATGTAGCAGCCAGTGACTACAACTTTATTGTAAACATCTTGTTTCATTGTTAAATGGAGAAGACTTTTTTTTTTCCCCACCAGCCTATCACTATTTTTATGACCACACATTATAAGATACTTGAGGCAGGATCTCCCATGCCATTTTGTGACTTGCTTAAAACATCCTGAACCTAATTTGCATTAACTCTTTTACTTAATCTTAGTCACATGCTACACTTCTAGTTGCTTTAACAAAGTCAAACACTAAAATCTTGGGTGGGGGGGAGGACCTCTACTTTAAAATAAGTACCAATTTTTGTCCTCACTCTTCCCTGTCCCCCAGGCCAGGCCTTGGTTTTTCTGTACACAGGTGGATGGTAGTCACTGAGTGGCTATCCATTTAGTATTTAATTTAGCCTTGCATGTTATGTCCTCTTATCCTCTCCTACCCCCTCACACTTTGCACTCTAGTGAAAAGCACTGAATGCAAAATTTCTATATGGCTGTTCTGTACTTTCATGTCCCCTAAGTATTGGTACTTTAAATAAATTTATCTTTATGGCATCCCACAATAAAAGGTGGATTTATTATTTCCATTTTCCAGTTGGGAATGAGACACGGACTGAAACCAAAAAGGGGTCTGGTGTTGTTTAATTTTGTCTGTATAACTTGCAATACCAGAACCTCATTTTTCAGAGTACTTTAGATTTGAATAGCTTTTCATATGTCCTATACATGTCTGAATGTAAAGTTAATGGGAGCTGTGAGTGTACATCATTTCTACAAAACTAATATTACATTGTGGAACTGTAAAATAAGGAACACAAAATGAGTGATTACTGGTGAAAATAAGTGACTTGGCCAATGTGATGTAGGCCTCTGTGACAGAAGCAGGGATAAAATCTTAGGGTATCTACACATGTTTTCCCTGGGGTGGGGAGGGGGGTGCTTTAATTAGAGCGGCTCTCAGAGCCTCTAATTATACCACCCACAGTGTCATGGGTATTTAGCATCCCACACTTCAAAATGGCAGCAGGGACACTAACTAAAGCTCATTCAACAAGCTTTAATTAAAGTGCCCTTGCCGCCGTTTTGAAATGCAGGGATGCTGAATACATGTGATGCGGAGGCTGCTGGAGCGTGGTAATTAGCATGCTTCAGCAACTAGATTAATTGAGTCTGCTCCGATGCATGCTAATAGCACGCATTGGAGCAAAGGTCTGTCACGTGTATAGCTGCCCCGAGATTGTAGGTTAGCATTAACTGCCTAAAACATCAGATCATCCTTCTTCCCTTTCCTATAGTACTCTGCCTATTTAATCTTAACTTTTTACCAATTTTGCAACAAATGGGTCCAAAACGAAATAGTGTCATATTCTGTACAACTTTGATTCATTCCCTGTGCATAATCTTTTGTGAATGAAAGTGTGTCTCAGTAGAAAAAACATATGGTGATGTAATTGAAAATGTATTATAAAATATGACAAGGAGGCTACATGACCTTGTTTAGTCATTGTGCTTTTAATATTATTTCATGTATAACTTTCTAGATGGTTGAAGAAGAAAATTAAAGTCAATTTCCTTATGTAGAGCGGAGTTTTTGGTTGTAGTCGTGTTGGTCTAAGCACATAGGCAGGCAAACTTCTTTGGGTACATGTGATATCTTCTATTAGACCAACTGAGTAGTTGGTGGGGGCGGGGAGAAGTTCTCTCTCAGCTTTTTCTAAGATCTTTTTTTCCCCAACTACTCAGTTGGTCTAATAAAAGATATCACATCTACCCCTTATGTAGAGCAACACTGAGTAGTGGGTTTTATATGGTTTCAGACTTAAATCTGCTAGAAAGAACTTGTCTGGTGATAGTAGTAGGTTCTTAAATGATATAGATAGGTCTGTAGTGGATATATAAGTAGCTGAATTTGCTAGGCAGTCTGTGATAAAACGTTATGCGAAACTGTATATGTGTCACTTCTCAAAGTAGAAGTAGCATTAGCTTCATTTGTGGACTAAACTTAGCAGCAGCACTGCACCAATGCAGCTATGTGACTTCTTCCAGTTCTGGAGACAGCACAACAGTGCCAGGCAAAGCTTTTCTTGCCTTAGTAAGACAGACAACATGAGTCTATTTTGTGCTGTTATCTTGTACTTTAGTGGCAGGAACATGCAAGAATGCACAACAAAAACCTGACAGATTATTTTACTCTATCCTAATCATATTCTTATAGTGAACGTTCTACATTTTTGTTGGGAAGAAATTGTACATTAAGCACTTATATGTATAATCATACTTTTCTTATACAGCAAGATAAAGTGGATGCAGTTTGCACTCAGAATTTCTGAAAATATATTTTTCGTCATGATAAATTAAAAAAATAATGCCTTGATATGACATGTAAAATACATTCCACAAAAAGTTGAAAAGTACTAACTACTGATCGTTAGTCTTTATAACCAGATACACGGGAGTGATGAGTTTTACTGGAGATAATTTTTACTGCAGATTAGTTGACAGCATAAAACAGTTTCAGAGGGGATGACTTCTATTCCAGATTCTGATGGGGGCTGTGTTCTGGTAGTAATACTATATTGTTGCCCTTTTTGCTATGGGATGTTAAATTTTGCCCAGGTAACCCCCTTTCCCCTCCTCCTGCCCCCCCCCCCCAAAAGGGGGAGGACACATTAATTAATATAAGCTTACTCTAAAGAATAGCAGTTCCCCGTCCCTTAATGGTAATTAATAGGCTTTTAATAAGATGGGAAGTAAAGTGCTTGTGGCGATAGCACTTTTCGGTAATCTTGTTTAATTTACGTAGGTTTGTTAAAGCTCTCTTGCATCTTTTCAGATGAAAAAAGTCTAGATAAGTAAGTAAACTGGTGTTGAGGTGGAACAGTAAATGTAGCAGCATTTTGTTTTGTTACACATCTGTTTAATAAGTGGGTTTGTTGTTTTACAGGGATTTTTGGCTAACCAGAAGAGAGCTGAGAACTTAAAAGATCCTTCTGTGCTACCTGACTTATGTTTGAGTCATGCAAATCAGCTGATGATTATGTTAACTAATCACAGGAAACTCTTAGATATTAAGCAAAAATGTACCACTGCCAAACAAGAACTTGCAAATAATCTACAAGTCAGACTGAAGTAAGTGATATTTTAATTTTATGTCACTGGATTTGACTATCTAAAGTACCCTATTAAGAAAGACTTACCTATGTAGTTGAAGGGCTTTACTTGAATATCTATAGACTTTGTTTTACTAGAGGAAAAAACAGAGCTTGAAATTGTATGTCATGGTTTCTTTGCAAGTGAGCCAGATAAATGTTTTAATGTATCTTTGTAAGCTGGCTAAAACATTTTTCTTTGTAGCTTCTGTACTATACAAACTTTAAAAAAAAAAACTTTCAAGGACTCAGCAGTAAATCATCAGTCTCTCCTTCAAACTGAGTGACAATTTATTTAGGTTTTTTGGTCTCCCTCCTTTCCCCCCTCTGGAGTTCTGCTTTCAAGAAAAAAATCTGATAGTTTGATTACATAAAAGCAATTTAACTGTTTAGCAATTTTATTTATACTACATTATCCAGAGGTGGCTTAAAAATTAAGACGTTCTCTGTGCTAAATGTGATGTGTATATGGTGTGGACTGCCTGGAGTGGACTGGTTGTTAGCAGAATCACTCAAACCATGCTTAATGTAATATATGGTTTGTAGCTGTCCTTCATACTTTAGGTCATTGGTACCATAAATAGTACGGATACTATTTTGGGAAGATATGTCCTGCAGGAGATTTACTTTTAATTATTTCATGGTAGTGCCTAGTGACCAACCAAGAATACCCCCCACCCCCAGTGTTAGATACTGTATAACCCTACAGAATAACAGATGGTTTCTGTCTGCAAGAACTTACTAGACAACCTGTATTTGAGGCAGAAGGGGGAGGAATCTAACAAATGATTAGACGGAACAGCATGATGGCACCAGAGTTTGTGTTTGTTCACTTTTTTCTTCTTTTTTCCTCTTTGTAGAACAATGAAAAGAATAGGAAAATGTGGGGTGGTAAGAAACAGAGCAGAGGGAAGAGAGGTTTAGGTGGTAGGTATGGAACAAAGATGAACTCGGATTGATTGATTTTTAATATGTTGCCCTAGCCAAAGAAGTCTCAGGACAGCTTATGGTAATGCCCATAGTAGAAAAACTTGAGGACCAAAGGGAAAGGTTAGAGCCAGGGTATGCAACCCATGGCACAAGTGCCAGAGCATGGCATGCACAGGCTTTCTGCTTGACACACGTGCCTTGGGGTGGATGGTGGAGAAGTGGCCAGGGCTGCAGTGTTACAATAAGGATCAGGCCCCTTGCAGCTTCCCGCTGTCTGCCCCTGGCATACCAACATCTTACAAATTGAGGTTGCAGGTGTGTTTTGTCACTGCCCAAAAATGTAGCCGATACCTAGGTTAGAACAAACACCCAATTCAGCACAGGGCAAAAAGAGATCTCTAGCTGTAGAGTTTTCTGCATTTCCAGAGGATGATATGTCTGTTCCTTGTGGCAAGAATCTCCTGGCTGACTTCTCTTGGCAGTCCCCCCTGGCCCCCCAGGTCACTTGCAAGTGGGAAAGGAAGGAAGCATCTGTATTATGGTGCCCTCAGAGCATGCAGAATTTCCCATGCATAGTTCTTAAGTGCAGTTTCCAAATAGTTTGTTGTCCTACTTAGAGTGCATTTCATTAATCAGACCTGGAGGGGGACAGAGACATGGCTAATGGTAATTTTTACATCCAAGTGAATGGTATAACTGTGTTGGATGCTTTTGTGGTACTCTTGTGCCAAGCCCAGTAGTTATAACAATGGGATCCATAAAGAGATGTAGATAGTTGATTTAACGATTATAAAATTTCGTCATAACAGTATTTAAATTTCTGTATCTGTAACAGTATTTAAATATCTGTATTCTGTATTCTGTTAATATTCTGGTAATTTTGCTATAAAGGAACATTTTACTTTGTAGGTGGTGTTGCTTTGTAATGCTTCACGCTGACCAAGATGGGGAGAAACTGCAAGCCTTGCTTCGCCTTGTGACAGAATTACTAGAAAGGGTCAAGGTGGTTGAGGCTCTCAGTACTGTTCCTCAAATGTACTGTCTAGCTGTGGTTGAGGTTGTGAGGAGAAAAATGTTCATAAAACACTACAGGGAGGTAAGCATGTTAAATGATTTTGAAACTGCACTTTGTGTCAGCTTCTAAACTGATTATATGTATTTTCCTTATTATAGTGGGCTGGTGCTTTAATAAAAGATGGGAAACATCTGTATGAAGCTGAAAAGGCAAAAAGGGAGTCTTTTGGCAAATTGTTTAGTAAGTGTTTTTCCTCTTCTGTAAATTCAGTTGTAAATACCAGTTGTGTATGTCTGTACTCTTCAAACAATGACAGCTGTATAATTCAGTGCCCTTATTAATATAAATTGAATTGGTTACATAAGAAATATCCAGAATGACTTGCATAGATGTGCCATAAATGGTGTTTCTGTGAATAAAATAGATCAAAATGTGTCTACAAATATTGTGTTTAAAGTTTTTTTTTGTACAAAATATTTTTGGAAATTCAGATAATTGTTAATGTATTTGTAGGAAAACCAAACAAAAACATATGCTTGAAGCGCAAAAAATGTATATAATGCATTTACCATTTGAAAATTACTTTATGCAAGTTTTAATCTTATTTCAAAGTAACTCTTTTCAAGTTATACTTGAAAAATTTGTGGAGTGCAAGAACTAGTGTAGTGCATTGTCTAGATGAACAACATTTTTAAAATAATGATTTGTTGAGCATTTGGGTGTAAACACTTGAAATAGAAGAGAGAGAAAAGGAAAACCTGAAACCACTAACATTGCGATTTGGATAATTTTGTGGAGAAAGTTTGTAGTTTATTTTGGCTGCTTGTAGCTGGGTGGTGGGGAGAGGAGGAGGAAGCTCCACTTTAAAATCCACACGCTCCCATACCAAGCTCAACACATGCCTGGAAGAGGCAGCACTTTAGTTGTACCTGGCTTCCCCAACATCTGTATTGATTGGGTGCTTTAGTGGGACTTTTTGAAACTTTTTATCTAATTGCTGGTTGAATCAGCTATTACATCAAAGGCTTTACAGTACTTTTAACTGCCTGATCTATGCAGATACTGTGGAACTGGGTCAAAGTAGCACTGCTGCTTCTGGTAGAGTGCGAGTTATGTGGGCTTTTTTGTTTTTCCCCATATCTGTTGGCACTCTGTTTTTTACTTTGAATTTTTAAAGTTAGGGCAGAAGAGGAGAGGCAGGTGACACTGGAAAAGAGCTTACTAGTAAAAAGGTTTTGATGGTAGCCAAAAGATGCAGAGGAGAAAAGGTATTTGGTATAAGGGTCATCATGCTGGGGGGAAAAAAGACAGAAGGCTTTAAGTATGGTAAAGGAATTCTGTCTGCTTGGGTTTTTTGTGTTTGAAAGTCTGTAATTGTCATTATTATTACCTTTTTCAGGAATGTAAACATACTGTAGTCTTGTTTCCAAATTTAGTACAGCATTTAGACCAACATAGATCAGTGTATTCCATTTTTGCATTGTTTAAATGTTGTGTACATACCTGCTAAATAACCCAAGTTTTCCTTTGCGCAGGGAAATCTTTTTTAAGGAATCGTTTGTTTAGGGGACTTGATTCCTGGCCTCCATCCTTTTGTGTATGTATTCAGTAACTTCTTTGAATTCACATAAGTGTTGGGTTTTAAGTATGTTTTTGTAAGTGTGGCTTCTGTAAGAAAAATCTATAGTATGACATTTAAATACTAGTTGTAAGCAGAGTTTTTACTTCACATGCATTTCTTTTTGCTACAGAACAGATATTCTTTCTTTCTTTCAAAAAAAAAAGTTAATCTAAGGATGAAATTAGTAATAAGGATACCTTTACATATATCTGTTGCAATTTGGTTCTGAGGGAGTGATAATTTGATGCTCTCTTAAGCATCTCTGGTTCGAACTTTTTGGGATATTTTGATTAGGTTGCTTATTACTTTGAAGCTATAAGGGTTCATTATAATTATTTAATCTGACCTTCACAACACAGCATAATTATTTGATTCTTAATTACTTACGCATAGGGTGACCATACATCCTGGTTTAGTTGGGACAGTCCCGGATTCCACAAGTCAGTCCCGGCCGGTGGCTCAAAAGTCCCAGGCCGGGTCCACTGGTGTGCCAGGGAGGCAGCGGGGCAGGCACCGCTGCTGCTGAGCTGGAGCAGGTGCCACCCCACCCACATGGGGCACTTTCTTGCTCCCACACAGCAGCAGCAGTGCTTGTTTGGCTGGCCACCTGCCTGGTGCAACGTGCTGCCCTGCCTCTCTGCTGGACTCCAGCCTGGGTCTTTTGACCAACCAGCAAGAACCAGCCTACAGAGTCTGGGAGTGTCCAGGCCAAACCAGGACCTATGGTCACCCTACTTACGCAGACCATTAGCTGTAATTTGTTTCTGACCATGGGTATGCTGATAAAGAAACTCCATGTATAAACCTTGAGCAAATTGCATAGTGACAAGTTATGCATAAAAAAGCAGGCTGTGTATTTGAAAGCAGAAAGTGAGCAGGTTGTGCTTTGAAAAGGCAGTTAAAAGTGAGAATTTTGCCCCTTATTTATTCAGAGGCAACTTATTCCACTGGTGCAGCATGGCTATATTAATTCTTTGGGCCATATTGTATGTTCTCATCCTTCTTATTTTTTGATTTAAGATGCCATAACTGATCAGCATGAGGAAAAAATCATTTATCCATGGTTTCAGCTTGGTTGACTAGTTAGTAATGATGTATCTTTTTGTTTTTGCTTATTTAATGCTGTTGATGTGATTCTATGACTCACTTTGTCTTGTTAGATAGATACTTTTTTCATTTCCTCTGCTCTGGCACTTCTAAAAGCATATGTAACCAGAACCTGCTGGACTACCAGTGGGCCACTAAAGGTTGGGGTTGGGGGTTGGCCTGCTGCAGAATTTGGGGCCCTTCAAACATGCTGGCTACAGTCATCAGTGGTGAGTTTGGCTTGCCACCGCTGCTCCCAGATCCACTATAGCCAGCAGACCCATGGTAGTTGCGGTCATGTCCTGGGCTGGATCCAGGCCATGAAGAGCCCCACAGATAATCTGGCCTGTGAGTTGGGTACTCCTGGTATAAATCTTCTGTATAGTTTAATATTTATCTATTTGTTTAGCAGTGCACTAATCTTCAAGTCTCTGCCCCGTTTTCCTTCTCTTCCCTAATCTTTTAAATGGTATTTGTATCATTTATGCAGACACACAAGCCTCGCAGATTTGATAGTGAGCTTCCAGATATCTCATTAAATGACTTGCAGTTTCTGCAGTCTTTTTGTCCTTCAGAAGTACAACCATTACTCAGGTAAATGATTAGGTGTTAAGTCCTTGTAGCATGGAAATCACCAAGATCTTTCTGTTACGAATAGGAAAATATCAAACAAGAAAAACTGGAAAAAAAAATTGTAGTTGCATATCTTAAGACTGCAAACGCGTTATCTTTGTGTAATTGAATATATAAGTACCCATGGTGGAATGTGCATATGCTTCATGTATTTGAGCCTGGAGACATTTTGGCCAGTAATGCCCATACAGCATGCACATGGCCCATAGCCTATACTTTGTATGTAAAGGGGTGAACATACCTAATGCACCATAACAGCTGTCCATTTGAGACAGAACTAAGGGTATGACTAGGCATGGTAATTTCTAGCGGGGTAATTTTCTCAGAAATTTCCATTATTAGAAACCTTTCATGGAGAGGGACCAGTACCAGCTGCTAATATAGAACCATGGGGATGGGAAGCTCACGAATAAACCCTTTACAGGGCACCAGTTGGACGGTCTTATTTTAAAGCTTGAATTTTATTGTGCATAAATGTGTGTGTGTAAGTGTCTGGTTTTAAAAATGTATCTCTTGGTGTGGGAGCTAAGGCACTCTGACAGTCTAGAGCTCACAAGTTTGAGGCCACAGCAGAAGAACTCACGACACAGCCCAGTCAGATTCCAACAAATCTGCAAGTTCTGCTAAATACCTTGTCATGCGGACACGAAAGAGGATCTCTTAAATAAACCTGCAGTATTCTTCTTACCTGTATCTTTCAAAATAAGAATTCAAAATGCGTATTCTGTCAATTTGGGAAAATACATTGGATTATAATAGTCTTTTTTTCTTTTCTTCATGGCACAAATCCAGTTCCTACTGAAATTAATGGATCTACTACACACTTACACTAACTTGGAACACAGTTTGCCTTAAATCTCTTTCAGAATTTGTGAAAGGGATTAAAAGTTTGCTTTTTCATAATCTTATAAGATTTGATTGAAATGAAAATGAATTTTGATTGAGAGAAGTATTAGCTCAGTGTACTTGCACCATTATCAGCAGATCCTTTGTACTCTTCTTATTTAAGGCTGAAGAATTCAACTCTTATGATTTTGAAAGATAATGGTGCTTGTTGTTGTAAAACTTTGGAACAGATGTTTATGGGTTGATTATATTATCAGTTTTTGGTCTGTTAACTTCTATAGTGTAAAATAAATAACTTTATTTTATAATTCATTTCTCAGCTGTTTTAAAAATTAATCTACTTCAGTTATAATATGAATCGCTTCTTAGAATGACGTTATCAATAGAACCTAGAGTTGCAGTCATGGAAGGATAGGAGGCTGAGAAGTGATCTGTAGTGTGCACTGAACCTAATGTGTCTTAAAAACAGAACTTAAGATCTAAATTTATTTTTTAATATTCTCAAGTACTCCAGAGTCACTGAAATAAGAATTACTAATGTAGAGTGTTAGTTACAAAGTTGTTTTCATGTTATAGCAAAACAGGTGAAATTGAGAAAATGACAATACTACTTGTTCAATCAGAATTAGATTTTTCACTGTGTACACTTTCAGTTGAATATTTGATACTGACACATTGAATTTAATTTTAGAACTCATTCTATCTTTGAAGGGTTCCTATACTTTGTGACTTTGAACCTCTTCACCAGCATGTACGTGCGCTACATAACCTGGTGAAAGCAGCCCAGAGTTTGGATGAAATGTCGCAGACCATTACAGATCTACTGAACGAGCAAAAGGTATTTTTTTGCTTTTCTTTGGCAAGACCTTAAATGAAGGATACGTTTAGGTCATTTTTAATAGGCTGTTGAACAAATAATCGCTTTATCTCCAACATCCAATTATTCATATATTGGTTACACATGTACTCTGCACAAGCCAAAGTAGCTTTAAAAAGAAAATCTGATTATGTAAATGTTGTTGGAATCTAAGTTCCTTAGTGAGATCAAAAATGTAATACTTTAGGGAGAGAAAACAAACTTTAGTACTTCCATAAAGTTAAATTCATGTTTCTGGTTTTTTTGCCAAGTCATCAAACTAGTTATGTGCAAAAGTTAATACTTTGTATTTGTCTTGTTGTTTTTCTATTTAGATCACTTTAATTAAATTTGTAGCTAATTAGGTTTTTGTTTTAAATTTTTTTTTTCTATGGATGATGACTAATTTATACTACTATCCTTTTGGCCCAAGCAATTAGCCTCTGTTTGAGTTTTGTCCTGTCACTTCTGTTAAGGGGATAAACTGATGATATGAGTTGGGTATTTCTTTAATCAATTCCTGTTTATTTACAAAGAATGTATACACAGCCCTGTTTCCTTGAATACAGTAGAAACAGGAGGCACTGTTTGCATATTGGAGTGCTGGACTTGCTATTTTGGAAACTGTATCTGTCCCCTTCAGAGAAATTCTTGCAATTGCTTCTCATGCTGTTTTCCTATGTAGGCAGCATACCAAGCAGGCCTTTAACTTCTGTGGTTGAGGTAATCCCAGAGAACCCCTGCCGACTACCATAGTCCTGCTCAAACTTTTTGCAATCAGTTTCGCTGGACAGCAGCCTTTACATCTCCAGCTGCCTTGTAGTAAGGGCTTAATTGTTAAGTGGTGATCTTGATCAGATACAGAAGGCGAAGCGTTAGTATGCCTGATGACATCACCTATATCTGGGACTGAACTAAGACATGCTTCATGACAAAAAATGACATCTCCCAGCACAGCAGTACCCATTTCTTCAACAAACATCTAACAAATATAACAAATATCTAACATTTCTAACAAATATCTGCTATCTTGGAATATCTATATAGAAATCTCCTGAGACTACTGTATCCTACACCCAATTTCATGTCGTTGTCAGTAAAGTATAGGATCCTTCCCAAGGTTCATGTAGGTAAGGTCTCATACCTCTCTTTCTCCTAAGATTCTAGAGCTATGTCCATTCTTTTTCCACATATAGTTTAACATTATCTTTTCATTTTATCAGAGGCTGTCTTCAAATATTTTCCTGCTCAAAGGTGCAAATTTTTCAGTTTTGGATTGTCAAATTCCTATTTAGTCCTAATTATCTGGATCATATAATTCTTCAGACACTCCATGTAAGAAGCTTGCATGGTTCAGTAGGTCATATGTGAATATAGAAGGTTGTGTTGGGGGTACATTTGGTCCACTCATTGACTCTGGTTCTATAAACCATCAAAAGGTATAGTATAGACTGGTTCCTAGTTTCATACGAATCCAAAAATAATTAGGAAAGAAATTGAAAACAAGACGTACATCATTGTGCTGGTATTTTGTGGTATGCCTGCATTTTAATAGTTTATTTCTTGACTTATTTGCAGCTCATCTGGGAACCCAAATCTTGTAAAGAATTATTTCAATAGCATGTCCCTTTTACACTATAAATTTCAAGCTATTTTGTAGTTTGTGGTGACCATGGGCTGTTAGCGGTGACAGTATGGTCCTGAGCTGGGGCAGAACTGATCTGGGTAGGGATGTAAAGGCAGTGGATCGTGGCTCTGCCCCAGGTCTAGACCCTGCTGTCACCACTGCAAGAACCTAGCTCTGGCCCTGGTGCAGCTGTGCACCTTGCCAGCACTACTGGGGCTGGTCTCCATGGAAACCCTGGCCCCATGCTGTCACGGCCCTGCTGCTGCTGGGGTTTCCATGGAAACTGGCTGCCCCCCGAGACAAGGTCATCCCTATTGAAACCATCGTACAACCATAATCTAAACTCTACGTAAGATTACACTCCACCCTGACACAACATAGACCTAACACCCTAACCTGCCACAAGTAAAGCAGGGGAACCATGGCAGCTAAGGTCCTGCTTCTATGAAATGTTGTCAATCTACTCAAGAGATTCTGGGTAGTGGGCCATGCCCCTTACTACAGCGGAAGGCAAAAACCCTAACAGTCCATACCAGTCTTACCAAGGGGTAAATTCCTGACTCCAAATATGGAGATCAGTCTGATCCTTCACAGTCGGGCAAGACCCTCTAGCCACAAACTTTACGGCTTTGCTTCTAGCAGGAGAATTGACATACCACAGTCAAAGTCCCTAGCCTTGGCTGTAACGAACACCCAGTGCCTCTGAGGAGGCTTAAAAACACCCTGACATGTATAGCAGAAAGAAGTGTGGGGGGAGGGAAGGGAGCAAAGCCCAGAAGCATGGGAAATACCCATCATAGAAAATAAGCATAGCTACACCTAGATCAGGGGTTGGCAACCCCTGACACATATGCCAGAGCATGGCCTGTGAAGACACTTTGCTCAGCATGCTCCAGCCAGCCCTGGCTCTGGGCAGGCCCCTCCCGCCAGCCACGGAGCCCAGGATGGTCACAGCAGGCAGTAAGGAGGCTGTAAGACCTTCTGTGAGCAGCCTGGGTTCTGTGGCAGGCGACAAGGGCCTGCTCAGATCCTGAGCTGTTCATAGCAGGCAGCTGTGAGGCTGCATGTGTGCTTCAGGGCAGACAGCAGGGAAGGAGCCAGGGACAGCAGAGCCCCAGCCCCTTTCCCATCATGCACTCTAAAGTAGAGGAATGTGCAGGCTGTCAGTGTTTAGGAAGCAGCTCCTATTTCACCCTCCCCAGAGCTGCTATCTGCTCCCTTTCCTCATGGGAGCAAAGTGACTAGAACACTCGCTCGCTGTCCACCGTCCTCTCCATCCCTTCCCCTTTCAGACGGTGGGTGGGGAGGAGAGGAGCAGAGCACTGTGGAAAGCTGGGGAGCGAGACCCTTTGTTGCAGTACCCTGCACTGTACTGACGTTATATGTAGTATTTCAGAGATGTTGCTCTTACTTCCAGCAATATTTCTGTATTGCTGCCATGTTTAAGCTGTGCAGGGGTGTGAATATCTGTCCGCTTCAAAGGCATTTACAGCACTACAAATGTAGCTTCTGTCTGTGGCCTAAATATGCTCATTCTCTTCAGCTTAAGAGCTTTTTATTATTTCATAGGCCCTCTCAAACAATAGGACTGAATATTAGTTATTATCTTATGAACTTATAATTAATCGTAGTATGCATTCTTTTACTTAATATTGCATCAGTGATTTTTATTTTCTCTCACACACTCACTCTCTCACTCACTCTCTTATTCCGTGACTTTCTTTTTGATAGGGGTTTCTTTCCCTTTCATCCCATGCCAAATGATTTATAAGCTTATTAAAAAAGTTTGCTATACCTTCTCATTCTCAGTAGAAACAAAGAATGACATGACGGGCATTAGGGTGAGAAGTTTTTAGCGAATCAAGGCAGCTCCTAGGAAGCAATTTTTATGATTAAATGGGAGGCTTCAACCTGAATAGATAACTAATAAGCACATCAGTGTGGTATTAAAAGTGGCTGTTATAAGAGACTCGGTCTTTATGAGATTTATACACACACAGCCAGCTCTTCAGTTTTTGAAAGTAGAGTGGTTGTGGCATTTTTTAGTTTTTGTTATAATAGGGGTATTATCTGTTGTCATGGTTAGATTCAAAACTATATTTAACCCCAATCTTTCAAACAATTCTTGTTCTCTTTCAATAAAATCTTAATCAAAATAACATTATTAATATTAATTATGTTACTAACTAAGAAGCGCATGTACTTTTCCTGTTCTCTTATTTTCTCGCTTCCTTCTTACCTGCAGACTGTTCCAATATATCTACATTTTTTACAATCATATCAGAAAACGGGCCACATCTGTATTTTATGCCTATCAGTGCATACAACTGTTATTGTAATAATCATTCCCCTTCAAATATAGCTGACCTTCAAGTAATTCCTTTATATTTTAACAAGATAGTGTAAAGATTTCTTCATGCTTTACATTTTGGACTTCTGAAATCCATGTGACCTTTTAAATTTAATCATCTTTGAAATAATTTTAGTGTGTTTTATTATGCCTACTGACATCAGAGATACAATCAACAAAATGTTTCTGGTTTGGTCAATATTAAACCTATTTAAGTGTCACTGATGTATATTTTTAAAGCATTTGTTGTGAATCCATATGCTGGTCAGTATAGGTGCACTGATAAAGGTTTTCTTGGCTGATACCAAGAACTGATGATTAACCAACCATATCGACTGGTGTTGATCTGATGAACGATATTTAGTAATCATGCAAGGCATTTTAAGCTACTGACATAAATAAACTTTTTTGGGCGCGCTTCACCAGCCTCTTGCATCTTGTGTGTCAGTGTGCCCACACTTAAAAATGGCAGTGGGGGTGCTTGAACTAAAGCTTGTCAAATGAGCTTTAGTTGAAGTACCCCAGCTGCCATTTTTAAGCATGGGGATGCTGATGCATAAGATTTTGCAGTGCTTTAATTAGAGTGGCTATTGGAGCCCCCCTAAGGCATCCCCCCCCCGGAGCACATGTAAAAGTGCCCAGGGCCCATGCCAGTTGCAGCAGGTGGGACTGGCTTAGCAGTGCCTGCGAATTGCTTTGCAGAGCCCTTCAGCCCCTGCTCTTCTGCCTGATGCCCTTAAACCCCAGCCCAAGAGCAGTTGCCTGAGCCTGCCCAGCAGAGCTGAAGGGGAAGATTTGAGCCTTCCTGACTGCCTAGGTCTGGTTGGTCTCTGGGCCAGGCTCCTTGCTCTCCTTGCTGTGCTCATGGCAGGGCCACAGGACCATACCAGGCCTGGAGAAACCAGACCATCTCTCTCCCACAGTCAGGCCCCAGGTCCCAGGAGCTGAACTCCAGCTGGGGAAAGGGCCCCTTACCCTCCTGGTGCTGCTGCTGCCAGGGGCAGGGCAAGCCCTGCCATACCCCATGGGGGAGGCTGAATGGACCCAGCCCTGGCCTTGGAAAGGGCAGGAGCCAGCTGAGCTGAAGCCAGCACATTGTGGGGGAGTAGCTGCCACAGCCCCAGCCAGGCTCTGTCCCTGGGGCATGGACCCCCGAGCACTGCAGGCTGTCACTGGGCCGGGTTGGGCAGCTCTACCCCCTTTCCCCCCTCACCCCCACCCAGAAAAGTCTCCACACTCACCACCTTTTTTCAACACCTGCCCCAGCCTTCAGTCTGTGCCACACCAGCATTTGAGACACTGCACCAGCTGCTCTGCTCCACTCCAGTCCAGCCCGCTGGTACAGGGACGATGGTGGGGATGGAGAATGGCTTGAGCCCTCCATGCCCCAGGTCACATTAGCTCGTAGAGGGAAGCTAGGCATCTGGGGGCTCCGGCCCTGCAGGTGAGAGGGAACCCAGGCATTTGCGACCCTGGCCAGAAGCCATAATCAACAATAAACATTATAGACTATAATGGCCAAAAAAAGCTGATAGCCGATAATTTCATTTCCCTTTTATCAGTGCCAATCAGATATCCAACAGATATATCGACACACCCCTACTTGTCAGTGCATCAGGGAAGTGTATGTAATTTTAAATACAGATTTTTTTTTCAGAAAAATAGCTTGCTCAAAGAAATTGTTTGATGCCAAATAAATATGGGGCACACTTTTTTAGAAAAACAAGCATCTTTTCTTGCAGGTCCTTTTCTTTCTTTTCTTCAGTCTACGATGTACTTAAATCACTTTATTTGGATAAAAAGACTGTAATGAATAGTAAGGTACCTAGCTCCTTTCATGAGTAAACTGAAATATTTTAAAAGGTGGCTAGTATCATTGTCCCAATTTTAAAGATGAGAACACTGAGGCACAGAAGGTGGAAAGATTTCCCCAAGGTGACCCAGCAGACCAATGAAAGAACTGGGAATTAGAACCTTTATAAATCTCAGTCCAGTACACTCCACTAGACTTTACTGTAAAAGTAAAGTCCCCAGTAAAAACATTGAAAATGCCTTATCAGGACAGGAAAGGACTGTATCCAGGTAGAGGACAGTTGTAGATGTGTCAGAGAAGCATGACATTTTTGACACATTTAATTGTCTGTTACTCTGACACCGGGGATTTTGTGTTTCCTGAAGCTTTGGAAACCTTGCAGTTTTACTGTGGAATTTTAAGATGCCATTTTTAAAGATTCTTATAAATGTGTAAGATGAGGCTTTTATAATTCCAGTGTGTACTTGATAATTAATAGTGCTTTTATAACGTACTATAAAGAATGGCATTGGGAGCACCCCAAAAGTATTCCAACAGTGTGGCAATTATAGTTGATAATATAACTTTTCAAAAGTGAATGGCAGGAAGAAGGGAAGGTGATGGTGAAAGCAATTTTTTAATTGCTCTTTCATGATTTCTCCCTTCCCTCTTCCCCACCCCTCCTGAAAAATATTTCTGGTGACATTTTTCAAGGCATTAATCTTGTCCCACGTGTATACAGGCACCCTTACAGCCTATCTGAAACTCCCCAGGTATATTTGTGTTACTTGCACAAAGTTGAAGAGCCAAAATTAAATAAAATTCCCTTGTTTTTATTTTATGGTTTTTTACTCTACTGTTTTATATTCTGTGCTGAGTTTTGTATTATCAGTGTATTATGTTTTGTTTTAATTTTGTTTAAACCTGTAGAATGGATAATCTTATTGTATGCTTTTACCAATAACTATAGATTATGTATTTCATTGTATTTTATATAATTTAATTGTCAGTTTCAGCAAAATCTGTAAAGAAGTGGTTGTGGCCGCAGCAGCTGGCTGCTGGTGGTGCTGCTGCTGGCCTAAAGTTACATTGGTAGCATTGGAATGATGTTGTAAGCCCTGATGGTCCAGGACATAGCAAGAGGCAAGGATTTTTGTAATATCTTTTATTGAGCCAACTGCATGGTTGGGATAGGCTTAGACAAGATTTTAAATGAGGTGCATTCTTCATGCACCTAAGATGCATTGTAGGTTTTATTTGGTATGTGGAAGTTCTGCTTTTTCTGCATGAACATCCTCTGTCTGTCTGTCTGTCTGTCTGTCTGTCTGTCTGTCTGTCTGTCTGTCTGTCTGTCTGTCTGTCTGTCTGTCTGTGAAATAAAAGGGGTATTCCCTGAGAATTGTTTGAAGTATATGTTAGTAAACTAGTAACATGAAGAGGAACCTCTGGAGTGACAGTAGCAGGGAGACCCCAGATAATACAGTCAAATAGTCAGAAGTGAATGTATTTTGTGTTCAACAGTTTTCAAAGTACAGGTGTCTAGATATCTACCAAACAGAATACTTCTGACCTGGCTCAGTCTCGACCTAGATGCCATCTCTAGGCTTGAAATCCAGACCTTTGTTAGGAGTAAAAGAGAAGCTTGCCAATTACCATATTTACTGAAATATACAACAAGGTTTCTTCCCCCTCCAAACAGTATGGGTGGAAGGAACCTCTTGTCTTATATTGACATACAAGGAAACCTCACTAAATACACTGTCCATCATTAAACTGCTGATAAAAGCAACATGTGTTCAGCAATGGAAGCCACCTGGCAAGTTGATTACTTGCAGCCAACACCAAGCGTAACTGTAAAACGCAAGGCCGATGTGGAGCAAACATACTGATGGTGACTGTAACCCATCTGAATAAGATACACAGTAATTCCCACTACGCTGAATCCCCCTCAGTGCTGACTTGCTGAGCCACTGCGTCAAAAACTTTTAGATTTCTTCACTCCCACAGTTGAGCTGCTTCTTTCTTTCCAATTTCCAAAGAGTCCTGTTTTCAACCAGCCTTAAATGTCTGACAAATATCACTGAGGCTCCAAACAGCTTAGCTAAAATCCCCCTGTTGCTTCGTCTCTCCTCAGCCTGTTGCGTATGATTAATGTGGCCCTGCCCTCCATCACATGGAACTGGGCCAGGTTGCCGTGTGCCTTATCTGCATATAACTTTTGAAAGATCTCAGGACTTCTGACCAAGACCCTGTTCCAGTCGTGTGTGCAGGATAATTAGCATGTGGATCCTTTGTGGGGGATATCTGGAGTGTACACATGTACTGAGCAGTGCTGGGCTATGGGCTCACCATGACTTGAAACTTTGTTGTCTTTGCTGGAGCCCTATCCAGTGAACTACATGGTAACTTATGAGCCTTTTATCTTTGGGCTAATGCCATGCATAGGGTGTAATATATGCAAGTAGGTGCTTAAAAGCATGTTTTTGGAGTATCTGAGCTCAAACCTGTAGCAATTTCAGAAGAGGTAAACTGCATCTATGCTGAGTGAACTAAGCCTGTGGGTACCTATAGTAATTTCTTTATATACAAGTTACTACAGGTATTTTTATCTAGGTAAGCCTTTTCAAATGCTTCTCACTTCCATGTGCTCAGAGAGATTAGGATCTGACAGTAAAGTAAGGAAGGGCTGCAGTAGAAAGAAGTTGGAGGCACAGAGAGCAAAGGAGCTATCTGAACCCAGACTTATTTTTCTTGCAGTAACAAAGGGAAGGGGAAAAATTCAAGGCAGATTTCCAATAATTACATTCTATACCTGAAAAATTATAACATTTTATAAATTTTCCATATGTAGAATCTAACTATTGCAGGGGGTCATCTTATATTTGAGTAAATACAGTATCACCAATTAGTGTGGATTAGGTTTTATATTGTAGATTCAGGAAACGGCACTGAAACAGCGAAACTAGGTTAAGATCAGTGAAATAAGAGTTTAAATATTTAGTTTTCTGTTACAAGGGAGAGCAGAAAGTCCACTCAGGTACAGCTCTGCTCAGTTTGACTAAGTACAGACAGTGAGAAAGCCCAAGGCTGAATAATTCAATCTTTGCAGGTTAGTCTAAACTGTATAGATTGAACTGATGCTAAGCAAGTGAACAGATATTCACATTTGATTTCGGAAATGCAGCCACATGCCTGCAGTGGCTCAGGCCAGAAGCCAGAGGTGCTAGCATAGGCAGCAGAAGGCTG
>NW_005842085.1:463585-479051 GCF_000455745.1 Alligator sinensis | reverse complement strand
TGCAGCTGTGTGCGCCCCCCCCCCCCCCCCCCCCCCCCAAAAAAAAAAAAAAAAATTTTTGCAGCACCTGGAGATAACAGCACCACAGTGACACCATCCCACAGCGCCTGGCTCCTCTTGGTGTGCCACTGCTCCTCCACCACCACGTACAGCACCAACATGTGCCAGGCCCACAACAGCCCTCCAGGAGGGAGGGGCAGGGGTCAAGTGAGGTCCAACTCCCTCCCCCCCCAATAATATCTTCCCCCCCACTTGCCCATCCATCCTATGGAGAGGTGGGGGTTTGCAGAGGAAGTGCAAAGCATCCTGGGATGCTGGGGGACTGACTATGAATTAACTTGAATGTGGAGGGGATCTGAGACAAAAGTTCAATAAACCAATTTAACCTAAATCAGTTAAATTTGATACTGTGTCCATCCAGCTTTATCTTAAACTGCTTTCAGCCATTTTGAAAGCAATTTATATGCACTGAACTTCTGTTGTGTTACAGATTTGAACCGGTTTCTGATCACTTATCCCAGTATATGTATAATTTCTGTCCCTAGCCTTTTTGTTCTAGCCCATAAACGCTTGCTGTATCAGGGAGAGTGCCACAGAGCCTGGAAACTTTATCCTGCCACATAATGGAGATTTGTTGAGGTTTAATTCTTGCATTGGAAGGTATTTTCTCTTCACCAGTCTGGTTCAAATGGAGTGCTGATCAAAGATTCTTGAAAGTTGCCTCCTCGTTCCCCAATCTAAACTATTAAGAAAGGAGATATATTTCTATGCAGTTGGAAGAGCAGAGTTTAAATCTGCTTTGTACAATTCTGATAGGAAGAAAAGCTGGATCATCTGGAGTGATGCATTTCAATCTAGAAACCAAGGGACTTGACCAAATTCTGGAATTCCATAACCAACTTTTAAATTGCCTGTTATTTATAGGAAGAGAAGAGCAGCCCAAGTGTGGTAGATGTCAGTTTCAGAAAGATGTACCATGCTTTCCTTTTCACGTCCCCTTCAGTGTTTGTTTGGTTTTCCTCCTCTTTTGTTGGTCTTTTTGGTATCTTTTTGCTTCTATGAAACAGGAGAAATTTAATTATTTACCATTGGTGCCCATATTAAAGAAATGTTTTGCTGCATAAGGAGTTTTTGTTTATATTTTGTGTACAATAAAAAGATATTTTTATTTTAGTGGAAGTACTCAAAGGCCTCTGAGTACTACAATACAAAAGTGTATTATAAGATTGTATTATGTATTATTACAGTTTTTGAAAGAAAGAAAGGGATTGCATAGGTTAAACTGGGGTAAGAGAGTGTTGATTTTATTTGTTTGTTTTGTTTTTAGCTTTGCTTTTTTCCATCCTACTACTCGCATCAGAATATTATAAATCAGAATTTAGTTGAATATTGTCATTTTTTATTTGGTGACAAGACTTTTAGGGAAAAGAAATTGGGCATCCATCCTCTTGTTAGTTGTTTTTCTGATAGTAACAAAGGTCATTATTGTTCATAGCAAAAATCTGTTCTATTTTCTAGCTATGAGCATTTTTAGACAACGTTTTGCTTCAGCCTTGTTGCATGAGACAAAATTGTTTCATTCCTTTTAATTAAAATGCATTTAAGTGTTGTGTATAGCATTTCTGTACATACAGATGTTTGATAATGCACACAGATTTGACTAACTAGAGATTTCAGGAAAGGACCTGGAAAATCTGACATTGGTTTGAGGTTTTTTTCCTTATACTTAATCCATTGATTTGTAGATGGTTATTTTTATTTTTTTAAATAAAAACCTTTTGGCATTTTTTTAACATTCTCAAGCTGCTTTATTCACCAGGATACCACCAAGTCTAAAAAATGAAATACGTTTCTTACACAGTTTGTAAAGCTTTTGTTTACTTTTTATGCTTGCAGGCCTCCAACAGTCAAACATCGCCACAGTCTGCCACCACACCAAGGACGGAAAGTACAACAGGAACCGCAATTGCTACCTCTTCTAGAACACCTCCATCATTCAGTCTTCAGGGTCCTCTGTGTCCTCCTGTGTGTCCCCCTGCTCCATTAGAGGAACTGTCTCCGGATAGTATTGATGCTCATACATTTGATTTTGAAACGATTGGCCATCCAAGCTTAGAACAAGCCCTTAAGCAAGGCTCTTTAGATTTGGATTCACTAGCAGAAAGTCCAGAATCGGATTTTATGTCAGCAGTGAATGAATTTGTAATAGAGGAAAATCCAGTATCCCCTAATATAATAAGTGATCCACAAAGTCCAGAAATGATGGTAGAGTCCCTCTATTCTTCGGTTATCAATGCAATAGACAGCAGACGCATGCAAGACACAAATGTTTGTGCAAAAGGAGGTTTAGTGGAAAACGCTTCTCTAAATATTTGTATGGAGAAATGTAGAGTTATTGCCCAGGAATCACAAACAAACTTAAAGAACATAAAAGAAGACCTTTGCCACTTTAGAGTACTTGTACAAAAAGAACAATGTGACTTTTCTAATTCTTTAAAATGTACGTCAGTAGAAATAAGAAATGTTATTGAAAAAGTAAAACTTTCACTTGAGAAAACACTAACTGATAAACATCAAAAAGAATTGCAGTCTCTGAAAAGTGAATATGAAACTAAAATTAATAAATTACTGGAAGATGGTGAGGAAAACAAAAAAAAGATTAAAAAATTAAAAGAAGACTTAGCAGGCCTTGAAGAAGTTCTGCAAAATAAAGATCATGAATTTGCAGTGGTGAAGAATGAAAAAGAATGTGTTGTTCACCTACAAAATGAGAAAGATCAGAAGATGCTTGAATTAGAATGTCAGATGAAGAATCAAAATTATGAACTTAAGGAACTCAGACATTCACGTGAGATTGTACTGGAAGATATGAAAAAGCTTCATCTTGAAAATGATGAAAAAATACAAATTTTGAAGACGGAGTTTCAGTGTCTTGAACAAAGTCACCTAAAAGAATTGGAAAACAATTTACAGATCAGGCATACCCAGGAATTTGAAAGGATAGTAGCTGAGCACAAAGATTGCTTAGATGAGTTAAAAAAAGAAAACTTGCACAGACTTGAACAAATGCAGGAATCTCATGCTGCAGTTGTGCAAGAGAAGGAAAAACAGGTAGAAGAGTTAAAACTCAAAGTTTCTGATCTGTCTGATTTGAGGTGCAAATTAGAAGTTGAACTTGCGCTGAAGGAAGCAGAAACAGATGAAATGAAGGTGATGTTAGAAGAAAGCAGAATCCAGCAACAGGAGACCATAAAGTCTCTTATTGATAAAGAAACTGAAAGCTTAAGAAAAGAGATAGATGCATTAAATCTCAAGTTACAAATAAATAATGATGAATATCATGTGAGCTTAGCAGAGCTGAGAACTTTAATGACAATTGAGAAAGATCATTGTATTTCAGAATTAGTGAACAGGCATGAAGAAGAATCAAATTTGCTTAGAACTGAATTAAGCAAAATAACCTCTTTACATCAGGAAGCTTTTGAAGAAGAAAAAAGACTCAAAGAACAAATAATAGAACTGCAAAGTAAGTTAGAAACTGAAGTGAATGCCCTAGAAAAGGAAAAGGAGAAAAAAATGGTTCTGTGTGAACAACAGGAAAAATATGAGGCTGTTATTCATAAACTTGAGGAGGAGAAACTGCTGTTAATATCTAACCAAGAGGATGATAGAAAATTGCTTATTCAAAAGCTCAGTTGTGAAAAAGAGGATGCGGTGCAAATTGCCCATAAAGAGTTTGAATTGCAGAGGGAAGCTGTTGAAAAAGAGCTTTTGGAAAAAATACAACAACTTGAGATGCAAGTAAATCTGAGGTACTGTAAGAGTTAAGTTGCCATATTTTCTTAATGATCAAAAGTAAGATAATTCAAAACTGATTTGCTTTCTTTATGAAAATAGCAATGCATGGCCCATGTCCATATACAGCTTAATAGTGTTTTTTGGTTTGTATAGTTTCAAGTTGATAATAAGACTACTACATAGTAATATTTTTGCATAAGTGGACTCCAAATAAATAAAATGTTAAGGTATGTGTAATGTTTGCGCTCCTTCTGAATGCTCTGAAAATAACTTCAAAGAAAGTAGATTTAAAACCAAATGTATACACAACTTAGTTTGTAACTCCACTTTGAGAAAAAAGTCGAGTTTCTTTTTATGTAATTTGCATATCATTTGCTTACTAATTCAAGGTCCTTGATATGCGGGATAGACAGTATATTTACTCCACACATGCATCTTTCTTCGAAAAATCAGCCCTTTAACTTTGGGGGGTTATGTTTTAAATAAGGAAACTGACTTCCTGCACCACAGTTGAAGCACACAGTGGCTACATAGAGTTGTTATGGCTATTGGGGCTGTCTTTCTTTCCCAACTTGAAGGAGGGAGAGAATGCCTGTCAGCTACTTTTAAGCTTTTCATAGTTGCTGCTGAATTGTAGTAGCTTTTAGTGAGAGGGTTAAAACTACCTTTTGCCTGAGCAGCATCAGTCAAGATTCAGCCATGCAGTCACAATTCAGCTATGACGCTGGAAAAATCTTCCCAATCCCGCCCCCCATTGTGTGTTGCCATACAAGGTGCATGTCTTATTTGCTGGCCATGAGGTATGCCAGGAAAATAAGGTAGTTACAGCTCAATTGAAATTTTAAAAATGAGTCCTTAATAAAATGTTATGTGAGAAATGCCTTAGAAAAACATTAGTTTGGGGAACCAGTAACTGAGAGCAGGTAAATCTGCTGATTCGTAATGATTATATGAACCATATCATTGATGCCTTTCAAAGAACATAAGCATGGCAGCCAGAAGTTCATTATGTATACAGAGAAAAGTGGTTAAGCAGTATCTTCTTATATGAACTGCAAACCAAACTTACTTTTATAGTCTGTTATGTCATACCAGAGGAAAACATTTTCTTCTTTATAGGATGCAGTAGAAGATCTCATTTAACTGGACATTGTACAAACTGAGACATTCCCTGCCACTGAGAAATTTTATATCTAGGTATAAGGATATGCCATGTAGACAAATTGAACAAGTTTGGCTTGGGGGTAAACTGACTACGTAAATAACAATGTAATAGTTAAACAAAAAAGCAGCACAGTTCAATGTGGATAACAAATTTAAATGAGATCTTTCTTTTTAACTTCAGTCACTGTAGCCCTATTCTAAAAAACGCTGCTTTTCTAAATATAGAGTTGAGCAGAATTGCATGCACACAATTTACATTTGAGGTGCACAGTTTTAAAAAAAAAATCAAATTTAATTTTGAATGATAGTTTTAACCAGAGCACCTTGTTTTTATGTTATGGGGCACTATCATATTTGTGGTAAAATTTCAAACTAAAAAACAGCCAACAAAAGAAAATCCCCTCTAAATGTTAAAAGTATTAAATCAGGTACCATATTTTCTTGTGTGTATATATACAATCTCATGACCAAGCTGGGGAGCTGTAGCCTCGACCATCTCACAGTCCGATGGCTGGGGAAATGGCTCCGGGGTCGGACCCAAAGGGTACTAGCTGACGGGAACAAATCAACATGTCTCAAGGTTATCAGTGGAGTTCTCCAGGGCTCAGTGCTCAGGCCAGTACTCTTCAGTATCTTCATAAATGATCTGGATTTGGGCATCAGATGCAGACGGGCAAAGTTCACAGATGACACTAAATTATGGGGGAAGGCAGTCCCGCTGGAGGACAGACTGGGGATACAGGCCGACCTGGACACACTTACAAAGTGGACAGACCAAAACCTGATGGCATTCAATGTAGAGAAATGCATGGTACTTCACCTTGGAATCAAAAAACAGAATCATACTTGGGATCAACAGTGCTACACTCGCTAGCGCGATGACTGAAAGAGACTTGGGGGTCTTGATTGACCACAAGATGAACATGAGCCACCAATGCGATGCTGTGGTCAGCAGAACAAACCAAACTCTAGCATGCTTCCACTGATGCATCTCAAGCAAAATCAGGGACATCATCCTCCCACTTCACTTGGCCTTAGTGGGGCCGCAGCTGGAATACTGCATCCAGTTTTGGGCCCCCCACTTCAGGAGGGATGTGAAAAAGCTCAAGAGAGTCCAGAGGAGAGCCACCCATATGACCAAAGGCCAAGAGAGCAAGCCTTACGAGGAGAGGCTGAGACACATGGAACTCTTTAGCCTGGTGAAGAATAGCCTCAGGGGGGACTTGGTGGAAGCCTATAAGTATATAAGGTAGATGCATCAGGATCTGGAAGAACAGTTGTTTACCAGGGCTCCCAAGTCAAAACTAGGTCTAACGGCCACAAACTTGTAGAAGGCCAATTCAGACTCAAGATAAGAAAAAACTTCTTTATAGCCTGTGTCCAAGATCTGGAACAGACTCCCCCCAGAGGTGGTACAAGCACCTACTCTGGATTCATTCAAATGGTATTTGGATGTTTATCTTGCTGGGATTATTTTCCCCCTGCAGACTCCCTGCCTCTGGCAGGGGGCTGGACTCTGATCTCATGAGGTCTCTTCCAGCCCCTAAAGTCTATGAAATCTGTGAAACCCAGAATATAATACAAACCTTTTTGAAGGGCAGAATGAAATTTAAAAGATCTTTTTTTGAAGTAAACCGAGTAGTAGATTCTAGGGAGCTGAGCTTCTGATTTTGCCCCCCCCCCGTAAATTTGTGGAGATTTTATTTTCACTTTTGTCCAGTAAGTGGAGATCTGTTCTTACCATATTTTTGCATATAATGCATGCTATAATTTTGAGCAACTTTTTTTTTATTTTTGGAAAAATGTTGCATGAAAGAAAATATGGTGTCTCAGTTGAGGGAAAAAAATGATTGAGAAATCAGAAGGCATCAGAATAACAAAACTTCTTTCAAGGCCACTTAATTATGTCGCAATGAAAAATAAATAGGAATTTACTAATCACTTCATCCCTTTCCTTTCGTATCCATTTACCAAATGTTAGAAGTAAAATGATATTGTGAGGTATAGTTGTGACAAGAAAAACATGAGAACAAGAAGTGGCTTACAGGGTCAGACCAATGGTCCATCTAGTCCAGTATCCTGTCTCTGATAGTAGTAGAAGTAGATGCTTTAGATTAGATTAACTATATTTTTTGTGATCACACTTTTCCATGTTTAAACTAAATTATTATAAAATGATACTTTGAGTGTGTGCGTGTGAGCGCACATGCACACGCATACCCACACCTAGATATATACTGAACAAACCCAGTCAACATTTGTTCTAGTTACCTTAGTACACGCTCCAACCATGAGTGTGGCTGTTGCAGGTTCTGACTGACTTTATCTTACATAATGGTGTGATATCTATGAAATTAAGAACTTTTGCCTACTTTTTTTCCTAATGGGAGTTGCCAGATGCCCTTTTATTGTTCTCCTTTTTTCCTGGGATTAATCCATCCAAGAAAGAAGAGGACATGCATTTACTTTTTGGAATGTACTTTCTGATTGCAGAAGTTGACTTCTGGTTCTCTGAAAGCCCCAGTTGGGAGTTCAGTCAGAGTTTGAATTTCTGTAATTTCCTGTATTCCCTGTATTGCACTAAGTTTGTTCCTGATGGGGATAAAAAGTGGCTTTTGCATAGCATGTGCCTATCGGCTGGCTAGCTAGCTAGCTAAATGTTGTATTCTATATGAATAATAGTGCCTCAGCCGTGTGCAGACATTGGTAAGGACTGCTATTCAGTTTGAGTTGAACTTTTTCACTGGAATTAATCATTCAGTTTCTGTTATGTATGAAGAATGCAAGTGATCTTTCCCAAATACAATAGTTCTTTTCCTTGAAATAAAAATTATTTTTTCTGAAAACGTGCAGGTAAGGAAGTTGACTACTTAGAAATTAAAATGAATTCATATGGATGTTTTCAAATGTATAATGTTGATGACTCCCTTCAGTGCAGATCGTTGATCATATCTTTAGTTTCTATCCTTTCTTTTGCTAGAAACTCTACTCGTTTGCATTCTTTAAAGAATACAGATCTAACAGAATTTTAAATCTGAAGGAAGGTGGTGAAAGTTTTTTAAATTGCGTATTACAAGTAAACTTTTTTTCTTAAGTTTTTTTTACTTAATTATTCATAGGAAGTAGGATCTAACATAAATAGAAATGTAAGGTCCCGGCCATGTTACATTATATGGTGTGATTGATATGTTAATTGTGCCATAAATGGCTAAACAGGAGGCATGTTGCTAATGTATGGCTCCATAAAATGGCAAACCAGCCACAAAGTTACTCCATACAAAATGGCACTAGTTAGGGCCAAGGGGCTCCAAGCTGCTGCCAGAAACCTTGCAACCAGCAGGTTAAAACTACCTTTTGCTCTAAAGTTCCACTTAATATGTCTGATAGTATCTGCTGTAGGCCCCATTCTCAGGTCTGGAACCAGCCCTGTGGCTCTCTAGGGCTAGGGCTGACAATCAACTTGTTGTTGGCCCTGGCCTGGACAGCCCCACATATAGCCCTGTTGCATGATTGGGATCTAAATTCTATGCCCCATCCTAAACTTTCTGCATCCTTCTGTGTGGTGTGCTTGGGGTAGAGGATAGAACTTCTCAGATCACAATTTACACCATTATTTTACCATCTGTCAGAGGCCTGACTCCAAAGGTGCACCCCACCTTCTTCTTATATAACTAGTTTCTCTGTTCCTTTTCTAACTGTCCCGTTTGGTTGTCTGTGGGTCACATCAACAAAGGAGTTTTTAAAGAAAATAGGAAAATATGATTGTAAAACCATTATTTGTAGGCCTGTATAGAATGTATGCAATTACACTTAATTTACTTGTTTTTCCAATTAGATGTTCACATTTAATAACTAAAGTTCTTCTCTATTGGAATTCTCTTCAAAAGGTCTGTTTCTTGACTATCCACTGAGCTTTAGAATCTTTTAATTTCCTTCCACAGAAAGTGCAGAAAGCCGTTGGTTCCAGCTTACACTCTTGGCATATTCTCATGGTTTAAATTTCATGAGAACTGGTCTTTATAGGAGATGCATTGACTGTTACTATCAGGTATCCAAACTGCTTTGTCATATGGCTGTCATTTTAACCTTCTAATGTTCCTAAACAGTAGGAAATATTATGGGTCAACCAAGAAGAATTATTTGAAATTGTGTGTGTATGTGTATATGTGTGTGTGTGTGTATGTATGTATGTATTAGTCTCAGGCTGAAAAAATCAAGCTTGTATAGGCTATGTAACAGTCTCTGAACATTTGCAGGTTCTTTATAATTGTAGAACAGTAAAAATATTCAAATATCATGGAGCCAAGGAAAATGAAATAAGCTTCAGTGGGCAATGATGCAGTGGGTCATCAAGAAATTGAAAAAAAAATAGTGATTTGGAACTGAAATCAACCGTGTTTAAGGAAATTAGCAAAACTACAAAACATGTAGTCTTTGCTGACTTTATAATACAAGTTTTACTGCCATGAAAAGTTTTGTGTATGAATTACATGTTTTATGATTGTGTTGGAATAGGCAAGTTTTGGAGACGTCTAAATGGTTGACATGCTCAGTAATTTAATTGCATTTAATTTTGTAATTGAAATCAAGTAAATTTTGTCAGAATAATCTGTAAATAAGGTACAGAAATGAATCACTCAGGTTGATGAATTGCAAAATTCCAACAAGAAAAACTTGAATTAGAACAAAAACATTAGTGTGATAATAGGTAATATCCATCTGTTTGTGTACTGTAAAACATGTCTGCTAATCTTTGACAGAAGAATGTTATAAACAGAGTAGGAATTTGGCTGGTTATTTCTTAATGTGTCTAAACAGAATATTTTGAAAATCCTACTTCTAAACAGAAACTAAAAAAAAGTCTCATCCGCTGACAGCCTACAATAGGCAGAATGTAGAACTCTTCCTGTGTAAAGATAAACTTCACTGGGGTTCTAACTCCTGAGTGTCTCTGCCTTTTCGTGTCAGGTGTGTGTGGATCTGCATTTTGAAATACTTTTGTTCCCAATGTTGGTAGTAGTTAACGTGGAAGATTAAATCAAATCTGAGTAGTGTACGTATCCTTGAAACACTTAGTCTTTCAAACTGACTTTTGTCCACGTCATTGAAGAAACTTCCCCCAGGAGTGGCCTCATTTCCATTTACCTGTCTGCCAGTCAGGTCTCACTTTTTAATGAATTGAAATTTAAGTTGGCAACTAAACACTTTTTCAGTGGCAATTCAGGGCTTACTGCAGCCAGTTTAAGTCTATTTTTGATGTCTTGCTGCTTGTTTTGACATCTAATTTTAGTACTTCAAAGTTTTCTTTTGCAACATAGTGGGTGCATCTACACATTCATTAATGCACCTTTGCTACTGTGCATTAAGTTTAGTATTTCTAACATGAGGTACTTGATAAAGGAGCAGTAGCTGCCCCAATGCACAGAAGCAAAAGCTAACTATTTTTGTGATGCTTAATGCGCAGTAGACTAATTCTGCTGTGCATTAGCACGTTAACACGGTTTTTGCCATGATGCGCTAATGCGCAGTAGAACAGTCCACTGCACATTAAGGTGTCTCATGTAGACGTGCCCACTGTCAGCTTTTGAGTAGTATATTATTTTAACACTTCTTACTTACAAAGTTTGAAGCTTATTTTTTATGCCTGTCTCTTAGTGCTTAGTATATCACATTTCATGACTTCAAACCGTGTCTGTATGATGGAACAGTGACAGTAATGGCTAAACATATTCATTGCATTACCTTGTGTGGAGTAAGAACTGAGCAGTGTTTGCCCACAAATCTCGCCCAACACACTGAAGGAAAGAACTTGAAGATATCCCGAGATGCCTCTGAAAGCAAGGCAGTAAGCCCAACCATAGTGTATTTTTTTTTGAAGGCTAGACGCTTAAAACCAAAGCCTGAGGTGGCCAAAAATCAGTAATTCACATTTGAATTTCAGAACCCCAGCTTCCCTGCGTTTATCAGAGAGAGTTGCATCACTCAGTTGATTAGCACCCTGGAAAATCAAACTTACCAAATGTTATAGTCCTTGATATGCTGAAATCCACCTACACCTGAAATTGATGGTAATATGCTTCGCCTCAACTAATGAGGCAGACACTAAGGGTGAAGTTAAAACAGGCTTCAGGAAGGACCAGACTGCCCTCCAGTATAGAAGTTGTATTGGCAACGAGAGCCAACGTTTAACATAACTTGCTCTGGTGAGAGTATATAGTAAACAATACGGGACAACTCAGCCTGTGCTACGTATGCTGGTTCATGTGACTGTACTTGTATGATTATACAGCCAATGAAACCTTGTGGAAATGAGTGTTACTGCATGATGGACAACCTCCATGGCTTTTTAGCTCATGGATGTTTTTTTCTGCGATCTTCAGTTAGAAAGAAACTTTTAGGTACGTCCCATCCAAATTGCAGGCACAAATGCAAATGCATCTAACTAGGATGTAGAGCTCTGTGTAAAACAACGGTGCCCGAGGACCTTGGGATCTCTAGTTCTTGATTTTTATTTTTATTTTATTTTTTTTTTTTTTGCTTAATCTTTCAGGTTTTGGTTCCATATTTTACTAGTTGCTTAGGCCATAGTCCTATAAAACTATCATATCAGTTATTATAGTTCTCATTGAATTATTATTGTTGTGACAGGAAGTCTGTTTTTAAGGTATGTCCATAGCCCTTATGTCCAGAATGCCTTAAAATACCAACCTCTGGTGCATTTAAATTGAACAAGAATACAGAGAAGCCACGTTGTCTTCTCTAAATGTTACTGGTGTGTAGTAGTCTTGGAATATCACTATTCATTGTATATGACCCCCTGAAAAAGAATGCTGATTCAAGGCCTCAAAATTGCAGGACAGGAAATAATCTCCATCTAGATTTCTGTTTTATTTTTTGGCTGGGATTTCAAAATGTCAGCAACTCAAAGATTTTTTTTTTTTGTATTTATGTGAGGTTGTGCTGTTAGTGTTTTATATAAATTCTCTGCTGTATGTGTATAAACGGCATGCATTTTAATGTTGCTTATTATTAGGTATTAATTTATCTTCTGCATTGTCATAGTAGTACTTTTTCCACTTTAAGATACTTTATTTCTCAATGTCAAAATCTTGTGCAAATGGTCTTAAGAAGGAATGGTGACTTGTACTAATTTTTCATTTGATTATTTCTCAAAATGTTCACCAATACTCTCAGATTTCAGTTGATGGAACTTTTTTCTTGGGTTTTAATTTTATTATCCCTCAGTATGTGTTTTGGTGGTTAAAAGAAGCTATTTAATTGGCTTCTTTTGCGAATTCTTACTTCCTATGCCATTTCAGAGTTGTGTGGAAGGTACTCATTCAAGCAGTTGACACTTCAGGCGCATGAGTAAGATAAGTCTTAAGCTTGAATGCAAGGGAGTTGTTGGAAACAAGATGTCCATGAATGAGAATGATCAGGTAGTAGAAGAAGTTTAAAAATAATAGAATTAAAGGTATGTAATACTTTAGTTGAAACAAGGTTTATTAGCTATTTCTAATAGGGGTGCGCAGAAAAAATATGTTCTGCTTTTCTTAGTTTATTTCTATGATGTATTTCTTACAAGTTTCTGTAATGAGTACTTAAATTCTAAATGTTTTCTTTTTAAGTCCTCCTCTTGAATTATCTTCTGAATCAAGATTAGTTGCTAAACTTCAAGAAGAACTGAAAGAAGAGAAAATGAAATTTTTAGAGCAACTTGAAGAGCAAGAGAAAAGGAAGAATGAAGAAATGCAAAACATTAGAACCTCTTTAACTGCAGAACAGCAGGTGAAGCAGATGTTTTTGATTCTTTTGTGATCAGAATATTTAAGATTCTATGAATTTTTTTTATTACTTTATTTTTTTAAGATTTAAAACTTTTGTCATATAATTTAAATCTCATGTACATAGTCATCTGGACAGTATACTACTATCTTTAGAATGTCAAGCATCAGGATTGGATATGACTTCTCTGACCATTAAACTTTGACTTTGGTGAAAAGCAACTCAGTTTAAAGTTGCGGATGTAGGAATGTGTAGTTTGGCCATATTTCCTTTTCTCTTTCTTATAAGCCTGTTACCATAACACGTCTCAAACCAAGGATGCTTAACTGAGCTCCCACAAGAGCTTGATTACATGAATATACTGGAAAAATGGTCTGTGATTAATCAGATGAAATTCAGCAATGACAGATGTGAAGTCCTGCACTTAAGACAGAATACTCAAGCACAAATACAGACTGGAATGACTGGGTAGGCTGCAGTACTGCAGAGAAGGACCCAGGAGTTTATAGTAGATTATAAATTGAATATGAACCAAAAGCATGCTCTTGTTACAAAAAACAAACAAACAATAAAGACTAGCAGTAGACTGGGTTGTATCAATAGGAGTGCCATTTGCAAACCAAGGGAAATTATTCTTCTGCTCTATTCAGCGCTAGTGAGGCATCACCTGGAGTTCCATGTCTATTTTTGGGCCCCACAGTTCAAGAAGGATTTGAACATTTTGGAAAAAGTACAGCACTGAGCAGCAAATATGATTAGAGATGAGCAAGATTTTATGAAGGAAGACAGAAAGAACTAGGGTTATTTGTCTGGAGAAGAGAAGACTGAGGGGTGTGAAACAGTCTGCAAGTGCCCAAAAGGTAATTTATAGAAAGGACGGAGATGGGCTATAAGGGACAGGACTAGAAATGAGGCCTCAAGCTGTGGCAGAGGAAATTTAGGTTGGATAATAGGAGGTACTTTCTGACTGTGAGGGTGGTCAAGTATTGGAACAGGCTACCTGGAGAAGTTGTGGACTTTCCATTCCTGGACACTTTCAAGAGCAGGGTAGACAGATACTTGGCTGGGATCATTTAGTCAGGGATAATTCTGCCTTGAGGAAGGAGCTGGTTTAGATGTCCTTGTGTGGTCCTTTCCAGTCCTACTTTCCCGTGCTCCTGTTTTTTCTTCTGATTAATTGTCAGGTACAGTATCTCTGAGCAACATTAAACTGTTTCCAATCCCAGTTGATTCAGATAATCACTTCCCTACTCTTGGCTCAGGCAGAAGCTGACCTTTAGGTTCAGATCAAACGTTCCACTACCTATTTCATTGTAGATTTGTTTTTAAAAATGCCCATACCTTCTAAGCATCCATCCTTTGTTCATAGGTTCAATATACTAAATACATAACAAATCATACTCAGAAGCAGGGGCAGGCAATTATTTTGGGCGGAGGGCCGCTTACCGAGTTTTGGCAAGCTGTTGAGGGCCTCATGGGTAGCCCCACCCCTTGACAGGAGCCTTGCCCTCTGGTCACCTTCTTGTATCCAGAAGTCCCGCCCCCTGACCTTTTGCCACCAGAAGTCCACCCCTTGCCCCCAGAAGTACTTCTTTCAGCAAGGGGTATTGCCATCTTGGAACCAGAAAAATACCAAATTATATTCTAAAAAGCAAACATCTACAGCATTCATTAATTTGATTTCAAAAAATATTTTGTCCTGATTTACATGCATTTGTGTAATGTGCATAGAGGTGATTGCACAATAGCTTAATGAAGTCTTATTCTTGTATGTTGTGGGGGGTGGGTATAGATTTGTTGGGGGTTGTATGTGGGAGTGAATATGTGGGCTGTGGGTGGGTATGGGGCTTGTGTATGGCAGTGCAAGGTGGGGTGTGGGTGCGCACACAGACTCTCCCTGAGCACGCATGCACACTTACCAGTGCAATCCCAAGCTCCATGGTCTGGCAATGTAGCCGGGAGCCATGTGGTGCTGGAGCAGGGCCGGGGAAAGGAACCAGGGAACTAGCTGGGGGTGCAGTGGGTCTGGGCTGTTCAAGCCTGCTGAGGCTCCCTCTGAAACCTACTGCCCCTGGCTCTTGTCTGCTTTCACATGGAGCCAAGTGGTAATAAATATTAATTTATTAATTTTTTTTTAGGGGCCTTGCAGGCTGAATAGAATGGCCTGGCAGGCCAGATTTTGCCCGCCCCTGCTCAGAAGGCTAGGCTGTACATATATCCAGCAGTTCTTCCTTTCCCCAAAGGTTCTTGGAAAAGATTCATGAACAGTTGGAAAATTTTCATAAAATGTTTATCCATCTGCAAGAGTGTACATAAGCTGTGAGCAGAGTGGAGAATGTAGATACCTCTCCCTTGTTGTCTCTTTTTTTCAATTGCATCCTACAGAACACGTGGTAATTAGTGTAAGATTTTTCTCACCTTAATGCAGGGGTGCTCAATCTCTGGCCTGCTGGCTGAATGCAGCCCATGGAGCCATTGTCTGGAAATTTGGCAGTGGGGGAGCAGTGGCTATCAGTCACCCTCCCATGCTGAATTCCCAAACCCCAAGCCCTGTGCATCTAGTTGAGGCCAGGGTGTGTGTGCGTGTGTGTCCCCCAAGCATCTGGATTGGGGCTGGGCCAGGCCATGCCTCCGACCCATGGGGTTGGTTTGGTGGTAGGCCACACGCCTTCCTCATGGACGCAAACTACACACCTTTTCCCCAAAAGAAGTGGGCCAT
>NW_005842085.1:459169-463554 GCF_000455745.1 Alligator sinensis | reverse complement strand
CCCCCCCCGGCTGGTTTTGGAATGAGCAGTGCCCCCTTACCCCTGCAGGGCCAAGCCAAGACCCTTTTTCTTTGTACAGCTGGGCCACGCCACTGCCCCCTGCAGAGCTGGGTTGAGGTTGGCCATGCTCCCTTTTCCCCCTTCTCCTCTGTGCAATAATTTTTTATTAACAAAAACACCACCTTCAGAAAAAACAAAAACAGTTCTCGCCCAAAAATCTTCATAATCAAACTCAAAGCAAACAGCATTTTATGGAACAAATATACTTCAGGAGGAAAAAGTGCATTTGTATCTATTTCCTTGTCTGTTACTTTAGTTTGGACTGTATTACAGGTTGTTGTTTGTCTTGCATGTTTTGTTTTCATTTACATTGTCCTCCTTGTAAGTTCTGTAATACTAGTTGTCTTTGCAGACCAATTTTAACACAGTTCTGACCAGAGAAAAAATGAAAAAGGAAAACATAATAAATGATCTTAGTGACAAGTTAAAAATGCTAACCCAACAGCAAGAAAGGGATAAAGGTAAGCAAAATACTTTATCAAAATATATTGGATATCCTTTTAAAAAAATTTAATACAGAACTTTTTAAACTTTTATTTCTAATAAGAATTTTCATTTGCTTCTGTAATCTAGATTTGATTGAAACACTTTCTGAAGATCGGGCTCGTTTACTTGAAGAAAAGAAAAAACTTGAAGAAGAAGTTACTAAACTGAGAAGCAGTAACTTCATTCCATCAGCATATCTACCTGCAGGATCAGAAACTTGTGGAGCCTGTGCATCTGATCTTACATCTGAAACGGACAGATTGGCTTCAGAGATTATAGCTGAAGGAAAGATGGATTCCACCATGGAAACTAGTATGATGGCTGTGCAGTAAGTATCTAAGAAGCAATATAGCTGTTCTGTTACAGTCAAATGTTTTAATGTATAAATGAGTGTGTTTAAATTCCATTTTAGTAGTCAAAACTTCTTTCCTTGAGGACCTGCTCATTTATTTTCCCAGATATTGAGGTCAGGCTGACTGGTCTGTAATTTCCTGGATCATCCTCTGCTTTCTTATAAACAGGCACTATATTTGCCCTTCTCCAGTCCTAAATGACCTCATTCAACCTCCCTAAGTGCTCAGAGAAGGTAGCCAGGTCCTTCAGTAGTCTACTAGGATGCATCACATTTGGCCATGCTGACTTAGAAAAACTAGATGCTTTCAAGTAATCTTCAACCTGTTGACTGTTTCCTCTACCTTTCCTGTCAACTGCATTTGTCATCTGGTAGCTGCCCCTGTTTATGAAGAGTGAAGTAAAAAAAGCATTAAATACTTCAGTCTTCTCTACATAATGTTCTAGCCTGTTGTTCATAATATTCTTTGCGTCTCTTATCCTGCTGTAGGCTGCTGTTGTGTCTCTGGTTAAAATTTGCCTAGAAAGAGAAAACTCTTTAAGTACAGTTTTTCATGCAACTTTGTTTGGATCAGGCTAGAGCAAGGATTACATACAGCCTGCAAGCTGAATCTGGTGGCATTTTTGGTGGGGGCCTCCATGCCATGCTGTAGTCAGGTGCCCTGGACTTTGGTGGAGGAGGAGTTCTTTTTGCACCATGCCATAGTCAGGTACCTGGGCTTCAGCAGAGAGGGAGTATTCTCTGCACCACACCACATTTGGGTGATGTGAGCAAAGGAAAGCTCTCCAATAGAGCAGGAGGAGGCAGTAGGGATAGAAGCAGTGGAGATGTTTGCGTCCTAGTGCCCACACACTTTAGACCTCATCTGGGTCATTCAGGGTTCCTACCAGAAAATGTTGCCAATCTCTGGGGATCTATAGCATGATTTAAATAGGGATGATCCTGTCGTGAGCAGGGGAGGGGGCTGGATTACATGACCTCGTACAGTTCCTTCCGGCCCTACTTCTGTGGTTCCAACTAATTTGCAATTCATTGAAGGAAGTGCATTCATCAAATAAAGTTTCAGTATATATTGATTTACATAACTGCTTATTTTTACTTTTAACACTCTGTCTTTGTTTAAGTATTGTAGTCTTATCAGTTCTCTGTCAAAGAGTATCTTACCAGTATATTAGAAATTCTGCACTATTGTTGCACAGAATGGATTATGGGGTGTAATTTTAGCCTTGAGTCTGGACTTATTGGCCTTTTTTTGTAGTCTGTCTCCCGTCAGGCTGACAAACCAGGTTAAAGAAGTTTTTCTCCAATACTTTGTCCTAAACACATTTTCTGTATTATTTACTTTGAATTTAAGTAAGTAGATAATGAATGATCATTATTTTTATATGCAACTCTTGTAAAAACAATTTCAAATGTGTTCTTCCAGTGAAAAAAACATTTTTTTAAACTAATAATTCAAAGGAGCTCGTTTCCTCAAGCAGAATTAAATTAATACTTTTCAACACAATTTTTATTCTAAAAACTTGTAATGTACTTGTCATATGATTGCCTTTGTAACCTTAAAGTGGTACAGGCTCTTTTTGGATAAATGACTATTACAAATTCAGATTGTAAGAGAGAAATTAAATACTCTATTCCAAAGTTTGGCTCAATTTTAATGAAAATTTTACAAATGAGTTGCATTCAAAAGCATCGATCTTATTGTATACAATGTATTTTCTTGTTTTCTTTTTTTTTTCCTTAGTGAAAACATCCATATATCTGAAGAAAAACAGAGGATAATGTTGCTAGAAAGAGTAAGTCAATTATCTTTTTATTAAATTTAAAATGTAGTTGTTTCTTTAAAGCTCTCGGTGGTGACAAATGGCAGAACAAGGAGTAGTGGTCTCAAGTTGTGGGAAGGGAAGTTTACGTTAGGAAAAACTTTTTCATTGGGGGGTAGTAAAGCACTGGAACAAGTTACCTAGAGAGGTGGTGGAATCTCCATCCTTGGAGGTTTTTAAGACCCAACTAGACAAAATGCTGCCTGGATGATATAGTTGGGGCTGGTCCTACTTTGTATGGGGAGTTGGGATGAGCTCCTGAGATTCCTTCCTATTCTAATTTTCTATGATTTTGTACTTAACTTCACAAATGCAGTATTCATGTTTATGATGTTGCTGATTATTTTGGTGTAGTTCAGTATTTATAAAAGATGATAAATGTGTTTTTTCAGGGAACAGTGGCACAGACTTTCATTGACACTAAACTCTTTTAAGACTGCCCTACCTACTGGTTAAAGGGTTTTACTGTGTACATAAAGTTAATGTATTCTCAAGCTAAATATCATTTTAAACTTCACAGTGTGTAAAGTGGCTTTAGAATCATGGAGCTGAAAGAGACCTTGATGGTCTTCTAGTCCAACCCCCAGTACAAATACAGGATACAAAATGTAGAATAAGGCCCAGGATTTCCATTCCAAGTAATGGTAACCTTGGCAGGTTTGCTGATTCCTTGAATATTTCTATATAGAAAAATAATAAATGAACAGCAGATGAAATCTTAATCTCTTTGAGAATAGTGCAGCTTTTATAGAGAGATTCAAGGAAATAATTTGAACAGGTAATCAGATAGCAAATAGATACAGTATAACTGACCACATTTCGCTTTTCTTTTCTCTCGTACTAATCCAAGACCTGTTGTGTTTATTTTTTGTGTGTTTTGTCTTCTCAAAGCAAGGACATTTTTTAAAAAGGGTCAAAATCTGAGTCATTAGAAACCCTTAAAGTTTCTTATCTGAAACTATATATAAAATATATTGCTTTCTTTTTTAAGTAGTGTAAGAGTGGTGTTGTAACTGTGATGATCCCGAACTTATGCAAGAGGCAAAGGTTTATTTGGGTGTTAACTTTTATTGGACCAACTGTATACTTGGGATAGAGTTAGACAAGCTTTTGATTGCAAGACGTTCTTCAGGTCCAAGTAAAAGCTAGCAAAGCATATTCACAGCAGTTGGTCCAGTAAAGTATATTGCCCTAAGAAATTCTTGCATTGTACTACGGTAGATCAGTTTAATTCTAGTTATTATGTGTTAACCCTTATGTGATAGTGTCTTTCTGATGGTAGAACTATAGATACTTTAATTTATGGTTTACATATGTAATTATTGTTTTATCCTTTGTTCTTTCGTATTTTAAGTGTGGTGTTATAGACTAGAATTTCACTTTGCAAGCCAGGAAACTAGAGATTTTCACACACAGTGTGTAGATGCATGAACATTTAAAAATAGGGGTGAACCGATAAAGATTTTGGGGGCCAATACTGATACCCGATATTTACCAATCCGATTTCTGATACAGATGCCTCTAGTGGGTAAGTCCATGTGGTGGAAGAGGAGAGAGGAGAGAAGGGGCATGGGGGAGAGGGGCAGATGAATGCTCCCTGTGGTGAGAGAGCGGAGGGGGCAAGGGCCAGGCGCAGCTCAGCCGGGGTGGGCATGGGATGGAGC
>NW_005842085.1:445113-459159 GCF_000455745.1 Alligator sinensis | reverse complement strand
GGGGGGGGGGGGGGGGGGGTGGCTTCCGCCATTGCGCGTGCTCATGGTTCTGCATGGGATGGGCAGATTGCAGCTGCAGGCTGGAGCCGGAGCTACGTGGGGCTTGGAGTGGGCGCCAGCGGCACTGGGAGGGAGCTGCAGCCACCTCAGATTTCGCATAGCTCCACTCCCAGCAGTGCCAGCTGCCCGGCACAGCCCCGGCTCTTCCCAGCACATGGGTGGAGGCAGGGCATTGGGCCAGGCAGCTGGCGTCACTGGGAGCGGAGCTGTGGTGAAACTTGGGGTGGATGTAGCCCCCTCCCAGCACCACTGGCATTCACTCTGAGCCCAGCCCCTGGCAAGAAGATCCCCGCACAGCTCTGGCTCCAGCCCACAGCTGCAGTCCACCTGTCCCACCCCGTGCAGATCTGGGAGCACACCCCCCCCATGCCCTCCCAGGATGCAAGCAGTGGTGGGAGCCACCCCCCCATGAGCTGCGGCTCTGTTTCTCCCCCCCCACCCCCAGCTGGGTGGTGTCTGCCCCTGTCCCCTCCCTCCCTCATCAAGACGGGCATTGATCTGCCTCCCACCCCTTCCCTACCCCTTCTGCCACACAGACCTACCAGGTGGAGGCAGCTCTCCATGCTGTTGGCTCTGCTTTTCGCTGCCTTAGTGCTGTGTTGTGGCTGAACGCAGCACGGTTATTTATCGGCCATATTATTGGTGCCATCAGGCCATTTTCCAGTACAGCCAATTTTCTTTATATCACTACTGATCCGATATCAGACCGATGTATCAGCGCACCTCTAGTTAAAAGTATTCCCAAATGCTTCTTGGAAACTAGGGGATGAGGGTAAACACCCAGCCCATCGTGTTGTAGTGGGCAAATTGGGTGGAGTCCTTGCATCTGTGTTTTGGAGGTTCCAAGGGGTGGGTGACCTGTGGTTAGGGGCATTGTCGCTCTTATGTTTTCCTTTCACTTCCAACAGCCTGCAGTTGACCTGAGTTGGCAGTGTGCTTGCCTGATGTGGGGCACAGCACAGAGTCTGTAAACCCATGATTTTAGGTTTCCTAGGGCTGGGTGGGGCATGATGAGGCAGTGGGGTAGTTGAATAGGGAATGAGGACACAGCTGGTTGTTAAAGACAGCTTTTATTGAACATGCAGTGCAAGTGAGCTCACTGATTTAAAAAAAAAAAAAAAAAAAAAAAAAAAAAGTGCTGAGAAAAGGAAAAATAGGAGGACAGTCTTGGCTGTGTACCATAAAGACCAGTTGCAATTGAGGGGTATGATGCCAGGAAGACAAGCAAGGCTTATGTCACAGAATGCTTAGTGTTCACACATAACAGTGAAATGATTCACAGTGGACCAGATCACAGCAGTACTTGATTTTCCAGGTGTGCTTTTGAACTACTCTAAGCAGTTTTAAACTGGCTCAACAGGCTAGTATGTCTGTCCATGTCAGGTCTGAACCATATTTAAACTGTTCTAAATGCTGTGCATCATGCTTTGCATAGTTTTGCTTTGTATTTAAGTATGGCTTTAGATAGAGTGTGACTGATTTTTGGTGGTGAAAAAGTGGGAGCATGATATTTAATTACTTGAAACATCACTAAACACCTAAATGATTAACCAGCTACTTCTCATTTCTTTTTGTCCCCAACTACAACTTTCCCTCCTGAAAATTCGCACTTAGTTTCAGCTTTACGTAGGCATTTGATTTTGGCCTTTCCATTGGTTTATAGGTTAGTAAGATCCCTTCTGAATTTCTTGGCTGGGATGCAAGAGGAAGGGAAAAAAAATAGTAGTTTCCCAGTAGTTTGGCAGTGAGCTCAGCAGCACATGGGTAGTCAGACTTTTTCAAGTTTCAGTGTTTCTTTTTTTCTTCTGTAAAAAAGGATCTAAAGAAACTATTCTAGAGTTGCAAAATATACAGTATAAAGTATGTTAGGCATGGAAAATTCAGTGCTAGTCAGTTCAAAACTATTTGATCTTTATGCAGTATAATGAACATTACTGGGTAATCGTATTTAAATTACTGTCTTTTACAGACATTGCAGCTGAAAGAAGAGGAGAATAAGCGGTTAAATCAAAGATTAGTAAGTATTTGTCTTTAAATTTAAAAAAAGTTAATTAAAGTGAATTGAAGGTTAAAAATTCAAATATTCATACAGATTTGACATTTGCGCATATTAGATGCGCATACAAGGGCAAACAAGATACTAGTTGCATCATGAAACAAATGATTCAACTTTTTTGGGTTAATTTTTAATCATTCAGAAAAGGAAAATAAGACATAAGCAAATAGTTATGAGATTAGTAGGGTTAGTTGCTTGCCACGTGTTAAAGTGGAGTAGGTGTGTAAATCAAGCTGTGACCTATGTAATTCATGTGGGAGCATGGAACTTGAAACTAGTGGTCAAACCTCAGCCTAAGAGAACTATAGGAACTGTGATGAAGTTTGGTGAAAAACAAAGTATGGAAAATGAGATAACTGGCAAGGAATGTTAGAGACCAAAAAAAGGTTTTCAAATGTGCCAGATGGAAAGAACAAGGAGTTGTGGGTTCCTCTCCCATTAGTAAGGGTGAGCTAGTAACAGAAAATGCAAAGAAGGCAGGTCTGCTTTGCCTACAAAAAATCACTGCTTTACCTCCAAAAAGAAAAAAAGAATCTGAGAGCTAATCACTAACATTTAACCTAATCGAAGAAGGTAAAGAGCAAGTAGTTCATAAATGAGGAATATGTCAGTGACGTTTTGTTAATTGTGGAATAAATTAAGTCAACAGGGCATGACAGGGTTCATTCCAGGAAGCTGAAGGAACTTGCTGGACACTGCATTGTAAGTAGAATTTAGAGACATTGAAAAAGATCCAAAGATGAGCAGTAAGTTGATAAAGTTAAATGATAGTGGTACAAGAAAAGGTTGAAAGAATTATAGATATGTTTAGTCTAAAGAACAGAAAAATTTTAAAGGGTCATAATAGCAGCTTTCAAATACTTGAAAGGCTGCCATAAAGAAGAGAGAGAACAACTGTTTTTCCTTGCCACATGAGGTAGCGGTTTTAAACTACATCAATCTAATGAAGTTAACATTTTAGGAAAAGGTTCTTAATCTGAGAACAATAGGACAATAGAACAAACTATGTAGGGAATAGGAGGGCCTCCTTCTCCATTCTTTGGAGATTTTCAAGGCATCTGTCTAGGATGTTTTAGGAATAAAAGCTTTATTATAAGAATGTTAAGATCTTTAGATGGCATGGTCAGGTTACATATAGGTTGTCTACATTTGCCCAGGATGAAAAACTTTCAGTAGTATTTGAAATCATTACTAGAAAGAAAAGTCTGACAATCCCTAAGTGTGGCCTTCTGAATAAATACTCCGTATAAAATGTCCCCAAGTGTGTATTTGCACAACAGAATCCAGAGGGGGATTAAGTTCAATGGATGCAGAAAGATCATTTCATTTCCACATTATTCTCTGTATATGAAGACCTGTTACTTAAGTTTGACTGGATTCATCTAACTTTTTTTTAATACAGCCTACTTCCTCTTTTTTGCCTTTCCTTCTTTCCTTTCACTTTCTTCTGTTTAAAGTGTTCTGGCGGAGCTCGTCTCATTTTTTTTCTCCCCTTCCCCTGCTGCACCCCCTTTCGCTTCGTCTGCATTAATCCCCCATGTACTCCAAGACATTTTTCACTGTTTTTCCTTTGAGTATTATTACACTCCAACAGATGCATGTCCCCTCCCCACCCTCCCTTGATCAATCTCTGGGTTCCGTTTAGTCATTGCAGTTGCTCATCTTACACCAAAAATAAGGGAATTGGACATACATTTGGGAAAGGCTGGATGGCACTAGTACATGCAATAGCCAAGAAGCTTTTCGTGTTGGCAGGGTTTTTATTGACATAGGAAGATTTTTGTTTTAGCAGGGTTTTTATATCTTTGTGTGTTCTGACATGCCTTTTATTTCCTCCTCTGCTCAGAGTAATAGGACCCAAGAAAGCCTTTGAACAGGGCTGTCTAACTTCTAAGTGGTGGGGGTGGCACACCCTGCAAGCCAAGTACCACCTGCCCCCCCACTTGCACACTTCCCTATACTGCACACCCTGGTGTTCCCTCCACCTCACTGATTAAATTGATTCACTGCTGGTATTATTGAATGTAGCTCTGTGGTTACGTTGTGTTCTTCAGGTCTAAAGCAAATACACATTACTCAACCAAAAAACCTTATGGTTCTTAAGTGAACTTTAATTATTAATGATCGGAAAGCTTTGAGGCATGTCCCGATCACTGCAAGTATAATTTTTAGATGAGTCTCCATTTATAAGCACTGGACTGCACATCCCAAGATGCTATGTTTAGATAGGGATTTAGATAGCCAGTTTCCTCTGAATGTCAAAAGCAGAAGTGTCTAAAACCTTTCAGTGCCTTTTGAAAATTCTAGATTTTATATAGCTGAATTTCATACATCAACAAAGGGGTTAAACATTTATGTATGTTTGAGTACTTAATAAATTTATTATTTTGAGGTTTGATTCCTTACTTTGGGATTTATTCCTTTTGGAAAGAACGCATATGGAACTTTTCTATACTGTCTTGTTTAGAAGTCAGTGTTTTAATGGTTTGAATGCACATGCTGTGAAAAAGTATCCTAAACTGTACCTGGGTGTTTTCAAAATTCAGCAAGAGAGATGTCAACTAGTTGTGCTGTCTCCTTGGGAGAGAAATGAGAGATGTATTTGCAAGGCTGGATAGGAATAAAAAGTAATCTTGCATATCTCCATGATTATGCATGTTGGATCCAGCAACTATTACATGGAACTACATAAATTATAAGAAACTTGGGGAATTCCAAGCAATCCTTTCCAGTTTCAAAGAAGGGAAAAAACAGGGGGAAAATCTGTAGTTACTGAACAATTGGCTATGCCAATGATGCAAGTATATGAAAGTTAAGATTTTGTGCCTGAAAGCATTGGATCACTTCTTAGTAAGAGGTCTGTAGATACAAGGCAGATTGCAAATCATAGCAGGGAGCTAATCTTCTTAGTTACAAACTAGTTAAAGAAGCTAAGCTAACAGTTCAAAGGAAGTTGTGAGGAACACTGGGGTTGTACATCTCTCATCTGAAACTAAATCTGAAACAGAAAAAAATCGAGACAATTTGACAAGCTAGAAATGGATCTTGTTAATGAGTAGGAAGTTGATATATTTAGTATTACTGAAAAGGATTTGAATGCATATAATAAAATCCTGCTTTATAAACTTGTTCAGAAAGGAAGGTGTAAGAAAGAAAAAAAAAAAAAGGTCTGGGAGGAGGGTTACGTTAATGGACCAATGTCTCAACATTAATGTTAACTGAAAACCGAAAGATCTTGAATGCATAATAAATCAATATGATAACTAAGAAATTAAAAGAGGGGGTGTTTGTTACAAACTACTGAATTAAACCATAAAAATGAGGTTAAATGAATTAGCTGCCTCTAAACATGTAGAAAGAAAAATAGTAGACTTAAAATTAGTTAAAACATTAATGAATAGTATGAATTAAGCTCACCTGAATTAGGGCTATTCTAATTTTGAGTCTGTGAGCTCACCCAAGCATTTGATGCAGCTTATTTATAAAACACTTTACAAACTTAATTGGACTGACTTTTCTGAGGCAATGTAGCCAACCCTTTAATCACCAGACTGGAATTGATAACATACCTAGGCATTAGTGATTGAGACCTAATTGCATTCAATATGAGAAAATAATAACAGTCTCAGCCAAGTGTATATAACATGCATGTAAAATATAATAATATAAAATATAATTAAATTAAAAAAGGCTAATTTTTCAAAACTAAACAAAAATATGAGCAAACTGTCAGGATTAAAAACATGAATGGAACCTGAGAACTCTTTAAGGGTTTTTTGGCCAAAAAGTCAAGATCGGGAAGTCTTGAGGATACCTTTGGCTAAGTGAAGGAAATGTGTGTGTATATATAGTCAAAAGGTAGAAGAAGTGGGAGTAGAGGCAATTGTTATAAATTAGAAGTAAAAAATAAGGGGGGGGGGAAATATGGGCCTGTCAAGGCTAAGGAGGAGTATATGTATGGGGTTTAAGTGTATTGGAGCAAAAGGAGTCCTAGCAATAATACAGACCTGTCACTAGGTGGAGATAGTGAAGCTGTTAATAATGATGCACAGGAGGCAGATGTATTCAATAAATGTTTATGTTCTCATTTTGGAATGAAGCATGATGATATATCACATGAGGCTGACAGAATACTTTCCAATCCATTAGTAACTAAAGAGGATATTAGACAACATGTACACAGGCATAAATGTTTTTAAACATCAGCCTAGATGGCTTGCATACAAAAAATATGAAAGTTGGCTGATGAGATCTCTGCCCTGCTGATGTTCTTTTTTAACAAATTTTGGGGCTTCAGACAAATTCTAAAAATCTAAAGGAATACTACAAAGTAGTCAAAAGTTTCATGCCAGACTCAGCTAAAGAATTAAACAATTCAACAACAGAATTATTGCCAGTTGGCATGGTTTTATGGTCTAGTCTGACCACCACAGGTTTGACTTGTTGTATATTCCTGATGATTCTTTGCAGTTATAAGTTTGGTACATAAAGAAAACTACATCAGATGCACTTAATCTTTATAAAACATTTGATTTGTATACTGCACAGCATTTTTTAAAACCAGCACTATGTAGTATCAATTAAATGCTTTAAATTGATTAAGTATTGGCTAACTGACAGATATCAGCTGGTATCTGATGGTGATTCTTCATTGACAAATTGTGAAGGCATTTCTTCTCAGGTTCTGCAGGAGTGGGAAGTAGGCTTCACTTCAAACAGTTGCATTGGAGATCAGAATTAAATATAAAGTCACACTGATAATATTTGAAGATTATATAACATTTGGCAAAATTGTAAATAAATACAGGGAATAGTACAGAGCAGTCTGGATCACTTAAAACAGGTAGTTAAGGAACTGTGCCTGTTCAAACAGTATGTTTTTGATGTAGATGAATCTGAAATTGGCTGTCTAGAAACAATGAGGTTTTATTCACCAAGGCGCCCCCGGGGGTTACAAGAAATAATGGCCACAAGCTAGCAGAGAGCAGATTTAGACTGGACGTTAGGAAGAACTTCTTCGCAGTTAGAGCGGCCGAGGTCTGGAATGGGCTCCCAAGAGAGGTGGTGCTCTCCTCTACCCTGGGGGTCTTCAAGAGGAGGTTAGATAGGCATCTAGCTGGGGTCATCTAACCCCAGCCCTCTTTCCTGCCTATGCAGGGGGTTAGACTCGATGATCTATTGAGGTCCCTTCCGACCCTAGCATCTATGAATCTATGAATGGATGCTGGCCAGGCCAACAAAATTATGTTCTGTACCTTGGAAAACAAGTTCTCTGAAAAGGGTCTAACATTTCTTTTAGCAAGCAGATGAACCTGAGTTCAGTACCATACTGTAGAAAAAGGGCTACTGTGAGGCTTGAATGTATAAACAGAAGAGTAGCGAGTAGGAATTAGTGAGATGGTGCACTTGTACATGTAACGGGGTTTTAGTCCCCAAAATTGAAATGGTAGATTTTTAATTGTGGTGATTACAATTTGCTGCTTCCTCCACTCCCCTGCCCCCTGGCAGAGCCTGTCTGAGCAGCCCCTGAGCTGTGGGGATGGGGGATTGATCCTTCCCTCCATGGTGGCAGCAGCAGCACCCCCAAGGGCCACCCAGGTGCGGTGCTAGCGGGCCAGAGGCTGCCCCAGCTTGGAGGCAGTACCCTGCTGGATTCAGCTCTTCCCTGAGCCTACCCGGGGAGCTGTGCCTGGTGGGCTTCCAGCAGGTGGGCTCAGGGAAGAGTTGGATGTGGTGGGGTTCTGCCTCCAAGTTGGGGCCACACCCAGCCCACTAGCAGCCAGGTGCGGCTCCCCCGAGCAGGCCCCAAGGGATGCTGCCACTGCAGAGAGAAGGACTGCCCCCCCACCCCACCCCCAGCCCCCCCTGCAACTCGGGGGCCCTCAGCCTGCTGGCAGCTCACATGGACAGGCTCCATTGGTGGGGGTGGGAAAGAAAAAAGTAGTGAGGGTCTTCAACCTGCCTCTCCCACAGTGGTGAAAGCAAGCTGTTAAAAGACTGCAATGTTACAAATAGCTACGTTGAAAACTAAACTATATGTGGATGTGATTTACTTTGCAATGTACCAAACTCCTTTAAATTGGGGGGGAGGGGAGAAACCCATATGTGTACAGTGACATGCAATTAAACCACAAAAATGGGCAGTTTTCATCACTTATACAAGCACCTATGATTTTTATCTCTGCAGCATTGGAAGACTGATGCTGGAGTTCTGCATACACCTAGTAAAAATGTTTAAAGAATTGGAGATAGGGATAAGAAATCACAAAGATGATTCAGGGGCTGGAGCAAACACCTTAAAGTGAGAAACTTAAGGCGCCTGACTTGTATAGCTTATCAGAAAATTTGAAAGGAGAATAGACTCTTTGGGAGGAAAAAACGATCATGGACCACAGTAGGGGGGAAGAGCAAGCACTTACCTCCTCACATAGGAACAGGTGCTGCAGCACACCATTTTGGAATTATTAGTCTAGATATGAGATCCAAAACTGAAAACGTTTGAGGAAAAAAAACCTTAAAATCTAGAGTTTCCAAATACCTTTGGGCTGGATATTTGTGATGTAATGGTATCACATGCAGATTTCCCTGCTTTTCCCCTTTCTCCAGAGAAGTTCAGAATTGTCTGTCAGTATTTGTCACAGATATAGATTGATTATAAATATAGTTTATGTATATTTCTTCACTGTGGTTGGGTGATGTCCCATACGTGGTCACTCTTTTCTTGCTTTGGATCTCATGGGGTCCTAAACCCACAGTCTGAGCAGTGTCCAGAGAGTGTCTTTGAGATGCCTGCTGGATTCTGTATGCTATTTTGTTCACCTTCTCAGAAGTGGGTCTCTACAATGCCGGGTATTTATGCCTTATGCCTCAAAAGCAGTTCAAAACCCAATGCTTCTCCAAGTCACCGCCCTCCTTCCCCCTGGACCTCTAGCATATGATTTCCCAGAGTTCCACTGTCATTCATGTTTACAGTTTAACCCTTCAAGAGGCATGTAAGAAATGCATGGAGGGACCCAGAAACTTTGTATACTACAGGTTTCCCTCGCTTTTATGCAGGTTCTGTATGTGCGAATTCAGTCTTATGCGATGACCCTCTTTATACCAAAAATTCGTTATGTGCGAGATAAATTCACTCTTATGCAATCCGTGTGGTGAAAGCCTGCAGTCAGCTGCTTTGTGCAGTGCATTGTGGGAGTCACGCACACCAAAATAGTCTCCTGTGTGGATCTGTGCTCCTCGCTCGTTTGCAACCTGTGTTTCTGTAGTTGCCATCCCCATTATGGTAACGTTCACCACCACCCTGTGCTTTGTGTACTGTCTGCTGTTGGTGAGTACCAAAGTTGTCTTGTAGAAATGGGTCTGGGAGTCAGTACAGTTGAGGTCTTGGAACATATCCCTATTTGTTGCATTGTATAGTGGGTTCCCTTTCTGCAAATTTGAGTTGTGCGCCGTTTTCCAGGAATGCATGAACAGTATAAAACGAGAGAAACCTATACCTTAAATGCACTTACTGAGAAAGGAGACTCTTAAACCTCTGTGCAAAACCCTTCCTGGAAGTGTTTTAAAGACTCAAACTCCACTGAGTTTTTGGTCAGTTGAAGTCCCAGTTCTGTTCTCATTCTGGGGCTTCAGGTTTGCTTTCTCTGTCTCTGCAAGAAACTCAAAATGTATTCATGCCAGCCCTGGGAACATGGAAGGAGTGGGGTTATGAGCCAGCCTGAAAAATGCAGCCCTAGGTCTCCCACTTGCCACATCAGTGCACACTGCTTGAAGTGTGGGAGTGGCCAGCACAGAAGCTGCTTGGGAACTGAGGCATGGCAAGAGAAGCAGGTGCCCCCACAGGAACAGCTGTGGATGAGTACCTTCTCCACAGGACTTGCATGGGAGCTAGGCAGGGGAGAAGCAAGCACTTCCTTTCACAAGGGCCGAGTGCCATGGCACCCTGGAATGATCTCATAACGCCCAAAGTGCCATTGTGCCTTGGTTGAGGATCGTGATCTATGTTTCATCCAGTACAATGCTTTAGGTTGTTTCTCACTAATTTCATGATGCATTCCAAAATTATCATGATCATTTTTAAAATTCTATTTGAGCTTTGTTCAACATTAATTTTTTAACTTCGACCTTCTCTCTTCCTTCTTCCTTTCTCTTCTCTGGATCCTTGATACTCTACTAGTGTTGTTAGTATAAAAGTAGTTGCTTCTTAAACTTCTGCAGGAGTTTTCTTATACTTGATAGGTACTTTGCTCTCTTTGTGTGTGTATCAAATTTTCTTTTCCTATATTTTTAACTTGTGAATGTTTGTGAATATAATTTATGATGCAAAGAATTGCCATTTTGTAGTTTTTCTTGCCTTTTATATTCTAATAACTCCTTATATGATTCCTTCCCTCTCCCAAAAATTTGATATTCTAAACTGACAAAAACAAGGTACTAGAGGAAGGAAATTAGCCTGAATAAGCAAAATAGCCAAAAAGCTAAAAGGAGTGCTACATGTCTTTTACTATTTGTTGTTTTGATTTGATAGATGACCCAACTCAAGTGCAATATACATTGTATTATATTTAGTCAATATTTTTAGTAGTTTATTTCATTTTTCCTAGATGTCCCAAAGCATGTCATCTGTTTCTTCAAGACATTCTGAAAAAATAGCTATCAGAGAGTAAGTATATTTATATTCTCAAAATTTCATATACTTAAATAAATCATGTATCTTCAATAATAAGTATACTGGTACAGTACCTGGAGATAATCCATAGTCATTCTTTTTCATCATTTTAGCATGTAGTTGGTATCTGACACTGGCATGAATTTCCTCATTGAAAAATCTTTATGGTATTCATAGCATTTTTTAATATTAAGTTATCATCAAGTTTTCAGCTTTCATTTATAAAACTAGTTTGGATTCCCTAAGGCTGTAAATATATTTTTAAATTCTCTGTATCAATTCGTCACCCTAATCTGGATTAATTCACTTCCTGGTTTTTTTACATAATGATAAATTTAGTTGGGCATATTTCAACATGATTTTATGTCCAAGAAATAATGATGTTCAGGAGAATGGAATAGTATGAAAATTATGAACCTGTGGACTCTGGAGACATGGAATTGGTCCCTCATTCTGCTTGTCCAAAGAGGGCTTCCTATGATGCAGGGCTTCATACAGGAGAGGTTATGCTGGAGAGAGAAGGGTAGGGGGAATGGAATCTTACCTATCCCAGCTCTCTGCAGTCTGGTGCTGCTGCTGTTACAGCAGCATGGACTCAGGCTGTTGCCTCTAGGGGATGCGCTTGTCATGTCTGTCCATTACTTCCCAAAATACAGAACATTTTGTCCTGTTTGTTTTTATCCTAAACAAACCAGATTATTTCCTGTGCTGGTACATTTGATCACAATATTCCTACTGGGAAAATTCCCCTTTATGGTTTTAAATCTAGCTCTTTCCAAACTAACTGATGTTTGCTTTGAGCCTATAGGCCTGGGCACCCTTCCTTTATCTGTCTGTGAAAAGAATTTTCTCTTGGGAATGATTTACAGAAGTGAATTAACTTCATGTTTTGAGTGCAGAATTTGTTCAAAAGGATAATGCTCTCATGAAAATGTACCTGAGATTTCTTCTTAAAATAATTCCAATTTTATGTCATATATTCATAACTGTAATCCTTTTTTCTTCATAAAGGAAAAAAGGAACATACATTATTCCTCTTACCCTCGTTGTAATGTATGTCTTAATTGTATTATTTTTTACAAAACGAGAAACTTCAGAAAGTTCAAGGTTCTCTATGGTTCCGGTTGAGAGGATCTAAAGTGAATCTTGACTTAGATATCTATTTAGATCAGTGCACCTACTTCACTGTGGTTTGGAAATGGCCACTTGGGAAAATGTTAGTTCATCCAGTAAGAGCGCACTCCACTTTCCCCAGCTTTAGACATTTGAGTAGTCAATGAGATTTGAGAAAACATTCTTCAAGCAGTATACACTTATACAAGTTGCAAGAGGTGATGCCAAATTTGACAGGTCTCTGCTGAATCACTATCTTAGATGCTTAGCATCCCCTCCAATTGGAAAAAAGCAACTTGGGAGTTGCTGACAGCAGAAGAGGTATACAAATTATCACTTGAAGAAATTTAAAAAGTTACTTATCCATCTGATAACTGATGATCTTCAAGATCTTAGGCTACATATATGTTTCCTGACCTTCCCCCATCTCTGGTACTTCATAATCTATACACCATGGTCTTTGAGGTGGGAAAGAAGCCAATAAGTAACGTGGCAATTTTGCCCCTTGGCTGGAAACATGAGGATATGAAGGGAACATACAGTGCCCCTGTAGACCGTGCTGACTAAACTAAACAAACCTTTGGTTTGAACATACTGGATGAGCAGCTACCAACAGTGAAATATATGTATAGATTACACCTCTATTTACTGAACACAGTTTGAGCATTGTCACTTGATGCTGTGAAAGTTATTAAATACAGGATACCCTCGCCATTCATGGGGCATACATTCAATAGATCCCCGTGAATGGGGAAATCCATGAATACGTTCATGAATATCTGCATTCATGAACGGCATGCGCTGGTGGCGGCGGAAGCCCGGTGGCAGCAGGCACAGAGCTCACGCAGATGCCGCTGCCACTGTAACACTATACACTATGGAGAGAGAGTGGGTTTGAATATTTGCACCGCGAATCCACGAATATCTAGGGTATGCCAGCACATTAAAAAAATCAGAAATGACCTAGATTTTCAAAGCTTGTCTGATGTGTAAGAAGGATTTAGCTGTTAGTGCCACATAAGTACTTTTTCTATGTGGTGGGTAGGACCAGGCATGAAAGATTTCAATGATGTGACTATTGGAATGATTCCAATATACTAGTATTACATTAAAATATGTCCACAAATCTGTGTACACTTGCCGAGAGTGTGGTCTACTACTAGATCCTGTTGTGCGAGCAAGGTACAATTTTGTTTCTTCAAAAAATTCATAACAATATATTAGCACTTTTTCTGGGTTTAGTTTTGTAGTTTTTTTCTATTCAAAAGATAACCTTTTCAATGAGATCAGTGCACAGCGTTCCCTTGTTTGACTACTGAAAAAAAACAATACATTTGTAAGACTTAATGACTGTGCCAGTCAAAAACATTTCTGAGGGAATGAAGCGAGGAAACTCTTCTGTGCGATTTGACAGTGGCAGGGGATGAATTTAACTAGTTATTACTAGTTGTGAAAAAATGAATAAACCTATCTGTGATCACAGGAGAAAGGTGCATTTAATCATTCTTTTTGGTAAGAATTTTTTTGACTGCTTTGTTGGAATGTGATATTTAACATGTTCCTTGTAAATACATAATTATCATCACCGTTCAAAAAAATAAAATGAATACAAGTTAAGCCAAGTCCAAATATTTAGCTTCTGGAGAGAAGAATCTGATTTTCTGAACTGTTGTTTTAAAAATTTTATATGCCTCTTCTGAAAAGAATATTGTATGCAGAATCCTTCTTGCTTTCATTATGCAGTTTGGTTATGGCAACCCTCCTGATTAATCTTTTGGAGGGAGAGAATATGTTGACAGTGAAATGACTGTTATCATGTTCTCATGGCATGAGATCTTCACTCACTGGTTAAGACGTTTTAAGATGCATTTGTTGCGTGGGAAAGTGGTTCTGAAAAGAAAAATACCTTCTAAAACTGGGATACTAAAACTTTGCCAAAGAACTGTTTTTTCTTTATTTCTCATGGTGTAACTGGGGAGGGGGGGACAGGCAGGCAGGAAGGAAAAATTTGAAATTAGCAAGCACTTTATTTTATGGACCAATATATGTGTTTTGCTGCTGGTCTTTAGATACGTCAGTTAAATATACATCCACTTTTAGACCACCCTGATCCAGCTAAATGCATACGTGTTCACTTTAAGCACTGTTC
>NW_005842085.1:441091-445082 GCF_000455745.1 Alligator sinensis | reverse complement strand
AGCAGGAGTAAATATATACATGTTGAGCTAGGCACAATGGCTGCTTGCAGATGTGGGAAAAAGTGACACTTTAAACTCAGTGCACTAACATGCCAAGCCTAGCACATGCCCAGAAGAGGCAGCACCTTAGTTGCACCTGGCTTTCCCAATGTCTGTAGACATGGGCATTTAGTGGGCCATTTTTGGTGCTTGTATCTAATAGCTAATTGAATCATCGTTAGTTAAAAGTGCCAAAAAGCCCATCTGAAGCACCTTATCTATATAGATACTGCAGAGCTTGGTTAAAGTAACATGCTGCTGCTTCTGATACAGCATGAATAGGTTTTCTGGAGGGTGGAGGAGGGAGTTCATGTCCGTCGGTGCCCAGTGGGCTCTCAAACTTTAAAGGATCTAGTCCGCCTTATACTTTAGCTATTTTTACCATATGTATTTACTGCAGGGAAGTTGTCACAGGAAACAATACCTGTTTTTTTAATGTAAAGCTAGAATTAAATCTTAGTTTAACATATTATATCAGTATATGCACTGCTTGATAGATTTTAAGAACTACAATACCATCTAATTTTTGTTCCAAAGTATCTCAAGCAATTAGAACAATACAAGAAAAAATCTTATTACTTCGGTTTTCTTTGTTTTTTCTACTTTTCACAAATAGACACTCATTTTAAATCCAGTAATATTTTTGTTTGTACTTAAAGTAAAAAAACTAATTCAGAGTTTAAGAGTTGGTGTTAGATTTTATTCTGGTATGAATTCCTACCCAGAAGCTATGAAAATATTACCAATAGTGATGTCAAAAGCATTGCTACAATAATGAGAACAGTTTGTTCAAAGAGAACTTTTCTTGTAGTTGGTTTTTATGCTTAGGGCATGTACCTTGTAGAACTTCAAAAGATGAGTATCAGCTTTTGGGGGTTTTTTTTTTTCTTTATATGCGTACCCACAGTTTACACTGTACATACCACCTTTTGCAGAAAAAAGTGCAACTTCTGAGGACTGGAACGAACAAAAAATGCATTTTTTAAAAGAATAAGTAATGTATAATGCCATAACAAAATATTAAATTTAAATTAACTGGCATTATATAGTGTTGTACAGCACATGCTGCTGTATATCAGTGCAACTATCTTAATTTAAACTTGCTGAACAACATTAAATACTTTTGTAAAATATGAGGTTGTTTTTGTAATTATTATTTGTTTAAAATTTGCAGATAAAGTTATTCTTTTTATCCAGTTTTCAGGTTGGCGATTTGGTTCTCATAATCTTGGATGAACGCCATGACAACTATGTGTTGTTTACTGTTAGTCCAACCTTGTATTTCTTACATTCAGAATCTCTTGCTGCTTTAGATCTCAAACCAGGTGAGTGTGGTAAGTGTCAGACCACAGTGGAGCACAACTTTCTTATATATTTAATTTTCTGCATCCATTTTTCTAACAGGCTGTTTAATAATTATTAAATGGGTGTATATTAACTGAGCACACATTGTCTGCTTACATTAAGTTTGGGTAAGTGCATATTCCAGGTACGTGCATAGTCTTTTTCATTCCTGAATCAATGCAATCAAGAGTAAAGTGTTTTATAAAGTTAATACCTTGGAGTAGATGTGGAAAGCTGTGCCATTAAAAATTTTCAGTTAGGTATTAGGCTGTAGTATAAATCTCAATGAAACTTGAAATGTAACTCTTGCTGTAGCTACCATCTACACAAGCAGTTCCCAAACTCTGACTGATTGTGCACCACCAGTTTAAAATGATATAACCTTCAGTGCCACCAGCAAATTTTTGTCATATAAAGTAATTATAATAATCTGTTAATGTGTACCACTGACAGGTGGTTTGCATACCACTGGCAGTACATGCACCACAGATTGGGAACCACTGGTCTACATTTTTTATGCTGTAAAAAATTAAAAAAAAGAAAATAAAGATTTTGTTCTTTGTATGTATGAAGGATTCTTGCACAAAAATACAGGATAAAATTTCTATCTGTCTTAATCAAGCTATTAAACATGGCATTAACTACATATTGTTAATGATTCTTTTAAATGGATGTAGGAATGCCAGGGTGCATATCAGTAAAGGTGGGGTTGTGTTCTTCTATGTGTAATCTCACTGTGGATGTGCATACACTTCAAGTGTTTAACCTCAAACTGTCTTACCGTAGCGGTAGCAGTACCAGTATAGCATGCACTTCCTGCATCTCAGTTTCTCTCATCTGACTTGGCCTGAGATAAATAACTTTTCCTCTCAACTATCTGTCTTTGCATCCAACCATAGTTTTATTTCATTTCACCTTACATACTCCTCAAGTATATTCTTATTTTTATTCTTTTTCCCTTGTTGGGTTTTCCCTTGCCATTTCAGTGCTACTCTCCCTTCTTATTTTTCCTTTCTTCCTTCTTATTTTTTCTTCTCAAATCTGCACCATATTGGCAAAGCCACCTTTTCTGTGAAAAACATATTTTTCCCCATCTTTGCATGCCATCATAACTTCCCCCAGGCCTCTAGGATTTACTCTATATTCATTTTGCAACAGTGCTTTGCCTTGGATGGTGAACTGAATTGTTTTTCAGTGAACTGAATTTTATTGCCTTGGGGAATCTCATTTTGGGAAATGCTCCCTTTGTAACTTGTATGCCTTGTAGGCTAGAAAGAAACATGAGACCATGATCTAGGTTTTCCTCCTGGATCTCTAATCCCAGGATGTAAGACTGCTAGACTCCTTCAGTGAGGCCACTCACCTCTTCTGTGCTAAGAGCTTGAAGCACACAGGTCATATAGAGGTTGTATCAAGTGAACTTCCCTTCTTTCTGAAAAAGTTCATGGTTCTACCTGCTCTCTTGGACTGACCACAGACGTGATTTCAAAGATAGTTTTGGACCCAAGGTTTATCTCCAGAAGCTTTGGATTCCAGTTTGGTGGATCATTCCTGGTGCTCCCTGACTCTCTCCTGCTTACTCACTCTGTGGTTCAGAACATATATGTTGGACAGCTCTCAGTGAGAGTCTCTAGGCAAGAATGGTCTCATCTGCAGTGGAAAAGGTGTACCTAACTTAACAAGACTTTGATCTGATGTTGGGTGATGCTTAATTCCCCTCTATAAGCTTTCATCACAGCTGTATTGGACTACAGCTCAAGTATGGCAACATATCCTTTACCTCACTTCAGGTTCATTTGACTCCCTCCTGTAGGGTTATTCCATCTTTCCCACTGGTTGTCTGCTTCCTTCATTTGTCTAGTAGGATATCCTATTTTCTGTACCTTAACCTGCTGCTTATGTCACTGCTGGGGCCACTGTTAAAGCCTAGTGTTGCCTGTTTACTGCTATATATATATATATCATTGAAGACGGCCTTCTTACTATCACTTAGGCAAGAATGAATGAGATGCAGATGTTGATGACTGATTTCCTTCATATTTAGTCTTCTACCCTAAACAGATGCATCTAAAGATTTGTTTCTGTCTAAGACTTTCACTGGATTGCGTATCAGACAACAGATCCAACCTGCCAGTGTTCTGTCTCTAGTGCCCTACTTCCCTACAGTCAAAATATCATTTTGCACACTTGACATGCAAAAAGTCTTGTTCGGACAAATTCTTTCAACAGGTCTTCCCAGCTTTTGTCTTCTGAGGCAAGAGATCCAAAGGCACAAACACTTCAGCTCAGAGGGTGGATATCAGACTGTGGCAGAATATGTCACTAAAGTGGTCCTGACTTTGTAGTATCCTAGTAAATGAAGGCCATTAGGAAGAGCAGCTAAGAAGAAAGAACAAGATTGAACAAAGCTCAGAAGGAGTTAAAAACAGGAGGGAGAGAGAGAAGGACAATGAGTAGATAGAACAAAAGGAAAGCAGGGTAAGGGTTGTAAATAGAAATATGTTGCAGGACCTTGTACAGTGCAGGAGGGCTGTTGGTCCTCAGTGCTTCACAAGAAATCTATCAACGTGTAGAACCTCTGGCCTAGAGCATCAGATGGATTTTATCA
>NW_005842085.1:387371-441060 GCF_000455745.1 Alligator sinensis | reverse complement strand
TAGGGAAAAACAAATGTCGATGTTTGCATGAGTATCCTTTTACTTTCCTAAATAAACCCATTAATTTTGGAATTTCTTATGGCTTTCAAGTGAGAAATATTTTTAAGGGTATGAAAAGCATACTGTGAAGGACTTTTTTATCTTCAAGCTTTATTAGAAGTGGTTATTTAGGGGAAATTGTTCTGTTCCTGTTTTCTATTGGAGTCTAGGAAATGTTTAGAGATAAAACATAGTGTGATTTAAAAGTTGGAAATAAACAAAATAGACCCATTTGGTTGGGGTTTAATTTTAAACTAGTAATCATTAATTTAAAAACTGCCTGATATGTTTCAGAGCTTGATCATAAGCATACAAATACACCTCTCTCAAGAAAAATAAATGCCTCATTTTATTTGAGAGTGCTATTAGTTCCAGTGGCTGCATTGCTGAGGATGTATTTGTATGCTTTATAGCAATCTCTTAAAATCATTGCCATGTTTCCTGCAAATATTTTGATACCAAATAAAGAAGGAGGTCAGCTCCTTCTTTATTTTACCTATCTATGCCATTGTCCCCATTTTACCTCCAGAATGATTTAGGTTTCACCCTCTTGAATATATTACCACTTGGCTATCAGATTTTCCTTTGCAGTATGTTTCCAGCATGCTTCTTTGCAATTTTCCTTCGACAGAAAAGCATGTACATGTATTGCTTACGGTAGTGGTAATTCCCCATATAACTAGGTATGATGTTGACTGTTTCATGTTAAATCATATTTTGATCTGCCTTTGCTTGTCTTAAGACCAAGGCCAACTCAGAAATTGGTTGAAGCAGTGATTCTCAACCCAGGGTGCCAGAGGGTTAAGATCTTTTCAGGGGATGCTATGTTAGCACCGGTAGGCGTGTAAGTTCACTAGAATAAAACCAGCATTTTTCATGTCTTGAGCCTAAAATGGTTGAGAACCACTGGGTGACAGCTGTTCTATCTTGTGCATTATAATTGCAAATCTTGTGAGTGTAGTTTTAAGCTAATACTAGGGAAACCTAGAACTTTTGCATTAATTTTCCCTTTAATCGTAACATCAGCCCCCATTTTTCCCACTGGAAGAAATAAGTTTCTTCATTTTAAATATTCTTCTGTCCTGTGAACCTGAATTTAAATGGAGTCTTTTATTGCAGTAAACAGGGTGAAATGGATTAATACAAACAGCATAAATGCTGAAAGGCAATTTTTGGTTTTTAACTGCCAGTTGTATTGATATTGGATGTTAAAAATAAAATACACTATTTATTCAAATCCAAGACAAGGGTTTTTTACTTATTCAGCATGAGGTTGAGGGCCTATCATCTTAGATTCAAGTACAAGGTGGATGGGGCAGCAGGAAGTACAGGCACCAGGTTGGGGGGAAGAGGTGCAGGCACCTCAGGGGTGGGGAGGCCAGGACTGGTGTGTGCTGGCACCAGGAGAGGTCATAGGCAGGGGTGGGGACAAGTGTATGGAGGGATGGGACTGCAGACCTGGGGTGGGGATCCTGGTTTTCTCTGACTTAAAAGAAAATCCCCAATTTTCAAATTTAAAAAACCCAAAATCCACATTTTTCCATAATTAAAATGAAACGCCACTAATATGTAAATATATATATTAGTGATGTTTCATTTTGATCATGGAAAAATGTGGATTTTGGGTTACTTTTTTATTATGAAAATTGGTGGTTTATTTGTTTGTTGTTAGAGAAAACCAGGATCCCTGCTGCTCAGGAGAAGTTAAATTACTTTCCCAAAGCTACTTAAAAAACTTGTTACAGAAAATAAATTAACATTCAGTGGTTCCTGACTTCTAGTCTTATTCCCCAATTCTTAAATTCACTTTCTTAGACTCCTAGCATGCATTACAGTCAAGCAGCAATTAACTAGTTAATCGCACCATAAATAGTAACTCTGACACATTTTCAAGGAATTAATCCTCCATAAAAGATATGTAACACTTTTGTGGCTAGTTTCCATCACAGCTTAAATTGAACATAATGGCAGGGTAACCAGTGCTGGCTGAAGACTGCATTGTGGTCCTGGGACTGGAACAATCAGCTGATTTTTGGTCTTTGCCCCAGGACCACACAGCAGTCTTAAAGCAGCTCCAGTGTGGTTCTGGGGCTCAGACTGACAATCAGTGGACTGCCAGTCCTAGGCACAGGCTGCTGGTACCCAGCTTTCAACTTGCTGATGCAGGAGGATCCCAGGTTCCCCTTGTGCTGGTAAGTAGTAATGGCACTCTTAGAATCTGATCCCATTATTGCATTTTCTGCCATGCAATTGTTGGGATTGGGAATCAGATCCCATCTTGTCAGTAAATGAACCTGTGCTAGCTGCCTTAGTAAGCACCAGTTAAAAAATCACAGGTTTTGCATAAATAAATACATATATGTAAATACATAAACGTGTATTATGTGAGGTATAACTGTATCTCTTATATTGAGGCTTTACTTTACTTTAAACTGTAAATAACTTACTATTTTACCTACTCTTAAAACTTTGCACACCTTCTGTAATTGAAAAACAAGATGAGCTTAGTTGCTTGGTTATTGCATATACAGAGGTGTGTTGAAATATTTCCACAATCGTATTACTAACTTATCTCTGTAGATAGTGTTTTACACTTTCTAATTTTTTTCTTTCTACTTTAACCATCTTATCAATTTGTAATTCTAGTTAAAATTACAAGGCTGCTTGCAAACATTAACCCCCCCCCCCCCCAAAAAAAAAAAAAAACCCCAAACAAAAACCCAACAGCACTTTAAACTCCATGTATTCCTGCACTGAGCCCAGCCCATGCCCAGAAGAAGCATTGTGCTTATTGGAACCAGCTCACCCAACATCTGTATAGATCAGGTGCTTTAGTGGGGCTTTAATAGCACTTTTATCTAATAGCTGATTGAATCAGCTTGAGATAAATAAAGCGCCAAAAAGCCCCACTGAAGCGCCCAATCCATACAGATGCTGCAGAGCCGGGTCTAAGTAATGCATTACTGCTTCTGGTAAAGTGCAGGGTTTTTTGGGTTTTTTGTTTTTTAAACATCTGCAAACAGCCTAAATTAATACTGTTTATGAAACTGAAGTACTGCAACAAAGCAGATCATAGCCAAAATTTGCAAATGTGCATATACTTGGGCCCTGGGAAAATAACTCATTTGAGTTTGGAAGCTACCTGTTTTCACAGCATTTGCATTTAAAAATCGTGTCCCATCTCTCAATGCAGGGAGCTGGATAGGAAATGTTTTGTTTTTCCCATTTTGTGAAACATTTAAACAATTTTTCCAACCCAAATTGGAAGAAAAAACAGCTATTTGGAGGGTCAATAGAAAGAAGGTTGTTTCAGCAGTTTTCAAAGCTTATTATTCTGATATGGGTTGTTTTATTTTATTTCTAAGTAATTTCAGATTGTGAAATTGGAAGTTTTTGCTTTGAAAGTTATGTCCTGTTTTGGCGATTTTGATTTCCTCTTTCCCCCCCCCCCCCCCCCCCCCCCCCCCCCCTGGAAAAACATCAAAAATTTTTAGTTCTCCATGATGCATTGTTTAATTTCTTTTCTTTTTAGCTTCAGGTGCATCTAGAAGACCTTGGGTGCTAGGAAAGGTAATGGAAAAGGAGTATTGCCAGGCAAAAAAGGTAAGGAGCTCTTAAACACATGAACTAATAATTTCAGTAGAGAAATAGAGCCAAATTTTGCCCCACATACAGTCATGCACATGTACCTTGTTGAAATAAATACGTATTATATGCAAGTGTGGCAGAAAGTAGCCCATAGCTCTTGTAATTGATTGGAGACTTGGAGATGTCTCCCAGAGCGTGCAAAAATGTATGAATTAGAAGTTTTATGAATGTGTTTAAAATAGGGATTTAGGGAAGTAGTTAGACTTACATAATTTTGCCAACACAGATAGTACATGTATGAGTTATTTTGAAAATAATGCATGAATGTGTTGGAAACTATTATTCATTTCTAAATAGTTTTGATTTCTGAGCAATTGCTGCTTTACAGAGCCTAAGAGAGCTAATTAATGTAGGAGTAAAGAGCATCCCCTGTTATGTAATGCATACCTTTATTAATTGTGATCAACAAATGGTATTGGTGGCCATTTTGAATAATTAGTATTGCCAAATCAGTTTTCAGATACCAGTTGAAAAAAGGTATAAGAGGATGAAAATCTGGTCATGCTCTGAAAAATGTTAGTGAAAACAGAACACATATTTTAAAATGCTTTTAGATGTAATTTGTATCAATTCTTGCTGGTTCTTTCAGGCACAAAACAGATTTAAAGTTCCTTTGGGTACAAAATTCTACAGAGTGAAAGCAGTGCCATGGAACAAGAAAGTATAACCCAGTGGAAACTCAGTTCTTTGTCTCATTCTTTTCAGACGTGTCCTTCAGTGCTCATTCATCACTACAAATACCATGCCATCTTTTTTATACTGAGGTCATGTGACAATAAACTTCACTGACGTACTACTTTTACTTTTTAACGGGTTACATTTTAGAAACAAGAATTTCATCAAAATACCTGGCCCTAACTGTTCCAATTTTTTCACCCAGATAACTTTAGTACTGTGGACCAAATGAGTTCATTTTCTCAAAGGGCAACCCTGTACATCATGGCTTATTATTAGCCATGTTAATTGCCTGTTAAATATACATTAGCTCGTATTTAGATGTTCAATGTTAGTTACCATTATTACCAGCATATGTCCCTTTGTGAAATCATTATCAAAGTACTTGCACTCTTTAACAGATTCTTTATAATATGTATAAATTCAACTATTTAAGAAGAGTGTTCATTGCATGCCGATAATCATATAATTTTTCTTCAACATGAGTTTGCCTCTGTAGATGCATAAAGATAACTACTGCAAGTTGTTTCATTACCTTAAAATGCTCTTTAATGTTAAAAAAAAAAAAAAAAAAAAAAAAGAAGAAGAAGAAGAAAACCTTGTAATTTGATGGGCTGATACAGAAATCAGTCAAGGTAAATCTGCAATCTTCAAAAGCACTTTCAATGGATTGATCACACAGATTCTGAAGGGAAGAACCCTTGTGCTGTTGGATTTGAATTGAAGCACTTGAAACTTCCCAACAAAACAGAAGTCTTGTATTAATCTATTTAGAAAAATCATATTGATGAAATTGTATTTCATGGTTGAGTTTCAGGAAAAATCTCCATTGTACATTAACCATACAAGAGTCATTTAAGTAACAAATTATTGTAATTGTAAAAGACGTAGAATTTTAAAACAATAAAGATTTGAACCTGTATATGTTTGAATAGTTTTGTGCACCCTCTAAATGTCAGTTTTGTGCAAGTTAGAAAAGCAGTGATCTGTCAGTTCTTAGTCTGCCATAGATTATTACTCTTATACATTTACATTGATTAGAAATTACATTGTTTTCCCCAAACATTGTGTATTTTTCAGTATATAGACAGGTTCCTCCTGTAACTAGAAGTAAAACTGAAATAAGTGTCAATTCATATCGTGTCAGCAAACAAGCCAAACAGGCAGATTTATTCTTATGAACTCCTATGCTGAAGCAATACCATTGTTACACAATTCTAAGAAAAATGTGCCAAGTGTGGCATTCTCATTGTTCCCCTCAACCAGGTATATACCAAGATAATCAAAGGTAATATTTCATTCCCATTGATCTACATTATTATATAAAAGCTCCTAGATATGTTTTCTACTTAAAATGTTGTGACATCAAGTACCAATTATGGATTAAATGTCATTATTTTTATCACAAAGTTGAAGATTTTAGAAGGCCTTCACATAAATATGAATTGCTTTTCATATTTTATGTGGCAAATTGCAAACCATACATGGGAAAAGAATACTCTAAAATTGTGACAGTTTCTCCCTGAAAATCGAATTGGTGGCAGTTGTTAAATAAAAGCCCATTTAACGATTACAGTGACCTCTAAGCAGAAACATGGGTTCTTCAGCAGAAATATTTCAGTAGGTTTATTGTGGTAAAAATAAGTAAATGCCAGTATAAAAGTGTAGTGTTCAAGTCTGAATTCATAATTTGATTTTAATTTTCATTTCCTAGCCTACTTTTTGTCTTCAATTAAGTTCAAAGTTCACCAGGCTTGACCATGTTGCTATTCCCACAAGTTTAATTCCTTGGAGAAAAATCCTCAACCAGCAGCAGTTACATAGCTTCTCTACAGCCACCAAGCACTGATCCATGGTAGAATATGAGGTTCTACAGCCCAGTAGAAATACAGATGAGTAGAAAACTTTCCAATGTCTCCTTTGAAAATGAAGCACCCATTTGACTGCAGGACACTCATTTAGGTCCAAGAGACGACAGTGTGTTCCTGCCATACAAGTGCATGAGTCTTTTCAAGCTATGTCAAAATTAGAAATTTTGAGGGGTTCTCAGTCTGTCAATTACCAGTCCCCTGTATCTCTTGTCACTCCACACACATTCTTCATGAGGGTAATTACTGGGTTCCTCAGCATAGGAGGACACTTAGCTACATAAAATTAAACAGACATGGCAAACTTTGGTATTTCTGCACTAACCTGAATAAACCCACTTAGGAAGAAGAGGTTTGCATTAATTCTTTGTTCTGGTCTTAGCCAGGTAGCTGACTTTTTCACTTGACCATGCCCTTAATTCACTGACAAGATAGCTTGGCAAAGTTTATTAATAATCGAACGTACAGACGGGAAAAAAATAATGACGTTGTGAAAGTTGGCTTTTGATTTCCTTGATGCATCTTATATTTTAAGATTTGTAGTTAATTGGTTTTCTACTGTGAGACTAGCTGATAAGTGATAGTCAATCTGTAATAATTGTTCAAAGCTTGGGGTCAGGAGGACATTTTGAATATAAGGAATAAACCTGTTAAATATTTAAAGAAATAAAAAGTACTGTAATTAATAATCAGAAATGCAGACTGTAACGGGGAAAAAACCTTCATTGATATCAGCCTAGTATTAAAAAACAGCAGGATGTATACTATTATTGCTATATGCAGTCATACTTCTAAAATATAAACAATCGGCAGTAGCTTTCGTTTTTTAGGAATATGTCATGTGCTTCATTTTATAATCTTTATGTATATTTAAAATGGAAATTCTGTCAAACATATTCAGTAATGATTCTGAACAGCCATTGAAAAAAATGTAGTTTACATACTTGTTAGATGGCGCAGCCTTACTAACTCCTGCAAGTATGTTTGTTATGCACCACCTTTGTGTTTAATCTTGCCCCACAAAAATGAAGCCTTGTATATACTGTTACAATCTGGGTAATCAGTATATGCACAGGGAGGTAGATAAACTAATTGTATAATTAGTCCATTTCTATTTTTGCTTGTGATTCTGTTTATACTTGCATCACTTCGAGCCACAGCTTTGGAGCAGGGTGTGAGGGGAGTTGATAAAATATGCTAAAGCATGTACGTTCTTTGAATTATCCAGTCTTGCCTTTGAATCATGGTGATTCAGTTGTACCAGCAAGAAAATTAAGAAAGGTTTGAACCCAAAGAGTGTGCAAAAGGGCTTTTCAGTGTTTTTGAAGAGGATACATATATTGGACTACTAAAACTAGTTAATGAGAGCTGTTAGGCTAACACCAATCCAGTACACATTTCAAAACTGATAAAGAATTTAACAGAATGGAATTTAAGATCAGTAGTAGAAGAGGCAGCATCTTTTTTGGCAAATTTAATTGATGTAAAATGCGATTTGGGATCAGCTAAAACTTTTGGGGTCAGCCAATTCAGATCAAATTCAGCATATATTTTTGGACCTATAAGTGGGGGAAAAACAGAAACATTAAAACTATTTATGTTGGCATTTCTTAATGAGTTGTTCAGGTGTCTTACCAACTGGAGGTGGAGGAGATAATGGTTTTGCTAACGGTGTCTGCCTACTATTTTGTAATGTAGCACTCATTTTGAGTAAGATAATAGTGCTCCAGGCTGTGCCTGAGGATTATTTAATTACTATTGCATAGAAGATCTTCAGTAGAAGAGACTCACTTAAGAATGCCCTCTAGTCTAGTGGTTAGGAGTGTCTGCCAGCTGAAGAGAGATTTAAACTTGAAATCACTACTCTGAATCAGACCTTTTCAGGTTGACTTTTTTTTTTTTTTTTTTTTAAGCTTTTCAGAGTGGCTGCTCAACTAATCAATTAGTTATTTTCACAGCTCAATAGAACTTTTTGTTTTAAGCTGTCTTTATGCTTTCCCAGACCAAGGAAGTGGTAGGTATTGTTTTAGGCAGGCCTTAAGTTTTGGACCAGTATTGTCCAGGGGCATTATTAGCAAAGCTTAATGTGTTCTAGTTAAATTCTTGTTCTAGGTAGCCAGAGATATGATCATAGAGCCAACTCCCTATTCTAGCCAAGGATTTCTCTGATCAAGTAATGCTTAAATGCCCATTTAAGAGAGACCTATGCTTTCTGCACCGATGTGGTTAATTTGGGCTTAAAGCATAAAGCAGGATCTTGCTGTGTACAGGAATTGACCACATGGCAGTCTGGATGCACCAGGAAAGCCTAATTCTTGAAGCCTAAGGCAGAATATAGAAAACCACATGGATGCAACAAGTGCAGCTAGCTTTCCCTCAAACATAGCCATTTCTTGTGGGTGTAAAGGTGGGCATCAAGACCTGCCTTCTTGTCATCCAGGGAAGCTTTTGGCAGTGGGAGCCACCTTCTGATATCCACCACTCCAGAGTTTGGAAAGTCCCTCCGTATGTCCCACTCTCCTGTGTGGGGAAGGGGAGGCATTTTCCTGAAAAAGTGAATGTCTAGGTAGTGCCGTATTAGCAACGAAGTTGAGCCACCAAGTACTTCATAGTGTTCTTTCAACCTTGTGGGGTTTTTATTTAATAAGGACTAATAAAGGCTTTTTAGCAATTCACAGTTCTTGGCACCAATGTGTTTAACATGAACTAATGTCTCCTGTTCAGACCATGTTTGGATATTAAGCTTTCGTGATACTTCCCATGCCATATTTCACTTTCATTGATGTTTTTATATCCTCTTACAAGCCAGTCTGCAGTACCAGAACAATGACGATAAATTACAGTAAGTGGCAAATGATTACTTCCTTTACTATCCATTGTAATTAAATTACTCACAATGTGCATTAACAGCATCCATGTATAATCCTTTAGGAATTCTATTGTCATTTCCATATTGCAATTATTAGTTGGTTAATAACTGTTTCCTTTTATTTCAACACGTAAGCAGTGCTATATTTAGGTACTTTAAAATTTTTCTCTTGCAAACTTGCAACAATTCTATTTAGGAGTATTTACTAATTCCCCTGAAAAATAAGTTTCAAGTAGCATACTCTTTTTCTCAACAAAAACTGCTTCTGTGAGGAAGTTTTCAAATTTTGTATTTTCTAAAATCCATTTCATTATCATGGCTTAATGTTAGCGTTTAACACATTTCCATTATGAAATGACTTTTGAACTTCAAATAAGATGAATCATTGTGACTGGCTGCCGGAAGAGGTGTCATTACTATGTCTATTCCTAGCATACACATTGAGTTTATTTTCATTATTTAGATGTTCTGACAAGTTCCATTTCATAGTAACAACAAAACCCTCCAGGCATTGCATTTATGGAAAATTATTGCACTGCTCTGTAGTTGGTTAATACCTTTTGTCTTGTGCCTTATGACACTAACCAAGGCAGCCATGCTATAATTCTTCAGCAACTGCTTGTCTTGTCTTATTATTTAATTTGCCTTTCATCTATCTATCTCAAAAGACTTCTCTCAGATGTAGTTCACTGTGATCCAGTTTTCATTTGGTTTTGTCTCAATTTTTGAGTAAGAAAGCGAATAGATTTTTTCCATCCTGCATGAGACCATGTAGAGTGACTATACATACATATGTCCTTATATACGTGCATTTTAGAGCATTCTTGGACTACCTAATGGGCCCACCTGCATTCAAATACACTACAATTGAGTTTTGTTCATCAGCTTTGTGAGGAACCAGGGTAGAGCAAAATTAGAAAGAGGAAAATACATCATTTTGTCATCACTTCAGGTAGAAAACAACTTCAAAATTACAATAAATGTGCTCCTGTAACCAAAGGATTTCTGTCAGAAAATGACATCCTTGAGCTTTCCAGTGTAATAGCCCCTGCATCAGACTAGTAAGATGATAGGAAAACATCTTCTAAACAGTTCTTTTTTCCTGAAGCTGTGTAATATTTACAGATCTCATAAAACATTAAAGATTATGGGTTCCTAGATGAAGTTGAATTAATATCCATTACAAGCTTTTCTTTTGTATCGGAGTTAACAAAAATAGTTTCTGATGATGTAGGAAGTTGTTGATTTCTTCCAGATATTTTTCAGGTAGTCAGGAGTCTTGTCTTGTGTATACTGTCTTTATATTTTACTCTAAACTTGAAAGACAAAGTATTAGTGTAAATCAAAGCTAATCCCTTTTAAATTGACTATGAAGAATGACACCTAATAAAATTCCAGGTTGAAAGTATATTCCTCTGAGAGCATCTTATTTGTAGGCTTTTGGATATTGTTTTGCTAATTAAAAGTATTTTTCTTAATATCTTTGACAAATCAGAGTGCATGGAAGAAATGGAACAGTATGCAGTTGTAAAGACATTCAATCTGTGTAATGATTAAGCAGTAAAATGCTTTTGGTTTGTCCATTTGAATTTTCACTGCATTACTAATTCTTAAATTTAATGTTCTTACCTCTGACTAACTTCTTGCAATCAGATTGAATATTTACAAGAAATATGATGCATGCATTAAATATGTTTCTGCTGACCTTTTGATAAATAATATGCCAGCAAGCTTCTTTAGTTTTCCAAAGTAAGTATAAGTATATGTTGGACATTTTAAATAAAGAACTTAATCCAGAGCTACCTAACCTTGTTTAAACTAAATATGAAGCGGGATCCTAATCAACCTTTAAGGCTAGTTCACATCATGTTAACCATCACAATACCTAAAATATAAGCAACAATGGATTTATGGTTGTGAATTTAGTGGGTACAAAGGCAGGGTGGGCTACACTCAAAGAAATTGCTGAGCCTATTCCATACTTTGTTTGCTTCTGAGTAGAGGTGCCACTGATCCATCAGTCCGATATCAGATCAGCACTGATATAAAGAAAATTTTCTGTATCAAAAATTGGCCCTATGCAGCCAATAATTTGTCTGATAAATGCCTGTGCATGTGCGCAGCCGCAGCACAGCACATAGACAGTGAGAAGCAGAGCCAACAGTGTGAGGTGCTGTGTGCAGCTGGTAAATCTGGTGTGGGGGAAAGGGAAGGGGATGTGGGAGGGGCAAGGGGCATGGGGGGGCAGATCAAGGCCCCTGTGGTGAGGGAGGGTGTGGGGTTGGGGTTGTGGCTCGGGCAGGGGTTGCCCAGCTGGGGTGGGCATGGGAAGGGAGAGGGGTGGCCTCCGCTGTTGCACATGGCTCATCTGTTGCTCGTTCGGCAGCTCTCACTGCTGCTCCCACTGCTCGTCATGGGGGGTGCCCCCGGATCTGCGTGGGCCAGGCCGGGCGGGGCTCTTCCTAGCTGGGCAGGTCCGGGGGCACTTGCCCCTCCATGCTCTCCCAGATGAATGGCGAGTTTCCAGACGATAACCGAATGTGCTGCATGTACATGCCGCCTCTGCCCTCCTTGACAAGCCATGCCTCTGGCCCACCCCAGCCTACAGCTGCAACTCGCCCCATGCTGTGGAGATCTGGGGGGCACACGCCCCGCCTGCCCCCTAGATGAGCTGCTTGTGGCTCTGTCTTGTGCCCCTCAGCTGGTCAGCGCCTGCCCCGTTCCCTCACTTACCACAGGGGCCTTGATCTGCTGCCCCACAGCCCTTCCCTCCCCTTCCACCATACCAGACTTACCAGCTGTATGCAACTCTCCAAGCTGAAGAGCTGCATATCGGAAATCAGATCAGTACTGGCCGATATGCCTCCTTAAAAATCGGCTATCGGTATCAGCCCCAAAAATTAGAGGCATGAGAAGCTTCAGTCACCAATTTGATTCGAAGAATATTTGGCCTGATTCAGAGGTCATATTGCCAAATCCGAATCAAATTGGTAGTCAAAAAGAAACCTCCGAATCTATTTGGAGCCTCCGAATTGATTCGGAAAAAGATAGATTCGGAGATTCAGAAGGCAGTCTTTTGGGAGAACAGAAACTGAGAAGAGGGAGGGGGAGCAACGGGGGAAAGACTGACATCTGCAGTTGGCCAGTGACTATGATCTTTCCCTGAGTGCCCCTTCCAAGCACAGGGCTCTGAGGGAGGGATGTAGAAATAAGCCTCTGTCTGCAGCCTTTCTGTCCCTTTTGTGAGCTGTTTCTGTCTGAGGAAAAGAGGCAGGTGGCTGGCTCAGAAACAGGTGGGCGGGCAAAGATCTAACTGGCACTAGGAAGGCCCCCTGTTGCATGCTACAATCCCTGCTGTTTTCATCCAAACTTGCCTTAACACATACAAGTAACAGGAGTTTTGCTTTCAGGGCTTTGAGGTACAGTTTTCCAGAAACCCCTGCACCTATCTTCTTGAAACTTGGTGGGCTTCATGCCCTCAGAAGGCACTAGTATTCCTGTGTTTTTATCCAAGTCTGCCAAAAAATGAAAAAGTTATAGGTATTTCAGTGATTTCCCCATTACACTCTTTGCCCGAATCACCAAATCTCTCTGAATCAGAGCCAAATCTTCCAAAGACGATTCAGCCAAAACAATTCAGGACAGTGATCCCAAACTCCAAATTGAATCACTGTCCTCTGAATAGGCCAAATCCAAATTGGAATCAAATACTTCCCTATTCACACAGGCCTACCAAAACTCTTATCAGTGCACCCCTACTTCTGAGAGGTAGTTGCTAGCTTAGTTTGGAGTTAGGCAAAAGACAAGTCAAGGTGGCACCTTAGAGATAAACTTGTTCAGAGATGCCTATCTGAAGAAGTTAGTTTCTAAGGTGCCACCCTGCCCCACCTGTTGTCTCCTTTCCAATTTGGTAACAGATGCAAGTTTCATAGTTGCTAGGATCGGAAGGGACCTAAGCAGATCATCAAGTCCGACCCCCTACCATGGGCACGAAAGGATGCTGGGGTTGAATGACCCCAGCTAGGTGGCTGTCTAGACTCCTTTTGAAGACCCCCAGGTTAGGGGCAAGCATGACTTCCCTTGGAAGTTGGTTCCAGCTCCTAGCCACCCTGACAGTGAAGTGTAGTGCCTCCTGATATCTAGCCTGAAATGCAGGCTAGTTCACTGAGACAGCAATGAAGTCTTATTTCACAGTGATGTAAAGACAAAAGACTGAAATCTCCTGCTATTTAGATTAAACCTTGTGTTTAAAGTGAGAGATCAGTAAATGTTAAATTTGTGCAAACTGAATTTGTACAGTTTTCTTTCTTTTTTGCTTAGGGTTGCAGTCTGTGTCCCTTGGATGTAAAACTGACCATTGCAGTGTTAGTAACTTGAACTGCAAGAAGCCACAGGACTAAATGGTTTCATGCCTATTAGCATCAGTATTTCATACCTAAGCAGTGCTGCAGTTTTCTAAGGGTGTGTATTAGGACTAAAGGTTTTAAATAACCAACCACTATGAATTTCAACTAATTTGATTTCAGTTGACTGTTGTTTTTAATCATGTTGGTTATAGTAGGGCCTAGTAAACAATAAAAAATGGAATCCCTTTGTGCTAGGCCCTGTACAGGAATACAGTAGCACACAGTCCTGCTGCAACAAATGTACAGTGTAAATAAACTAAGCAGGTGGAGGGTGGGGAGGGGAAGAGATAGAGAAGCAAATAATGTTATAGAAGATTCATAGATTCATAGACATCAGGGCTGGAAGGGACCTCGGAAGATCATCGAGTCCAGCCCCCCGCCCAAAGGGCAGGAAGTCAGCTGGGGTCATAGGATCCCAGCAAGATAAGCATCCAGTTTCATCTTGAAGGTGTTCAATGAAGGCACTTGAACCACCTCCGGTGGCAGGCTGTTCCAGACCTTGGGGGCTCGGACAGTAAAGAAGTTCTTTCTTATGTCCAGCCTGAAACGATCTTGAAGTAGTTTGTGACCATTCGACCTCGTCATCCCTTGGGGCGCTCTGGTGAACAAACGTTCCCCCAGATGCTGGTGGTCACCCTTGAAAAACTTGTAGGTGGCCATCAGATCACCCCTGAGCCTGCGCTTTTTCAGGCTAAAGAGCCCCAGGGCTCTCAGCCTGTCATCGTAGGGTCTGCTTCCCTGACCTCTGATCATTCGCGTGGCTCTTCTCTGGACTCTCTCAAGCTTCTCCACATCGTTTTTGAATTGTGGAGCCCAAAACTGGACACAGTACTCCAGCTGCAGCCTCACCAAGGCGGAGTACAAGGGGAGAATGACGTCCCGGGATTTGCTTGAGAGAATGTTTGCCCTTTTGAAACCAAAGCCTAGAAGTTATAGGCTTAGTTTTGGGGGCTTCACTTCACTTCACAGGATCATTTCCAAATATACAGCACACAAGAATGTTGAGCTAATACTATGGCTCAGTGAGATGCATGTTCAGATATTTTAGACACCCATTTCCTCCATGAGGGCTGATTGTGATCTTGCATCATGATCATACTTGGGCCAGCCCAGTGCTTTACAGTGGTGTAACTCAAATCAGAAAATCAGAATCAGGCTTGTTCTCACATTCCAAGGTGCCCAGAAAGGAAGCAAGGGAAATTATTCCTGCCCCCCAACTCCACCCCCAGTAAGTGGAAGCTGGCTGAGTGAGGCAGAATCACAGAATCATAAGGCCGGAACTGGGCCATGTAGCCCAACTTCCTTCATGGAGTCAGGTTTTATGTTATCATTTCTCTTGCTCGTTTAAGGTTGAGGATTTAAGCCCTGATCTAAAGCAATCAAGGTTAGCTTATACCTTTCCCCAGTGCTCTGAAGAATGTGGGTCTCAGGCACAGCCTACCCGGCTTCACTTTTGGGTTTGACACATGTCAAGTCAGAACAGATAGAAAATAGAGCGATAAAATTTGCTCCTTTTTTGGTGAAAGTTGCACGTTTTAAAGATGAAAATTAAAAACAGTCCCAGAAAGAAGGGTTTTTTTTTTTGGTTAAGCAAAATATTATGTCTGTGTCCAATTCAGGCATGTTTTTCTGAATCAAGACCTCAGTACCTTGCAGGAGATGCTTAGGCACAGGTAGATCCTTGGGGCATGTCCCCACTAATGGGAATGTGCCTTATCCCAGGGACAATTGGCAGTGGCACATATTTGTACCATTGCTAGTTGCTCCTGGATATGCCCCGCACATGTGCTCTGGTGCAGGGCAAGTTGCCCTGGGTGGGGTAGGGGTGGCTGGGGCCCCAGGGGCCTGGGGTCCTGAGGCTGCAGCGGTGGTAATCCGGGTACTTGGTGCAGCCTGGCCCTGGTTAGCCAGGCTTCTGTGTCTGGCAACACATGCTGCAGTCACGTGTGCCATGCCACTTTTTTTTCCTGTGTTTTCTTTTAAATATCGGTACTTCCTGGTATTTAATTTTGCCACTGTGCTGCAATTATGCAGTGTGGCAAACAGATTCACGTGCGCTGTGTGCATTTCATGGTGCCTCAGAAGACTTTGAAGTGCTGCAAACTGCACGTTTCTGCTTGTGGGGATGTGGCCTTGTTGTCCTATCTTGGTGTCAATAACAAAAATATATCCCCCTTACTTGCATTCTGTTTTGTGCATGTGGCTTTGATTTGGGGAAATGTTTAATAAATAGATCAGGAGCTGAGGAGGCGGGGAGGGTTAAATGCATCCCTGCTGTAACTGGTTGCAATTGGTGGAGCTAATGCTACCTTGAGATGTGTCCCTGGCCTTTTGTTTAAAGTCCTTATTTTGATTCTTTGAAGAACTAGTAGTAAAAAGGAAAAGCTTCTCATAAACATGAATGTGCTAATTCTGAAGACATGTAGTAGGTTTTTTGTTGATACACTCTTTAAAAGCATGATCTGTTTTCTGCTTCTAGTTAAAGAGGGTAGTGGCAGTCTTTAGTGGCTGTGTCAGTGTAGCCCATATTATTATGTACAGATGTGCCAGCTGCAAGTAGGCATTATCTCTTTGATAGTGCTAAGCACTTTACAGTGGGTCACTGAGGTGCAGCTCTCAACCAATAGATCTAATTGCAATCCTTTTATGTTCTCTATGATTGCAGGTTTCTCCAGCACTATAAACAAATAGTAATCAACTAAACCTGTTACCTCTGAGCAGCAATGTCACGATATAAAATATTAACTGTTCAAAATACAGTAATGATGGTTTAAAACTGCATTTGTTTCTTAAAGGTAAAAAATAAGGGAAAATCAGGAGCACTGGTACTGGAAGCATGAAGAGCCCTCTGACTCTTTTTCATATAATGAAAAATTGTGTCTGTATACGACATGTTTTATGTGGTCAAATACAGTGTAAATATTGTGTACATCTTTGCTTGCAGGGACGTGTAGCTTTCCTTAACATAGAGAGCTACCCCCCCCGCCCCTTTTCTCTACACGATCCCTCCTGTACCGGGTATAGCCATCTATCCCCGTGGTCCAGTCATGGGTGGAGTCCCACCAGGTCTCCGTTATCCCTATGACATCGTAATTGTTTGCACTGAGCATGAGGATGAGCTCCTCCTGCTTATTCCCCAAGCTCCTGGCATTAGTGTACAGGCAGGCAAGTGCCCCCTGGGGGGCTCCTTCCTTGCACACAGATTTTACCAGGGCTGGGGCAGGGGTGGGCTCCCTGAAGCGCCGTGATCTGCTGGCTTTGCAAGGATTGCTCAGCGGGCCAGCAGTGACGGTAGTCCCCCCGTCCCCCAACGGGCTTAGTTTAAAGCCCGGTGGAGCAGGTCAGCCAGTCTGGCTGAGAAGAGCCTCCTCCCTAGGGGAGAGAGGTGGAGGCCATCTCTTCCCAGCAGCTCGCTGCCTCTCTCGCCAAAGAGCGGGCTGTGGTCATGAAAGCCAAAGCCTTCCTAACGACACCAGCGCTGCAGTCTTTGGTTGACCACATAGATCCTCCTGTCCCTTCTCAGCCCATAGCCTGAGACTGGGAGGATCGACGAGAACACTACCTGTGCCCCCAGACCCTTAAGCCCCGCTCCCAAATCCCTGTAGCGCCTCATGACCTGGCTGGGAGTGCTCCGAGCAGTGTCATTGGTGCCCACATGAATAAGGAGCATGGGATAGTGGTCTACCCATAGCACTACCTTGAAGAATGTGTCAAGGTAGTGCTAGGATTATGGAGAAGGTATCATTTAGGAAAAGATAAGCTAAAGAAAGGCACTAAAGAGAAAGCCATGGAGGTAAGCTTTAGAGTATAAGTTTGAAGTAAAATGAGAAGGGGGAGTGGGAGAGGATTTGCAGCGGTCTCAATAGTGGAGAGAATGTTTACCGTAAAAACCGTAGAAGGTGCCCTGGTGCTGTCACCTGTTTTTGACTGAGCTGCTTTCTCCAGCAGTTCTGCCAGCTTCAATTTCTCCTGCTGGCTCCCCCTTCACTGTAGTTCTACAAGGTCTGGAGGTGGGGCTGGCAGGGAGCAGTAAATATGCCCTAATGCCACCTGATGGCAACTAATTAGGAAAAATGTTTCTGTTTGGAAAAGGTGTCAAAACTGAACAGAAACTGCACCCCTTTCATCAGAAAGGTGAAGTTAAACACTAAAATAGCCAATACCATGCTGAGTAGTGTGCTTTCTGAGATGTGGGAGAGCCATATTCAAGGCTCTGCTCTACCACTTTACCAGGGGGTTTTACCATGGCCTTACCATGTCCCTGGTGAGTGTCTTATGCCAACCTGTTGGGAGGCTTTCCCCTTTGTGCCTTTGTGTAAAGATCTCACGTTCACATCAGAACTAAAACCACTGTCAAAACTTTTTTTTTGCAAATTGGAATTTTTTTTTTCCAGCCAGCCCTCTCTAGTACCTTGTCATTTATCACCCCAGCTGTAATGCTGATGGGACAACTAAGTTTTGTTTTGCTTTTAAAGTAAATGGATCAGGCAGAGGAAAGTGCATTAAAATAGTTTTAATTCTCAATCCATTAAACAGCATGTTCCATAACTTGAAACTTTTTTTCCCCACCTGCTCCTTTGGTAATTTTGTATTTCTCTATGGAATGGAAATTCACGTGGCTGGTTTTGGTAATTAGCAAGTTATGTAACTTGTGGAAACATCTGAGAGCTGCATTGCTTAATATCAGCATAGCTCGGGAAGACACGGTCTGTCACTTCACTGGGGATTCACAGCCCACTAGCAGAAGGAAAGCAGTGTTCTAATAGTGGATACATCACTAGAGTTTTTCCCTGCCAAAATCATATTTTGGAGTCCATTCCAACAAACTTTAATGTCCTTTAGCAAGACAGGTTGAACATCAGTTCTAAAACTGGTCAAGTTAAAAATTACCATTTTCACTTTCTTACAATCTTGAATTTTCAGTTAAACAGCATCAAAATGAATATTAGAACATCCAAAGTTGCATTGAATTGTACTACTTAAAAAGATTATAGTAGATGTTGTAACCTGTTATGCTTCAGGGCATAACTCAATAGGTTAGAAAAAGACTCTCCTTACAATCAGGCTATTCCACAACTTTGTTCTTGCTTCTACCATGCATTACTGCCCCCTACCTGATCTGTTAGCCAATGGGGGCTGTTGAGCTTTGGTGTGTCTGCATGTCAAACATTGACCAGGAAAAGAGAGATAACATCCTTTACAAATTGTAGAGTTGTTTTTGTTTTTTTTTAAGATGACTGCCATGTTGGTTGGCTCCAGGAGCTGAACTGACCACCTTCATTGCTAAAAATGTGAGTCTTTCCATCTTGAGATGAAAAGTAACTTTTTCTCTAATGGAGAACGAATAGACTTCCATCTACTTTGCTCAGACACAAAGGAAGACGTTACTCACAATTACCAGTGAACTTTGAACATATTTTTATTTGGTATACTACTGCCTTATGATCTTCTAGGTTTTTCAAATCAGTTAACCCCCTAATACACAGGCAGGCAAAGTCCAGCCCATAGGCTGATCTGGCTGGCAGAAGACTCCATTTCCCAGCAGCCCCTGCTCACGTGGCTGGAGCCGGTTTCCATGGAAACCCCGGCAGCAGCCATGCTGTAATAATGCAAGGCCAGGGTTTCCATGGAGACCAGTCCCAGCAGTGCTAGCAGGGTGGGGAGCTGCTCCAGAGCCAGTCTGGGGTCTTGCAGTGGTGACAGCATGGCCTGCAGCTGGGGCAGAGCCACAATCTGCAGCCTGTGTGCTCTGGGCAGGGGCATGCAGGCAGCTGATCATGGCTCTTCCCTGGCTCCTTACAGTGGTGAGAGCATGGTCTGAAGCATGCAGGCTACAGATTATGGCTCTTCCCCGGCTCTGGACCATGCTGTCACTGCTGCAAGATCCCAGTCTGGTCCTGGAGCAGGTCCCCACCCTGCTGCATGCCCTGCTACTGCTGCTGGGGCCAGTCTCCATGGAAACCCTGCCCCTGCACTATCAGTGAGGCTGCTGCTGGGGGTCTCCAGCCATGCAGGTTTGGGCTGCTGGGAAATGGAGTCTAGCTGTTGGCTGGATCCACCATTTTGCACACCTCTGCCCTAGTAGATGCTGTAGATGTTTAGCTTTTCTGCTGTTGCTGCCTCAACTGCTCTTAACTATGTCAAAATAAGAGAAGAGTTGTTTGTGTTTAGCTTCAATTATTTGCAAATCAGGCTAGTTCATATTTTGGATTTGATCTGTTTCTGTATGCATCAATGGTAACGTTCCCCTCAACTGTTTTCAATGCTGCTCATTTAGTAAGACCTTGTGTATAGCAGACGTCCACCAAAATAATTATCTGCCCTCTTTGATTAGCACTAAAAATAGATTAGTTACTAACAAAATAGTGTTCCTCATATGCTGTTTTACACTTTGAACTGTAAAATTTCACCCCAACAATAGCTCCTCCCTCATGGTCCATGGAATTCAAGTGGTACCCCTGTATTTTGAACATTACTGGATGGTAACATATATATGCTAGAGTACAGAAATACCTCTTCCATACTAGATTTCTGGCCTGTGGTTAAGCAGCACCAGTGACTATAGTTAAGCTAGTACCAGTGGTGCAGAGTCACCAATAGCCATGTTCTCCAGGGTGGAGTTTTACTTCACGTCCAAGTTTGCACTGACCCACTTAGTTACCCTAGAAGTTCATAGGAAGTCTTATAGGAAGCTTCCCCTAATTCTCTGAAACATGAAACCCCAAGAAGCAGTACCATTTCCAAATAATCTCTCCACACAGAGGTCAGGATGTATGCTTACTTGTTCAGTAAAAATGTTTCTACTGAAGGTCTTGAAAAATAGTTCTGAAACAAGATATTGAAAGAGAGTTCACAGTGCCAGTGCCGCACAGAGTTGTTAGTACAAGAGTTGAATTCCTGTTCCCGGAAATACTGAGCTCTGCAATACTTGAAAATATCTTCTCCAAGATGGTGTGAACTTCCTTTTACTGAAGACAGATTAATGCATTTAATCATGCACATGCATACACACCCGTGCATATGAACATGCCATCAGCCACTACTTCATAAAATACTTGGTTGCTGATTTGAAAATATTTTTTTAAGTGAACAAAATCAGCTGTTTGGCATATGGAAAATGAGCTGTTTGGGCTTTTTGCAGGTCCATGTATGTGGTATTTTACAGAGAAGCCAGTCACATTTTAATTTTCTTAATGTATTTGATTGAAAGACCACATTTTCAAATCACCGGCAAATCCTGGGATGTCATTCTCCCCTTGTACTCCGCCTTGGTGAGGCCACAGCTGGAGTACTGCATCCAGTTTTGGGCTCTGCAATTTAAAAAAGGATGTGGAGAAGCTTGAGAGAGTCCAGAGAAGAGCCACGTGCATGATCAGAGATCAGGAAAACAGAACTTACGACAACAGGCTGAGAGCCATGGGGCTCTTTAGCCGGGAAAAGTGCAGGCTCAGGGGTGATCTGATGGCCACCTACAAGTTTATCAGGGGTGACCACCAGTATCTGGGGGAACGTTTGTTCGCCAGAGCGCTCCAAGGGATGACGAGGTCGAACAGTTATAAACTACTGCAATACTGTTTCAGGCTGAACATAAGGAAGAATTTCTTTACTATCCTGTCTCAGACGGCCGGAGCCGACTCGAGGTGATATACAAATTGCTCGGTCATTTGGGCGGGCTGGTGAATGGAGAGGCAGACAAAGCATATTGGTTGCGAAAAGCTTTACTTATGCTGCTAGTAGCCATGACGCAGGTGGTCCGGTCACTTAAACAACTCCACGAGTTGCTCCAGCTGGCAAGGCTCAGGCCAGCTAATCCGTCGACAAATTAAGCCGGCAGGGAAAGGGTACGTCGAAGGATTGCGCTCGGCGACGGGGAGAAGAATCGATAGGTGATCAGGCTATCGATCAGCTCAGCCGCAAGTCAGATATCTTTAGAGGCACTCTGCAGCGTGCTCAAAGTTCTCCGACTCGGGCGGAAGTCGGACAAAATTTTATACGGCCAGCAAGCCAATTACTAGCCGCCATGTAGGAATAATTTAGAACTGGCCAATAGCGGGACACAAATTTGCATGCGAATGGCGGGAACTCTCTTGCACCGGGGGTTTCTGTTGCAGCAGAAAACTTTTGCTGTGCAAGAGACTCATGTGGCGGGAAAATTCCATCGTGCCAAGGCACTAAAATCATTGGGTTGTGACATATCCAAGCCCCCAAGGTCTGGAATAGCCTGCCATCGGAGGTGGTTCAAGCACCTACATTGAACACCTTCAAGAGAAAATTGGATGCTTATCTTGCTGGGATCCTATAACCCCAGCTGACTTCCTGCCCTTCGGGTGAGGGGCTGGACTCAATGATTTTCCGAGGTCCCTTCCAGCCCTAATGTCTATGAAATCTATGAAATTTTCATACGGAAAGCATTCAACAAAACTCAGTTACATAGGCATAAAAAAAGAGTGCTGAAATTTCAGATAGGAGGGATTATTTTACAGTATGTAAATTGATATAAATCACATGGCTGTTGATAAGCTGGTACTTGAATAGCAAAATAAAAAAAATAAATTGTAGAATCTGGAAGAAATCATTTTATAACCTCAAAATAAGCAAAGAGTCTGTGAAGATGAACAATACAATGACATTCTCATAGTTGTGTGTAATATTTTATTTTGCAGAAGATTCCTTTAAAGATAAAAAATGAGTAATTATAAAGCTATGCGTTTCCAAAACTTTAAGTAATTATGTATTAAGACCCATTAAACCAGTTATAATACTTGAAGTGTTTGTTCATTTACAGCTGAGAATTCTTAAGTAAAATTATTAGTCTACAGTTGAACTAGTAAAATAAATATTGACATGAATTTTAGAGAAATGTCCAATAAAATTCAAGGAGCAAAAACTTATTTCATATTTTCCTTGTTAGCAATTGCATCTAAATGATCAAAAGCAAAATATGATAAATCTGCCTTTGTGTTAAAAATATATATTAATTCAAGCCACAGTAGAGGCATATATGCTATAGGCATGGAAGGGAGTGATTTCACAATTCAGCTTATGTAAGTAACTTTAACATGTAAAGAACTATACTGCTGAATATATGATTGAGCATTTCAAATGTAAGGTAAATTGAGTAGATTTGGCTTTTTCCTTAGCCAAACTGCCTCCTGGCTTGGTTTGAAATATTACAAGTGAAATATAGTATGGTCTGAGAAATGACATGAAATAAAAGTAGTGTAATTACTTCCTAGCTAGGCTGACAGTTTAGGTAACAGTTTGTCACTTCCTCTTCCCACGAACATGAGTGGACTCAAATCTTAGTAGCTTCCCTGGAGTAGAATTAATGTCAAGATTTTTAGCAAGTTAGCTGAGCCATTTTGAAGCCCCTGATCCTACAAATGAATCAGCAGTTTGAAGTCTTGTCAATATGAAATCCCCTTGAACGCAGCATAACATTGGGCTTGGGTCTTGGTAGCGTGGGTGCAATCACAGAATTGAAGCTTCTTTTTTTTCTTTTCATTGCTGTTTTGTTTCAGAACTGAGTATTTGTGAGGGATTTTAAGGAGGAAGAAAGGTCATCAGGTTGTCCTAGAGCCGTGGGGTCCCCCCCACAATTTCCTATTTTTCTAAACTATTTCTTCCATCAGAATAGCATATGAAATTTCATCAGTACTAAAAATACAGTTTTGGTTCATTCATACATTGAAATTAGAGAAGTAAAAGTAACAAGAGAAGTAGCAGGAAGATCAAGTGTTTTTAAATGCGTGTTTGGGATCAAAAGCCAAATGATGGAGCTCTCAGAAACCTAGATATGAAAGGAAAAGTTGGAAACGTTGATGACTCTAGGGAAGGTGCAAAACCAGTGGGTAGAAGCTGTCCTCACTGGATGATAGGAGGAATAATTGTGTGTGTTTTGTGCCGGATTATGATTATTCACAATTCAACCCATTCTGTCTGTATGCATGGCTTTAACAAAGATTGATGGTCAGCTCAGTGCTTCAAATGGTCTTACGCACCGATGAGCTCACGTAACAGACTTGAAGCCCATGTGTTACATTCTTCCTAACATCCAATTTCCCTCCCTCTATGTCTGAGTTCCCTAAGTCATGTTCTCTTCTTTGTACCCTGTATCCTGTATCTAAAAATGCATTTTTTAAGTGTAGTGTGTAATTTCCTTTCCAGAGGTATTGGACTGAAAGAACAGAAATAATAGCATAATGACTGACAGGTACAGATACAGCTCATAGAGAGGAGTTATGTCAATGATCTATTTTTGAGCTGAAGACTTCACATGTTGAGTTGTCTTTTTAATGAAAAGTTTAAGAGGGGGAATGACTGGATGCACTTCAGAAGGATATTAAAACCATAGCTGACTTTCTGGGTGGCAGTAGAGATTGGATATTTGTGAAGTTAGCTGCTTGGAAAAGGTTAAGCACTTGAAGGAAATGTAAGTGAAAATGATGAAATTCAGTATTGTGGAGCAGTTAGGAAGGTGATACAGATGCTAGAATATTCCCCTCTGCTTCAGTTATTGTAAGAATTTTTTATCTTAGTACTAACTTTCAGGTTTTTTTAGGACAACAAGTTAATTTTTCACCCCAAAGCATTGGTCTACATCCCCCAAAATATTTAGACAGTTAGGCCTAGAGTCTCCAAGTGTTTGGGCCCTGGATCCCCTGGGTTTCAATGAGCATTCATTTTAGTGAGTAAAAACTTTTTAGGATCTTGATCCTGTTAATTGCAATGGGAAGGATAGAGGGAGGTACATAAATATCAAGATCTCTTATGCAGCTTATCAGAAATGGCAGCTGCTAACTGTAGCTCTGAATCTCATGGCCAAGTCTTGTAGGCCAAAAAACTTGTCATTAGCAAAACCATTACACTTGGTGCAAAAGCATTACACTTGGCTACACACTCTGACTTTACCAGCCACAATTCAGCAAAAGCTGAGCTTATCAACAAGTTGTACTAGCCCACTGAGGCCAAGTTGAAATGTTGTGATGATTAAAGCTAGCCTCTGTTGTCAGACAGAAAGCAAGTTACAACCTCTCTTATGCATTTAGGTTATGTAAGTACAAATAAAAAGACAAGGGTATAAGTAGCATATTCAGGCACGTTGGAGGCTGTTGAGGTGAATAAAGGAAAAATATATCTGATTCCTATTTCTGTTGTATTTTTCTAGCAGAAACAACCCAGCAAGGCCTTCATAATGATATAAAAAAAAAGCTGTGTCCCAGAATGCCTCATTTCTTAAGCAGCATTCAGTGTGTGCTGGTTTTATACAATGCCAAAACACAGGAAATGAAAAAAAACAGACTAGAGGTATGCTAATTTTTTTGTTGTTTTGTTTTGTTTTTTTTTTTTGTTTTTTTGTTTTTTTAAAGAAAAAGAAACCCAGAACTGGCTGTGGTAATGGAAATTGTACCTTTTAAGTGGTTTAAATCCCCAGGGAAAATTCAAAGACGGGCACTGTAGAAGTATATGCTTTGTTAAGTAGAAGCAGTTGGAACTGCTTGGCTGAATAAAGAAAACTTCTTTCAAGACCTTGGTCTCAGCGAAATGCCTTTCTGCCAATACATGGTATCTGGAATATATAGAAATTAATACAAATAATATGAGTGAAAAAATTAAGCAGAGACAATTGGCACCAGATTGGATAATTTTCTGAAAATAGGAAAGGTAAGTAGGTGAGATGTAGATGGTCCTTCACTCTTTTATGCACCCAATGGTAGCCAGGGAAGGGAACACGATCAGCAGATGGCTTTGCACCAGAATGCTGATGTGCTTTCAGATCTTTGATGTATTTAACATTTTTGGATAAGCATACTAACTATGGCCTTGTGCAGATGTTCAGGTTTTTTTTTTTCCTGGGAGAGTAGAAACAGTCACTTCAGGAGAAAAATAACCTGGGAACCACCAGGCTTAAATCACTCCCAGGAGAGTTTAACCTGGATGACTTACTGTATATACATGCTTTATGAAACTACATATACAATCTTAATAGGATATATGTATATAACAATACATCATAGCTTGAGGCTGACCTAAGGCTGTAGAGCAAATTTTGCAACTTGGGGACCTAAGGTGGCCTACAGAACCTTTGATAAGGGACTGTGCGGTGATTCTAGGGAAAAAAAGACTTCAGACGCTATGGGGAGACCCATTGATAAGTTGGGGAAAGTGGGTTAAGGGAGTCAACTGTTAAATAACACTCTAGAAAAGATAACATGTACAATAGTGCCTTGGAAAAGAAACATCCATTGCTAGGTGAAAAATCTATTTAGTCCTTCATCTCACCAAGAGATATAAGGGTATTCATTGGAGGGTCAAGGAAGCAAATCAGCTAAGGAGGCAAATCTAGTGGGCTGTTATATAAAAACAAGGTGCTGCCCTTTCCCCTTTTTCACATTAAGTAGTCACTTTATTATCATTTCGTGATGAAGTTTGGTAGAGTCAAACTGATCCTTATTTACCATGGTTAAATGACAGGATAGGACCATTAAACCATGGTTTGCCACTTGCAGACATTTTGTGTAACAGAAAACTAGAATGCTTATAATGTTAGAAGCGCCAGTGAGGGGACCTGGGAGCTTCTAGAGAGAGAGAGAGAGAGAGAGAGAGAGAGAGATAAAGCTAAACAAAGAAGGTTTTGGGGTCCTAAAGCTGCCATCACTTCATGACCATGACAACGCATATCTGTAATAGTATTGATTGCAACCATTGGCCGCATCCACACGAGCTTGGATGCTTGGTTCCACAGGGACAGCTAGCAGTGGCACACCTTGGGCTGCTGCTGGTTGTCCTTAGGGAAATGCCTGTGCCATGTGCCCTCTGGTGCTTGGCAGGTTACCCTGAGTTGAGTAGGGGGGGGGGGGGGGGGGGGGCTGAGGCCAGCACTGGGTTGACTGCAGCAGCCTTACATGGGGTCCTTGGGCCCTCCTGGGCCTGCAGCAGTGATGATCCTGCTGCTCGGAGCCAGGCCAGCAGCCTGTGTGTGGCTCTGGCTGGCCAGGTTCTGGCTTTGAGCAGTGCACACTGCCCCTCCATGTGCCACTCCACTTTTTTTTTTGCCCAGGTTTTTTTGACCCCTGGATATCCAGGGTTGAAAAACCCCAAAAAACAAACACATGCCACTCCCTTGCAGCATGGAGAACAGCTGAATGTGTGTGGTATGTGGCACCACAGACATGTCTGCAGCACTGCATGCTACACGGCTGTGCTTGTCTGGGCACAGTCATTGATTTTTGAATGTTTCACAAGATAGCCATATTGGTCTTATGGGGTTCTCATCTGAACTGGATGCATACAGTGAATAAATAAGTGACTCATTCTCCAGCTTCCAGAAAGGAGGTAAAAAAAGGGACATAGTCTGCCTTTTTGTCTTAGAAGGTCTCAGACAGTAACTACAGAAGGCTAAGCAAACTGAGCCTTAGGAATTGAACCTGTCTTAACAAATGAATTGTAGTGCCTTCTGACAGCAGTAAGCATTGATATTTCAAAGGATACCACATGTGCACGGCACCTCAGAGACTAACCTCTAGTAAGCTTAGTCAGTAAATTAGTTGCAAGTCTTTGGATTGATAGGCTATACAAATGCTGAGTGGTGGTGGTGTTCAGGGAAGAGGTGGATCTTGGGGGAGGGAGGAGGGATGGAGAGTCCAGAGTATGCACCTTCCCTCCCACCCTGAGATGGCAAGCAGCGAGCCCATGGCAACCCTTCCATTCCTCTCTGAAAGGCACGATTGTCTGAGTAGGCTACCACCCCCTGATGACATCTTGGCAGCAGTACCATTGATAGTACCATTCTTAATTGTATAGCCTTAAGACTATTCTTTTATCTGAACTAGAACAGAGTTGATCTATAAAAGGATACAAATCAAAAGAGTTGATAAAATTGCCTCTGGCTTCTCTTATTCTTAAAGCTTCTCATGTTCAGTAGGAATGGTTTCTACAGATGTCTTGCTAAAGTAAATCTTTGCTCCCTTGACATCTTCATTGCTGTGATCAAGGCCATCAGTTTGCTCTTGCAGAGCATGTTGTCAACATTCAACCAGAGTCAAAGTATTGGATACATATGGGGGCAGCTGTAAGATCTTGCAGTGGCTAACTTGACTGTAAAAATATATGGATGGCCTTTGAATGTTTTCCTTAAAAATCACAATGCGTAGCATAGCTTAATGTATAGAAATAGACTTGACTTAAACACAGTGCACATGGAGAGCAGGCCTGGTTTTACTTCAGGTATTTTATTTTAGTCCATAATCTAATCTAAAATAATATTTTATTTTAGTGATGGACATGTGTTCATTTTATGGAATGCAAATAAAAATTGTGAATTCCAATGAATGCAATGAAAATAAATTGAAGGATTAATTTTCTATCTTTTTTTAGATACAAAAAACTCTCCATAGCTAATCCATCTAAAAGCATGTCTTGCTTTCTAAAAGGTAACAATATAATTTAACTTAGAGTGATTTTCAAAGATTACATTCAAGCCAAGTATTTCGTAAAAAAAATCAGCTCAGGTGTGGGAAGTCTGCAGACAGCTGCAATTGTGCTACTAAAAAAAGGTTAAACTAACAGAAATCTAAAAATTAGAAACAAGTTGCCAATTGGCTTGTCACCATGAAATAATTCATTATTTACATGCTGATGGTGTATTCAGAAGCCAAGTTAAAATATATTTTATCTTATTATACAGGAGCTAAATCCAGGTTAAAAACAATGTTAATTGAACAGTGGGGGTTTCGTCTTCAGGTAAGTATTCTAGGAGTTACCTTTTATCAGGATCCTCCACTACAGATCAGCTCATCTAGGTGACTTGAAGCTACAACTGTAAATGATACCATTATCTTGTATACTCAAAACTAAAAAGGAAGAGGGTAATACAGTAATTATATGGTGATAAACCCCCCCCCCCACATTATTCTCAACCAAAGACTGTTTTTACTTAAATCAGTGGAGATCCTGTATTAACATATAATCATAGTTTCATACTAGCTGGGGTCAGGAAGGACCTGAACAGATAATCTAGCCTGACCCCCTGCCACAGGCAGGAATGAATGTTGGGTTCACAAGACCCCAGACAGATGATTGTCCAACCTCCTCTTGAATTTGCCCAAGGTAGGGGCGAGGACTACTTCCCTGGGAAGTTGGCTCCAGATTTTGGCCACCCTAACTGTAAAATATTGCCTTCTGATCTCCAACCTAAACCTATTCTCCTAAACCTAATCATTTAGTCTCTGCTTAATCTTTGTCTGATCTTTCATTTAAGATGGAGAGTAGTAACAGTTCTACAATAATTGGATAAATAGCTACTCTAAACTGTGCTTTAATCTGCATGCAAAGTGGACATTAAAATGGTTCTCCATACTGTTTTCATGTGTTTTTTATTCTTAAATATTTTTTTAATTCATAGAGCTTAAGGCAAGGAAGGGACATTAAACCGTCTAGTTTGACCACTTTGATATCATAAACCATTAAATTTTACCTTGTTAGGTTTGTCCAATAACTTGCTTGACTAAAACTTATCTTCTAGAAAGACATCTAGTCTTGATCTGTAGACATCAGAGAAGAAGAATCTACCACTTCCCTGACTAGTTTGTTCCAGTCATTAAACACGCTCACTGCTTATAAAGAGGTACTCTTTCATGTGAATTTGTCTGGTGTGGCTTTGGTTCTTGTTACAGCTTTTTCTTTTAAATTAAAGAGCCTTTTATTAGGCAGTAAGTTCTGCCTGCAAAAGTTGTACACTGTAATCAAGTTAATCTGCATCTTCATTTTCTGTTTGATAAACCAAATTGTACTCTTAAAGTCTCTTACTAGGAGTCACTTTCTTTATCCCCTGAAGAAATATTTAAGTTTTCAAAGTTATTTGAAAATGAATGCACACCTTCATATCTGTCTATTACTGTCTCTGGCCCATGGGCATCAGCAAAAAACCAGGTGTCAAGTAGACTATGTACGTGCGTTTGTTCTGAGCCTGAGGCTCATGGTTGTTGTTTTGGTCCCCCTGCTCCCCACTTCCCTGAAAAGTGATATACCTGTTGTGATATTGCTGGCAAAAGTCTGGTGCAGGTGCTTTTAATTTACCCCATCCTGAGCATAAATCCCAGGGTTTGGGTATCAGCAGAGGTACCCTTCTTGTTATCATGGAGCACGATGTGTTGTCATGGAGCACAATCTTTCTGTAGGCTCCCATTCTTCATGTGAGGAAAGGACTGAATAGGGGATTGTAGTCTCAGGTGGAGTTTCAAAGCTTTAATTTGAGTGGTGATGCCATCTGATAATCTCACAGAACTGTACTCTACAACATCTGAGCCCCTATTAATCTGGAGTAAACTAATTTACTCTGCAGCAGTGCATATGTAGACACTGGAGGGGCTGGCTGGGGCACTTCAGTGCAGGGACTGTCTGCCAGCTAGCCCCACACTGGAGCTCCCTCGTGTCCCAGCCAACCCCTCCACAGCATGTTGAGCCAGGGGAAGCAGCCCCAGGCTGGCAGACTGACCCCTGGGACTTCCTGCCATCCAGAGCTGTTCCAACTCAGCCCCACATGCTGTGTGAATAAACTCTGGAGCTTATTGCTCATGAGTTAATTGCTCCTGGGCACATGTTCCAATGGCACACCCAGGAGCAATTAACTCCAGAGCAATAAGCTTCAGAGTTTATTCATGCACAGTAATAGTACCTGTAGCTGCACTGACTGAGATTTCACCTAGTGCTAACTGGTTAGCTAACGCGTGAAGTTCACATCTTTTACCCTCATGAGACAAGGTGTCAGCAGTTGCAGGCCTGTCTACAGTGCCTGCAACAGTGCCTGTTGAGGCCGCTGCACATATGCCTATGTTTCTTCATGCTCCCAGATGAAAGCATAAGGTATTCCTGATCAGTTCTCTCTCTTCCTCCAAGCTGTCAGAGATATGAAATGCACAAGATTATGGCTACAGGTCTTAACCTGATAGTAGCTGACCTGCCGGAATTTAATGAAGGCTGACTTCTGCAGAGAAAACCTCTTCAAATCTTCTTAGAATCCTCAGAACAACCTCTGCTCATGTACATTTACCATCTGGAATTAAACAAATGCCTATTAGAGCAATCCAATGCACCTTCACCTTGTACATGGACATTTGTACAAGAGTTTCCAGGTGGCAGTTTCAAAGGTCTACAAGGTTTTAACACTTGTCCTTTGTGCAATGGGCTGATCTTCCTGTAAGCAGGACTAAGTTTGCCCAATTGTAATTAAATGTCAGGACCACTACTAAATAGGATGTGTATCTGTGATTACCATGGAGAGAGAGGGAGAGACTTAGACACATGGTTTTCACACTTCTCCAAAGGCCCCTGCTAACTGCTTTAATATCTTACACCTAGACCCTTTCAAATACTACTTAGCACTAACCCGTTTCACCCTGGCCTGCTTAAAATTTGAGAGTCTATTTCAGATGTCTTCCTGTTTAACTTGGGGGCCTGGGGGCAGGGTTCAAATTATGGGGCAGCTTGCGGGGGGGGCTGAGCCCCACCCATAAGAGACGAGCGCCCCCAGTAAGATATTTAAATCATAACCTGGGTCGTCTCCATTTTTATTAGGGCATCATGATGGGCAGCCCCAGGTTTTTTTGCAAACCCTCCCCAAGAGTCAAAGTGTAATTCGAACCCTGGCTGGGGGGCAGAGGGGGCAAAGCATTCCTTTCCACCTTTTTATCAGTGTCTGACCTACCTTAATAACACAGTGACCCCAAAGGTTTAATGGGAATTCAGTAAAGAAACATAAGGATTATTTCAATTTCAAGTGGCATACCCTGATGATGGAGGTTGAAATCTTGGTCCTATTGAAGTTAATCCCAAAGCTTTAATTTCAGGAATTTAATTTCAGTGGGATGAAAGAGCAATAGTATAGTTGATGCAATTGAGTAGATTCCACTGCCCTCTTTTTTTCACCATTTAAACTACTGCATGTCAGATATGGTGAGACTTGTATGCAGTTTAGGTTATATCCCCTTTGGAACCTGGTACTGTGGTAGACATTTAGCTTTCAGCACAGCTCATATTTGTGTGTTAATCCCAATGTGTTCCCCAGGGTGCATAAAAGCTAATTGAAGTGTGTGTTTAAAAAAAGAACGGAGACATTAATCTAGCTGCAGAACACTACATCCAGGTGGAAGCTGGCCTATTTAGCAAGTATAAACTTCCTTTTTTTTCCTAAACATCCCAGACATTACGGAATTTGCATCTTGGACAGATGAGAGTACAACAGAGAACTCAAACTATTTGAGGAGCTGTTACAGACACATAGGGTAATAACTAAAAAATGGTTTGAAAAATACATTCCATCCAGTGTGACAGAGAGAGAACTGAACAACTAAAAATCCTTCCCACTTGAAAAAGACATAGCAATTCAATGGATAGTAATCAGTGAAATCTATCACTGAAAACACATCATAGGAATTGTTGGACCCATCTTCATCAAACTTTCATCACTAGATTATGTATAAAATGTATACAATTGCTATAAAAGTGGAGAAGATTTTGCAACTTAGATAAGCATTCCTTCCCTCCCACAGTGAACTACAATTCTAGCCAGGGACACATCACATAAGTTCATAGATTCCTAGAGTCAGAAGGGACCTGGTAGATCATCAGGTCTGACCCCCTGCTCCAGGCAGGAACGAGTGCGAAAGCGTGCTGGGGTTAGGTACCCCAGCCAGATGCCTATCTAATCTCCACTTGAACACCTCCAGGGTAGGGGTTTCCAAGCATCACCTCCCTTGGAAGTCCATTCCATATTTTGGCAACCCTTACCATAACAAATTTCTTCCTTATGTCTAATCTAAATCTGTTCTCCTTCAGTTTGTGGCCATTATTTCTGGTAACCCTGAGAGGCACCCTGGTAAATAGTGTCCCCCCTATTCCCTGCTGGCCCCCCCGATGAGTCTGTAGGCAGCCACAAGATTGCTTCTCAACCTTCTTTTGCGGAGGCTGAAGAGATTCAGGTCCCTCAGTTTGTCTTCATACAGTCTTACCTGCAGGCCCTCAACTATACAAGTAGCCCTCCTCTGAACCCTCTCAAGGTTATCCACATCTCTCTTGAAGTGCAGCACCCAAAACTGGACACAGTACTCCATCTGCGGTCTCACCAATGCTGCATAGAGGGGAATTGTCACTTCCCTAGACCTGCTCGTTAATAAATAAAACACTATTTTTTCTGGAATTCTACAAAATGGAATAATACAGGCATGGAAAATTAATTCAAGTACCATCAGCAGTGACTGAAAACCTATTGAGGAGTCATAATGAAATGATGCAGTACTACTAATGATACATTCAAGTTTCATTGTATTGACTCTATCTTCTTCATTAAAGGAGAGGGCAATTCAGGTAGAGAAGGGCAAAACAAATCTGGAAAATACTTTTTAGAAGTGCTTCAATGATTTTAAAAAAGCAAATCATCTCAGAAAACTACATGTCACAATTCTTGTTGACCAACAGACATACTGCTCTGAAATAAGAAGATAACTACTGTAATATGTTGTAGAAGGTGCACAAATGTTAAACACTCAGGAGCATTTTGATATGATTCACATGGTTTTATATCATGCAAAGGTAACCTGAATGCTTTTAAGGATTAAGCCATAACCACTGTAGAACAACAATGACCTATTAGCTTACAGAAAAAAACCATGCACACTGGAAAATTCAGTGTTTATATAAATCTCACATCCTGTAATAATTCTCTAAACCATATTTGTACTCTAGCATACAGTGTTAATTTTGGGGGGGAAGGGGACTAAAAATCCTGTAATATCTGTTCAAAAGCAATACAAATTTTAGTGAAGCTACTTAAAATGGAAAGTCTAGTGTTCATACATCTGTTCCTTAATAGGATATCTTTACTGTTTAGTTGTTATGCTCAAATCATTGTTAAGGTGAATACATGTTCTTTTCATTTAACGAACTAGAGTGCTAATTAAAATCAAATTGTACATATTGTATTAAGCATGAAAAAAATTAGCCCAAACATTAAAAGCTACATAAACCCCACGATTGATTAAAAGAATAGGATATGATAAAGGCGCAGTTACCTATTTACAGAAAATAGAATTACATATTCATGTGCCACTAGCTCTGTGAATATGTAAAATAATCTTTGCTCTTGTGTATTAGTCACATTTTCCCTGATTATTTTACTTGTCAGTTCGTGATCAAGATATAGATGGAATTTCCTTCCATAAAAACAGCATGACAAAGAGTTCATGAATATTTTTGCTAGTAGCTAATGTTTCCATTCACAGAGGAGAGCTCTAAACCCACAAATAAAAAGAGCTGTTATGTGTAAGATTTAGGAAAATGTCAATGTGTGTATGTCACAAGATATAAACTTTGTCTACAAGAAACTTTCACCTTTGGTAGTTTTGTCACATTCAAGACTAAGTGCATCACTACTGTATATTCATACCTGTCTTAAAATGTCCTGAAATTTTTTGAACACTATGTGCTATCCTGGAAGCCATATATTGCATTGAATCAAGTACATAACTTCCATTGATGCCAATGGGACATAACTGTAGACTGAGGGTAATCAATCTTTTGTATTAGGTATATACCCAGGATAAGAAGTCCAGCACATTCCTCTTCCCCAGCCCCACTCCTCTCTCTCGTGTTCTCAACACTTTAAGGTACTGCAGAGGAAATAGATATGCATTTACTATTATCCATTTGGACGGGTATTCTGGGGTCCATGGTCTTCTCAACCTACTGCTCACAAACAGGAACAGGAATTGGTGGGGAGCATAGAAGTGGATGGCAACTTGTGCAGCAGTGACCATGTTGATTGAGTTCAGGATCCTAAAGAAAGGAAGGAAAGAGAGCAGCAGGGTAAGAACCCTGGACTTCAGAAAAGCAGACTTTGACTTATTCAGGGAACCGATAGGAAGGATCCCCTGGAAGGCCAGTTTGAGGGAAAAAGGAATCCAGGAGAGCTGGTTATATTTTAAAGAAACGTCACTGAAGGCTCAGGAATGAACCATCCCAATGTGCAGGAAGACTAGCACCAATGACAGAAGATCAGCTTGGCTTAGCGGGAAACTTCTCAGTAAGATAAAACTCAAAAAAGAAGCTTACAAGTGGAAACTTGGAGAGACAAATAGGGAGGAATATAAGAGTATTTTGGGGCATGCAGGGATGAAATCAGAAAGGCCAAAGCACAATTGGAGTTGCAGATAGCAAGGGATGTTAAGGGTAATGAGGGGTTTCTACAAGTAAGTATGTCAGCAACAAAAGGAAGATCAGGGAAAGTGTGGGCTCCTTACTGAGGTGGGGAAGCAACCTAGTGACAGATGATGTAGAAAAGGCTGAAATACTCGATGCTTCTTTTACCTCAGTCTTCATAGCAAGATAATCTCCCAGACTACTACACCTGGCAGCACAGTTTGGGGAGCAGATGTTGCAGTCAACGGGCAGAAGAATGGTTAAGCTCTATTTAGAAAAGCTGGATGTGTACAAGTCCATAGAGCCAGGTGCAATGCACCCAAGGGTGCTGAGGGAATTTACCAATGTGATTGTTTCTCCTCTCATCATTGTACTCTACAATGGTTTAAGAGAGATTCCTGCAGAATTTAACACTAGTAACATTGTACAGCAATTGCTTTAAAAACAAACAAACAAAAAACTTATTAAATCATGATCCATATCTCTTTTATATAGACTTCTTCAGGTTTCTGACAAATGCAAGAAAAATAGATTAATTCTCAGTTGAAATCTATGAGCCTTCAACTGTAGGAAAAATTTAGAATTTCGAGATGAACTTTTCTATTACACTTCTTAAATAAGCATAGGTAAAACAGACTTTAAAACACTGAGTATACTTTAGTTCTAGTAATACAAATTTGAGGTCATTAAAAAAGAAGTTACCAAAGACTGCTGTCAGTTTTTCAGTAAGTTATGTCTGTGCTGCTTTCTGAGGCCGCACCCTCCAACACTGGTTTGGCACATGCACAGTGTAGTAGCAGGTAGGAAGGACAGACTTGAGAGTGGGATGTCTTTGCGACTGCTTAAGAAGTCATGAAGACTGCCTTAGAGAGCTCTTTATTAAAATGCTCCATTTCTATTGTCCCAGACTATTAGCTCAAGAAACGGACCTGGCTATCCAGGTTGCACATAATGTAATAAAGGCTTCGGCTTACCATGTAGATATGGTGTATTTAATAAAAGAACTCCTCTCTACCCCTGCCCCACCCCACCCCAAAAACATGGAACAAGAATAGGATGGCCGTAACAGGATAGTTTGATCCTTAAAGTGGGGCAGGCAGACTTGGAGTAAGAGCCCAGATCAGGGTGACTGGATGGCAGTTAAAAACCAAAAGGGAGAGAGAGCAAGCAACTCTAGCTGAGGAAGGAGCAGTTAGCAGCCAGGAGAGACTGAAACTGAGGAGCTGATTTCTAGGATGGGCCAGAGCTAAAATGCCCTCACTGCTGCCTGCAGAAAGGGAAAAGATTTTGCTTTGTTCATTTGATTGCGTCAAGGGTATCATGGAGTACCCTCCAGGGGTTGCTTGCTCAGGATCACTGCAGTCTTGTCTGGTCTGAGAGTTTCTCCTTGAAGTCAGCCTATGTTGGCTCTTAGAGCAAGGGGGGAACATGAGCTCCATCCCACTCTGAGACCCCCACCTTTTGGTCCCTCATCCTTTCTGGATCTCCATGGTTCTGACTCAAGGAGTTAGCATCCAGTTCTGCTCCTGAGAAAGGAACTTCATCTCCTCTTGGGGCAACCCAGTGCACTCCACAGATCTAAGTAGCACAGCAAACCGCCTCTTCAGTAAAAGCTTTACTGGGGCAAAGGCTAGCCTTCCAGAGGTTCTCTGTCCCTCTATCCCCAGTCCAGTCTACATAGCTCTGAGCACCCCCAATGACACTCAGCTGTTCTCTTTCCAATCCCTTCAGTTCCCCACAGCTTCTCTACTTGTGTCTCCCAGACTTTTCTCATCAGGAAGTGACAGGGGTGGGAGGGCTGGTTGGGTAACTTCAAGCCTTCCATCTGCGTCCCCAAACCCCCAGCCTGCCTGCCTGCCTGCCCAGCTGCTGCCTAGACAGGGGCAGAGGGAGCATAAGCAGAAACTAGGCACCAATTGGGGCTTGGTGGTGTCTGGCCACCTCCTCACCACAGTACTATGTCCCCTGTGCCCTGTGGCAGAGGCAGCCAGTGGGGCTCACCACCCCACAGCTCCCTGCAATGCTGGCCTTGTCAAGGTCAGCCTGATCTAAAATTGACAAGACGCTCTGAGTCTCTCTACCTCCTCCCTGTGGCAGACTCGAGGAACGACCGCTAAACCTCCTACAGAGGCATACAGAAATTCTCTGAGTTGCTCTTATAGAGAGTGACTTAGTCTGATACCTGATTAGACGAGGTTTAGTTTTTTGCCTGATTGGCCATTTTTGAAGCAGTCTACAGCTGTTCATTTGTGTTTGGTCACAGCTTTAGACCTTTTTCTGTGGCCAGATCAGGGGAAAATTGTCACTTCTGTCTGCACCCCGCTGTTTGGTCTCCTTCTGTAGGTAACTGTTCCTGGCTTAGCTTCATCCTCTGTGTACTGATTTGTGAGGTAAACAGAATCAGGCCATGCTATAACAACTTGAACACAGTTAACACCAAAACAGCACAATAAAACACATAGGGTGCTTGTACCCCATGTGACAGGGGTTTAGAACCCTGAATTAAAACAGTGTGGGTTTAATTGTGACAATTAGAAACCCACTATTTCAATTTAGGGGCTTCCATCATTGTTACAGCCAGGGGCCTGATCTCTCTTTGTCTGTCTCTTTCTGGGTCTTCCTGCATCTTCTGTGACCCCAGGGACAAGCTGCTGATAGGCCAAGCAGCCCTTGAACTGGAGGAGGAGGTGGGGTCCCGGTCCTTCCCTCTACAGTGGTGGCACTCCCTGGGGCTGCCTGGGCAGGCTGCTAGCGAGTGGGTGCTGCCCCAGCTCGGGCTCAGGGACCAGTTGGATTGAGATAGGTGCTGCCTCTGAGCTGGGGCAGCACCCAGACAGCCCTAGGGGCCACTGCCGCTGTGGAGGAAAGGACAAGGGTCCCCTGCAGTTCAGGGCCTGCCGGCAGCTCACCCCCAAGCTGTGAGAGAGGTGGGCAGGCTCCACGGGGGGGGGGGAAGGATCAGGGCCCTCACCACTTTTATTTTTTCCAGCGGGGCCTATGAATGGGTAAGCCAGTTACTAGCTTCAAAGAACAAGATGAAAAATATCAGCCTATCATAGATTCTTAGTCATTTGTCTGAAGCAGCTGGTGCTGGCCTCTCCCAGGGGGAAATGTTGGACTAAATCAGAGGTCAGCCAGCCTATGGCTTGTGGCTGGATCTGGTCTACCAAGTGCTTTTATTTGGCTTGCCAAGCTGGGATGTCAGTGGCAATTTGGCAGTGGTGACATTTAGCAGCGAGGGAAGATGTATAACCCCGCCATATCTAGTACTTTTGGTAGCAGTCAGTTAGTTAATCTCCTATCTCTCTCTTAATCTTAAAATACGTTGTCACTCAATTATCAAATGTATTTCATAAGAAGCAAGGAGTAAATTAAAACCAGGACAAAAATACACAAGTATATTTTTATAGTATGCATCAATATAACTTCATTTATTCAAACAGAGTTTTATAACATAGATGTCCCTAGCTAAATCAAAAGAGGAACCTATATTCTAAATTAATTACCAAAGATAAATGAGCACTAGAAATCCTAGATCACAGCTTCATTGCACGCACAATCCAAAGCTATCCCCCATTTTTCACTTGACCTTTAGTTATAATGCAAATCCACATCAAGCAGGCTTCTTCATAAGCAAAAAGTACCTAAATTGCAAGCACATTTTGTTTAGGGAAATGTACGTTATTAAAACATCTGCAGAAAAGAAATAAAACAATACTTAAGAATGTTTTCCTTTTTTGCACTTTTTTTCTCAAATGAACACATTTTAGTTTGGACCATCATCTGGATTAAATGACATCTGTGCCTTGTTGTGCCTCTGGAAAGGCAGAGGAGTGAGGCCCACTAGCAATCTAAAAACAGCAAAGTCTAATAAGCTAGTTTCAGTGGCTCTAAAAGCAGTAAAGACGCTGGTAAGAGAGCAGTAAAACAGGCCGTCCTTTGGTCTTTTCAGAATGGCCTTAGCGTGACTGTCTCTAGTCTCATTTACAATAAGCGCTATTGTCTCATTGGCTTATTTCTTTGTGTAGGGCAGATTTTGGAAGAATCTGAGAGTAGAGAGTAAACTAACATTGATAGGTTTACCACAAACTAAGCATAGAAAGCTAATTTCTTGGGACGTGTGTCCTCAGGAACTTTTTTGTTTTCTTTTTAATTGGTGTACTTAATGTAATCACTAGGAGGAAGATGTGGGATACTACTGGCAGTTTTGCTTATAATGGTAGGAGGCGTTTTTTAGTATCTAAACCAAGTGAACCAAACAGACATAGATGAGAAAAAATTCAGTACAGTTAGAACATACAAAAGAAGGGATCATTCCTTAAAAGGCGGGGTGGGGGGGAATAAAAAAACAAACTTCTGGTCATCTTATTTGCAGACCACGAGGTAGATGCCAGAAATTGGCCGAAAGTGGAAATGGGAGGAAAAAAGAAAGAGAAGACAGATTATGAGACTGAATGGATTTTTTTTACAAGTAAGGAGGCAGCTACATCACAGCATGATCCAAGACTTACTGATGTCAATGTTCACAAAATGGCTTAATACTGATTTGGGTGCTTAGCTGTGGACATGAAGTCCTGCACCTAATTCTTCATGTTGAGCAGAAGTATTTCCTTTCCTAACCTCAAAACAATGGGGTAAAAAAGCTGGTAATGCTGGTAGACTAGTAGACATGCTTGATGGATGATGGAGCTTACATCTGATCCTCAGTAAGCATGTATAGAGGTGTCAATTGACATAATTTCTACTAAGTTCTATCTAGGCTCCAAGGGATTTCAAAATGGGGAAACAGTATTTTGTGTTTATAAATGGCTATGTAATGTGCAGTGTTAGATGACTACAAAACTGCTACAGTAACATCAGTTGTGGGAAAAATATTTGAAAAGTACTGCATGAGCTTCACAAGCATTAGAACATTAGCGAAGCTTAATTTGATTAGAAACAGTTGGCATGGTGAAAAGAGCATTTGATCACAGTTAATTAACTTGAAGACATCCAGTTAGTGAAACAGTAAACAGGGGGAAGCACAAAATTAACAGAGGTCATTTTAGACTATGTGTTGAGTTTTAGGAAGCATTGTATGTTCTAGGTCAAAGGTTATCAATGTTGATTACCTAATGGAATGATGTATAGAAGAGCTTATTGGTTGGAAAGACTGCCTCAAGGCATAACCCATATTAAACAGCAGCATCAAGAGATCATGAGTGTTTGGAAGATCATGTGGAGTAGTCTTAAGATTGCTTGGGGTCGTCATATTAACACATATCTTAGATTAATATCCTAGTCATTCTAGAAACCTGAATTCTTGACAAGAGGTACAAGACTCCCAAGCATGAGAAAAATATTTGCTGAGTCTAGGTATTATAGTGTGTTTGCACTTCAGGCTTACATCTCATGTACTTACTCGCATTTTAGCCCAACTTCCATAACACTAACATACAGAGCCTTGTGTGTTCCTTGAACCCATACCTGCTTGTATGTCTGAGAACATGAGTTAAAGCTCATGTTTCTTATTAAGGTGGGACTGAATCTGTCCACTTCGTAGTGAGGTGATAACTGAAACACACAATCTGCATAGCAATGTCTCTGCTATCTCACAATTCCCGTGGTCTCTGGCCCGTCTATCACCTCACTTGTTTTTTGCTTCCATTGCATTAGAAACAACCTACTTGCTTTAATATACACCTAGTCAGCACTTAACCCTCTCTGGGGCATCATTACCATGAAGAGCATAATTTTGAGAAGCATCCACAATCTGTACTTGTAATAGCTTCTCAAAGAAACTGACAGAGGAGAGGACCGAGCAAATGGCTGCCTACTGTAGGGGAGCATATTAAGTACCTCAAGATCACTATTTCAAGTCATCAGAAAGTGACATGTAGTCTGGTAATTCCTCATGTAACTTCTGTACCCGCAAGGAAGTTTCATAGATTTCATAGACATTGGGGCTGGAAGGGACCTCGGAAGATCATTGAGTCCAGCCCCCTGCCCCAGGGGCAGGAAGTCAGCTGGGGTCATAGGATCCCAGCAAGATAAGCATCCAATTTTCTCTTGAAGGCGTTCAGAGTAGGTGCTTGAACCACTTCTGATGGCTGGCTATTTCAGACCTTGGGGGCTTGGACAGTAAAGAAATTCTTCCTTATGTCCAGCCTGAATCGGTCTTGCTGGAGTTTATAACCTTTAGACCTTGTTGTTCCTTGGGGGGCTCTGGTGAACAAACATTCCCCCAGGTCCTGATGGACACCCCTTATAAACTTATAGATGGCCATCAGATCGCCCCGAGCCTGCACTTTTCCTAGCTGAAGAGTCCTATAGCTCTCAGCTTGTTGTCATAAGGTCTGTTTCCCTGACCTCTGATCATGCGCGTGGCTCTTCTCTGGACTCTCTCAAGCTTCTCCACATCCTTTTTGAATTGTGGAGCCCAAAATTGGATGCAGTACTCCAGCTGCGGCCTCACCAAGGCCGAGTACAATGTTCCTTACCACCGGAGTACAAAGCCCACAAGTCTGCATGGCATGCTTCTGAACAGGGATGGTCTGATTTTTAGATTGGATTCAGATGGAATATGAAGCATAATTGACCAGAGAGGCAACCCCCCCCGGCACGTGCACACACACAGACACACACCCCCAGCCTGAATCAAATCATGTGGTTATATCAGCTTTGAAGAATCGTGGGTACATTTTTGGAGGGACTCTTTGAGGCAGGTTCCAGGGAGCAGTTGAAAGGAAACCCATAAAGGGAGCTGGAGCCCCAGCTGGGTAAGTGGTATTTGACAGTTTGTTGTTGCTGTTTTCGAGGAGATTCAAGCTTATGATCAAATTATTGCCAGGGGGCATAATATGAGCAATGAGATCACTTCAGCCTCTGCCTGAGAGCAGAAGCAATGTCATTTCCACTGACTGTTGGGCTCCAAAATTCAAAAAGGATGTGGAGAAGCTTGAGAGAGTCCAGAGAAGAGCCACGCGCATGATCAGAGGTCAGGGAAGCAGACCCTACGATGACAGGCTGAGAGCCCTGGGGCTCTTTAGCCTGGAAAAGCGCAGGCTCAGGGGTGATCTGATGGCCACCTATAAGTTTATCAGGGGTGACCACCAGTATCTGGGGGAACGTTTGTTCACCAGAGTGCCCCAAGGGATGACGACTGAGTCGAACGGTCATAAACTACTACAAGGACAGTTTCAGGCTGGACATAAGGAAGAATTTCTTTACTGTCTGAGCCCCCAAGGTCTGGAACAGCCTGCCACCGGAGGTGGTTCAAGCGCCTTCATTGAACACCTTCAAGAGCAAACTGGATGCTTATCTTGCTGGGATCCTATAACCCCAGGTGACTTCCTGCCCTCTGGGCAGGGGGCTGGACTCGATGATCTTCCGAGGTCCCTTCCAGCCCTAATGTCTATGAAATCTATGAAATACAAGGGAAGAGAGACCTGGAAAATGGAGACTAAGGAGGACAAAACAGAAAGAGCTAAGAATGGCTGGGAATGAGGGAGCAGGACTAAGCACAGCAGGAAGAGCTCTTTGAATGTCTGCTCCCCTGGATAGTCACCACGCTGCAGCTTTCAAACCCTACACCATCACCCAGGCTTATGAATGCTCCTCCTTGCAGAGACTGTGCATTTCAGAGGTTGGGTGGCCTGTGAACCACTTTATTAGCTGGAATGCGCAGGTGTTCCCTCTTCACTCCTACCATTTAATCTCAAGCAAAACATCCATCCAGAGGAAAAGAGAGCAAGTACACATCTGCATCTGATATCTAGTTCTACTATCGGTGAAAACAGATAGCTTTAGTAGAAAGGCCAAGCTACAGATTGGCACACATTTGCACTTGGAGGGGTTTTTTTGTCTGTCTGTTTTGGGGGGGTTGTTTGTTTTTACGCTTCTTGCATTGTCATTTTTATGCAGCTAGCTGAGATACCTGCAAAGGCTTTTCAAAGCATGTTTTGATTGCTTTAACATTGCCTTTATTCTTCTTTTGTAGTTTAGGAAGACTGTTCCCTGGAAACAAGCTACTACTTCAGGCACACCACTGAGAGTTAAAAAAAAAAAAAAAAAAATCTCAATATTCATGTCCTTATGAATCTCTATTATCATAGTATGGGCAGTTGACTTACCTACACCCAGTTGATTAGTTAGTGCCCTGAAGCAGTCTGATGATAGATCCCTGTTTCTGGACTAGGATTGTCTCCTTCCTTTGCATGGTCTGGTGATGGCAGGATTCTTACACAGCTCTAAAAAATGTTTTTCTCATGCAATAATTTAGGAGCCATGGCTGGTTGTCCCAGAGCTGTAGGATAATGTTCTGCTGTGTATTAGTAGTTCTACTCTATGAAGTCAGAATTTTCTGCCAAAATGACCTTTACTGCTTGGCATTCCTTCTTTTTTGCTGCAATAACAGAAAAGCAGAAGAAGCTACTTCAACAATACCACATCCTTGGTTTGGTACTAACTAGAATGGTTTGGCCCTACCTAGACAAAAGTATAAGTGTATGGAGTATAAAGTGCAAGATGTGCTTTGGCGAAATATTTTGTTAGGCGAACTGCCCTTCTGCCCAAGGCCTGAGAAGAACAGAAGAGTCCTTCCATAAAGTTCCATGAAGTCATAAAGGAGTTTAAGTTAGTGAAGCACAACAAACCCCTGTTATATCCCTGCCCCCAGAAAAAAAAAACACCAGACCCCACTAACTGCATGTAGGTATGCAGAAAGAGGTTGTGTGACCTTAATTGACCTTCATAGGAAGCACTGGAAAGCACAGATCTGCATACACAGTGGCTAGGATGCTGGGCTAGGCAGTCTGCAGTCTAGATAGGCTGTTAGCCAGTTTTTTCACAAGTACAAAGGATATGTGCAAAAAATGTGATAATGAAACATGAAAGTATGATGATCTGTGCACCTTTGTAACATTTAAGCTACACAAAATCAATCAGTTGCTGCTGCTGCTTCTGTTGCTGCAACAGGACAACTAACTTTTGAAACTGTTTACCTAGGGCTATAGATTCAACATCATTTGTAATCTAAGAAAATACTGCAGATCTTTCTATATTGCAGCACAAACAGATGTTCTGGGCTTGATGAACATGAGTGGGCCTCAGTGAAGTTCTTTAACCTACATTTTGTAGGAGGTCCCACTAGGATGATCAAAATTTGTTCCTTCTGGATTTACCATTGTGTAATCTAATCTTTCCATTTGAATAATGGAAATACTGCTAGCATTGTGTTTGTGTGACAGAAACCCCTTTAAAGGATGAGCTGTTGGAGATAGTTGAGGCATCAATTAGTTACATAAAAGAAATTGTAACAATAATTTATTTCTCAAACACCCAATCATGTGCCAGTCTTTTCTCAGGAACAAGTTTAGCACCAAATGTATCAAAATGAAAGGATTTTTCCTTGGTGTCTTTTTAAAAATAAAACTAAATGGTTTTAAACAACGTTTTAAAAGCTTCGCCTGTTCTGGTTGCTGTGTTTCTCATGCTTTCAAATGCTGTTGGGGAGAAACTTTGCAACCACAAGATAGTCAAATACACTGCTGTCTTATAGGTCGTTCATCAGTAGTCTAAATAACACTGTAACAAGCAGCACAGTGTTGAATATTTTTCTTGAGAAGGACTGAAGGGTTTGATCCTACAAGGTTCTGGGCCATTCTGTGAAGGGCTGAGTTCCCTGCCCTTTTACTTGGAGATGGTAAAAGTGGAGGGCACTCAGAACCTTGACTGATGGAGCCCTAAGCTCCTGTTGCACATGATCATTTCCCCAGGATCTTCAAAGAGAGATGTTAGTTCTTGACTTCCTGTAGTTGAAAGAGAAATTGCCCCAGAGGATTTGTTGCACCAGCAAAAATAATGATATATTAAAAGAACTCACATATATCAGGCCAAGAACTTTACTGAGGTAGGCCTTTGAGTTATTTGAAAAGCCTTTGAAATCTCCTTCATTTATCCAAACCATAACTGAGTCATAGATACAGACACCTTTTAATTATCTTAGATCTTTACAGTATGACTTCACTGACTAGAAGCATTTATATTATTTTGTTTAAATGTGGTCCTTCTTCCCTCTTCCTTTCTAATTTGAAAACTTTATCCTGATTTTCTGTGAGCATAGGTATGATTCACAAGTATGCCCTGAAAATGAGGTTATAGGAACAGATTTTAGCCTTTATAGCATTTGAAATCTGCTTTTTTTCTCAGTTTATATTTGCCATGCATTATTCACCTGTAGCAGGCTGCACACCTTGGGGGCTATATAGCAGTCTGCACCAGCACAGCTGCAGGCAGCAAAGGTGATTGCAGGTCTGCTTAGAAAGGCTATGCCAGCTGATCAGGATAAAGAGCTGGCACAAAGGAAGTTGAAGTTAAAAAGCTTCCACAGAAAAGAGCTGGGGGAGATGGAGGGAAAACTGTGAGAGAGGGAGAGGACTAGCAGTTGCCACACTGAGCCAAGGACTTTCCCAGGAGCTGCGAAAAGATCCAGGGGCTGCAAGTCTAGAAGTGGCAGCACCAAGACAGGAGACTCAGTCCAGAAGGGAAGAAGGAAGATGGCAGGGCTAAGCAAGCAGCATGGAGCCAAAGTCACCATCTTTGCATCTTGGAAAAGACCCTAGAGCAAGAGTGGGCAATTACTTCTGTTGGTGGGTGACTTAATGAGTTTTACTGAGCTGATAAGAGCTGCACACATGCAATCTTTCAGAAGATATCATTTTAACAAAGTATAGATTAAAAAAAAATGTCGTATACTAAAAATCAAGCACATCCTATAACATATTTTTAATTTATGTCAAAACATAATTTTTGTCCTAATTAATGGGGTTTTTTGAGTAGTGTGTATAGAGGTGGTTGTGTAATAGCTCAAAATAAAGTCTTACTCCTGTATATTGTGTGTGTGGAGAGGAATGGGAGGGGGTATGTTTGTGTGTGGGAGGGGTTGCCCATGTGTTAGGTCCTGGGAGCCAGCTGCGGGTGGAGGGAGGGAAGGGGGAAAGGGGGGCAGAGGGGATACATGCCTCAGATCTCACCTGGGCAGTGCAGGTGCAGGTACAGGTGTAGTCCGACCCACCCAGCCCCATCTAGTCCGCAGTTGCCCCTGTGGCACTCGGCATGGGGCCAAGCCCCACCCTGTGCAGCCCATGTCGTGCTCCCATTCACACCCAGCCCATGCCTGGCTGTACCACCTAGTCCTGGCCAGCATGCACAGCTTCCTAGAGGGGCTGCTACTGCAGCCACCCAGGTACTGCTTGGTCCCGCCGCTTCCAGCAGCTTTTCCTTGTCCTGCCTCTGCTGTGTCATTCCAGGCAGCAGGTAGCATAGGGAAGCAGTGGCACCGTGTGCCCAGCCAGGCAGGGAGGAAGCTGCAGCCAGTGACTCCTGCCTGAGCATGTGGGGCTCCAGCTCCAGGCTGCTTTCTACCCATTCAGCCACCCACAGGTGGCTGCTTATCATACCAGCAAGCTGTTTGCACTGGCCACTCAAGGCAGTTCTGTCAGGTGGTGCAGGGTGGGTGCAGGCAGGAGCATGTCATGGGTTGCCCCAGGAGGGAGCAGGCAGAGCTCAACCCCATGCAAAGCACCATGGGGACAGCTGTGGGCCAAATGCAATCAATTGGTGGTCTGGATTCAGCCCGCGGGCTATTTTTTACCCACCCCTGGCCTAGAGCATGAGCTAACCCCTTATGGACTATATTTATGTTTGTGTACTGACTTTAGTGACTTGTTTATGGTGTTTCCTATGAGGCAAGAGTGCCCAGGAAAATGAACTGTGCTGAGCTAACCCCTAACCCACTACATCACCATTCAGTTTGGTGGTCTTGTTTTTTTTGGATGGTGTATAGTAGTGGTAGCTGACCTTTATGCAGGTGTGCAGCAAGTTAAGCCACCCCTCTCCTGAGTGCTGCTCTGATCCCTGGCACCAGAGGCTGACCTAGTAGAATTCTCTGGTCTGGTCATGAGTACTATCCTTCACTCCAGTTGGTCATTATTAGCGTTGCCCATTATGATGCAGATGTTCTGAGTTGCAAACTTTGTTACTTGATTTAGACTGAAGATGGTGGGATCCCAATCAATGCAGTTTTCCAGTCAGGTGAAATGGACCAGACTGTTAAGAGCACCTTTTTCTAGCCCCTTCCCCATATCGCTGAGCAGACTGGATCCTAAATAGGCCTGCTCATCCATGATAACAATTGCCAAATTTTTACATCTGTCTCAATTCCAAGTATGAAACACCCACCATAAATCATTGCTTCATGTAAGTGTGTAACTAGGGGCTTCTGGTAATCACTAGCACTTGCCTACAACTTTATTCACCCATTGTCCAACTTGCTATTGAAGGAAGACACCTGTGCATACATTCCTGCATGCAGTTATAAATGATCTCAACCATGACGATACTTAATTGGAAGGAAACCTTAATCTGATGATGAGGAAAGCCTTGATGACAGGAGGTTTCTATTCCACTGAAGCCTTAATCCACCTTTGCATCCCTTGTGAAGTATTCTTCTTTCATCCACCTGCTTTATGGTTGAGTACTTTAATTTTTGGATTGTTATTAGTTCCGAAACCTCATTCTCAACCTTGCTGCCAAGGGTGACCCTACCAGGAGTACAAAACTCTAAATGGCAATCAATGCTCCAGGATGTCAATGGCAGCGCACAAGCCCTTCCACTACATGCAGTTCATGTGGGACATAAGCAACTGATGTGATTTTAAAATGCCTTTTCATGTTTAGCTCAGTATTAAGTAAGTTTTGTGAAATTCAGTAGGAAATGCATCTGGAGTGCAGGGGTATAAATTGAGACGTGTGTTACGGGATATTCAGCTACCCTAACATTGTCAGAAAATTGATTGCTGATTGGGAATTATTAATGTTTAGGGCTACATAGTTATAAGAATATGAAAACCTATGTTCTGTGGTCCACATTGTGCTTTCTCAGAAAAAATGTCTAATTATTGACATATGCTATATTATTATGTAATAAGGTGTCTAATTTTAATTTGACTTTTATTGTTTGTCCATGGTTTGGAAATTCTACTGATGCCTAAATCATTTAAGCTATTTTGGTTACTTAGTAAATACTGGATTCCTGGCTCTGATGTCTTTATGAGCACATTGGGGAATTGACCATTAGATAGCCTAATGCAATGCCAAGTGATATCATTCACCTTTTATATTGAAAGTGATTTTAGAAACAGGCATATATCATGTAGGCAAGCTAGAATAACACCTGTATGTACTAATTTCAACTGATATACTTTTGTAGGGATAATTAACATTCATAGCTATTTCTTTTGCTGTGGCCAACAAAATAGTGAAAATCAAGAAAAAATGTTGCTAATTTAAATTTTGTGAAGGAGTGACGTTTTTCACAGACAAATTTAGAAAGTAGCTAGGCATATCTATGGGCATTTTTATATGTGCTGTCAATGCCAGCACTGAGAAAATGGCAGTGGTGTGCTTTGAACTAAAGCACATTGAATGTGTTTTAGTTAAAAGTGCACCACTGCCATTTTCTGAGAGCTGATGCGCACTGCACCGCTGATATACCTGTACCTGATGCAGCACGGAGCACTTCAATACATGTGCTCCTCCAGCCTGCTCCAATGTGCTCGATTTCCAACACATCGGAGGAATCTTGCTGCATGTGTGTAAGTGCCCTATGACGTCAGCTATTCTGTTAATCTTGACATTTAATTAGCTTAATTAGAATGATTTGATTATTTTTGTTACATTAATTGTAAAGATGCAAGTCATTTGTTACTTGATTTATTTTTTCTTGTCTTAAAATTATGTTTCTCCTTCTACCACATTTACCTGAATCCAAGATGACTTCAAATTCAAGATGAACCCTTCCAGTAATTACATTCTGTACATGTAAAATTATTAATTTATTATAATTTTCCATGTATAGAATCTATTTATTGGAGGGTCATCTTGAATTTGCCACCCTTACAGCTGTGTTAGGGAAAGCCAGTGGCAGGTGTTTAGGAGCCATAACCCTGACTTTCCCTCTTGTTGCCTGTCCTCCCCTCCCCCTGCTACCTGCCACATCGTCCCCTAGCACTTACCTTTGGGGCATCTCTAGTTCTGGTTTCAGGGGAGACGGAAGTAATGGCCCCAGCCCAGCCTGGCTAAGCAAAAAACAGTGGCAGCAGCTCTGGCCCAGCTGAGTCTGAAGTCTGATAAGCTTGATAGGGTGAGGCTGTGGGTATCTCTCCCATGTGCCCCCTACCCCCTGGGATTTCCCCAACTGCATGAGCGATCCCAACCCAGGCTGGGGCAGAAAATGGTTCAGCTTTGACTTCAGCCTAGAGCCTGGGGCCAAAGCTGGAACTGAGCAGCTGCCTGACCCCAGGCCAGTACTCCAATCCAAGATGAGGCTAGCCCTGCCCCATGTTGTTTGGGGAAAGAAACCTTATCTTGGATTCAGTATGTTGTTGTAAATATGGTATGTTGTTACATATTTAATATTCAAAACAATTTTGAATTAGGTTGGCATTAGAACTATGTAACTGTTTTTGTGGAATTGATTCTCTTAATCTGATCACTGCTTCAAAGCCCCTGTCTTTGGCTTTGTTAACACTGCTTGGTTACATCTGATTCTTGTAGGACTTAAGTGCCTGCTTTATTTTTATTTAGAAACATCCAGCAAAAAGGGTTTATAAATAGCAAATCATGATATATGTTTCTGCCAAAGGGGCAATTAGCCTCCAGCCTGTTCTTTGAATAAAAAAAAAAAAGAAAAAAAAAAAGTGGATTTTTAATTGTAAGGCTCTCCCTTTAATGCAATTCTGCTTGAAAACTCTGGAAGTCTGTTTCTATAGAAAGCTGACTCTTTTCTTCAATCTACCCTGGTCATTTACACGTTTGTTTTGAAAAAACCCTTTATTTATTTATTTATTTTAGTGGAAATTCTTTATTTACCTCTGCATTGAGGAATTTTACCTATTTATCCAAATATTTTGTCCTCGCAAACTTTTATAAGGTAAAAGTACCTGACCTTAAAGATATCATGGTTCTAGGCAGGAATTGGACTGGCAAACTAGCTTTCTAATTCTTTTCTTTTCTTTTCTCTTCTTTTCCTTTTCCTCTTCTTTTTGCTATTTTGAGATGTTTGGGTGTTTTGTTCATTCTTTGTCTCCAGTAAGATACTTGGTAGCAGATTTGGATGAGATCAGGATCTTTTAAGCTGCATCTCTTGTACCCTGGTGCATACTTGCCCCTGACAGGCAGATCTGATTAACTTGCCTCAGTTCTCTTGACTTTTGTGGACTTACTTTCTAAATGAATCTGCTTGGTAAGCAATGTACCGATGGACAGGGGAGCTGGACATCAAATCACACTTTCAATATTTACTGCTAAAGCAACACAGATAAAATGCGCAAGCTGTATTCCTTTTTTTTCAGCATACACCAGCGATACCTAAATACATGAATGTTAAATGGTGAAGTTAATGGGAAATAAGAAAATGAACCATTTGTTGCTATGAGTGAAGAACTGATAAGCTGCTCTTCATTTTTAAAGCCTTTGTCTTTTTATATAATCATATTAAATAATATGTAATAATAGCTTGTCGGTATTTTGATGTTTAAATGATTTTTAGTTGTGATAGAAGATAGGCTAGAGCCTTCTATTTATCTACAGAATACACATAACATGAACAAATTCCTGCAAACTTTCTTCATCTTGCCTCAAAACTACCTATGTGCCAAAGAGATTATTTAAACATACACCATTCACAAATGATACAAGAATATTCCACCCTTCATAAGAATACTGGCTTCACTCATCCAACAAACCAAAATGGCTCAAGTGTCTCCAGGTGGAGATAACGTCCTAGCCTAAAAATGCAGAAGCCGTTGGAGCAGAAAGGAGTTTGAATAGGTAGTTGTCTCCTTCCCTTCTTCCTAAAGATCTCTGTGAAAGGAATACTGGCCTGAGGATGAGAAAAATTGGCCAATGGAAGAGCTGTGAAGAAACTCAAGTTTACTCTTTAGCCACTTTGAGAGGAGAGGAGGAGTCTCTGCTTGAAAACACCCTTCAACTGTTGCAATCCATGTGGTATGCCTGCATGATCCAGTAGCAGTACAAGTGAACTAAATCACCCAAACGGGATTATAGTTGGAGCAGTTTTGCTACATTTGTATTTCTACAGAATCATGCAGACATTATAATTGCATTATACACCTTATATTGGTATCTTTTGATATTGACATAATTGTTATGCCAGTTTATACTCATTGTGTGTGTTCATTTCCCTTGGTATCTCTTCAAACACAACCGAGTCTGTATTTAGTCTCCTTTGAACATTATGTGTAAAGTGACCGTATGTCCCAGTTTAGCTGGGACAGTCCTGGATTTCAGAGGCTGGTCCTGGCAGGTTGGTGAAAATTAAAATTAACGTCCTGGAAATGCAGAGGTGCAGGATGCAGTCCGGTGGGGAGATGGAGCAGTTCAGAGCAGCACAGCGTGCCAGGCATGGGGGTGAGCACGATGCCACTCTGCCCCACCCCCACCTCTACATGCAGCAGCGCTGCTGATTTGGGGGTGGGGGGGGGAAGTGCCCTAGATTTCCCATTCTCCCATGTGGTCACCTTAATTATATGCATTTGGTCATCTGCTTTCTATCCCTGCATAGGCAACCATGGTAGCCTTCCTTGACAGAATGGGATTTCTAATCCAAACAAGTAGCACTCAGAATTTTCAGTAGACATTAAATCATGTCTGGCAAATGGAACCTAGTGGTGATGTGGTTGAAGATCAGTCAAAAACGTGTTTTATGGTGATTCACTTGCTTCCTGGATGGCTTTGATTCATCTGAAAAGTATGTAATCACATTTCCAGTCAATTTGTGACTGACTACATGCTGTGAAAAAAGGAAGAAGCTAATCTGCATGGATACTGCTCCTAATGTACTCTCAGTAGTAAACTAATCCTCATGTGATGATTGCAAGTCCTTTTTATCTCAGTCCACGATTATTGAATTAAACAAAACAATTGTTATTGCAATACATTCAAAAAGCCTTTAACCTATATGTTTCTCATTCAAATGCTGTATCAGATAAATAGAACAAAACTACTTCAAATGAAGATTTTGAGCTACTCTATCCCTCAAAGGTTCTATCCCTCAGAGGTAGTCCCTCCACTTGTGGGATGGTGGAGGATGATCTATGGTGCTGCTGCTCAATCTGTATTTATTCATTGGTTTAAAAGAAGCACTTTTGCTTTTAGTGTCATCAGCATTTGATTCTTCACAAGCCCTAAATATTTACACTTGGTTGGAAATGTGCCAGTCTCTGGTTCAATAGCCATAGGGATTCTAAACAGTGATGTCTGCATTACACAAGCCCATGGCTCTCTCAGTTAATAGTAAATCTCTCAAACAAGTATACTGATGGATGTCCTGTCCCTCCCTCACTAGTGCAGCACAAGTAGGAATGCTTAATAATTAGGTTCTGGTGCCCATTTTCTTCCAATTTGTTAAGAAGTGTCCAGCTCAGTCTGGCACCTGTGAAGCAGGCTGTAGGGTAAAATACATTAGTCCGCTATATTTGCAGACCCATGTTTTCAAATTTGAATGACTTAAAGTTAGGAAATTGTTTTAGGCATCTCAGTGAAGACGGGTCCTAAAGTTCTTATCTGGGTCAGCCCCCTTTGGTTTAGTACAATACAGATCTACCACACTTGGTGATTTCTAGAAAACTTTTGGTTTGTCTGTCCACTTTGGTTTGACCTAGGAAGCTTGAAAGGAAATCAAAGGAGAAATTCTTCAGACACATATTCACTATGTGGTGTCACTAAACCTGTTCAGCATAAAGAAACCTGCACTGAAGGAAAAGTTAAGGTATGAACGATCCATTATTTAACCGGGAAATGTTTGGATATCAAATTATAATAATGAGAATAAAATATAAAGATGAAGATATGTTTTTGATGACCAAATTAAAATATTCTATTGGGTTGTATGCTCTGTGCTGCCAAAGTTTGACTGGGAAGTGTCATATTGAATGAAATAGCTTGAATGTTTGTAAAGGTTGCCCATTAGCCAGTTTCAGGAAGAAGATAGGATTTATCTCCTTATCTAGCTCATTGTTTCGGAGCTACGTGCGAAATGTCTTGACTTCACTTAAAGTCTTAATTTAAATTGTATCTTTAGAAGTTTTTTACAAAGAAAGCAAATATCCTAAATTCCGAGACATCAAAGCCTAAGGCCTTTTAACCAGACTGGTAAAAAAAAAAAAAAAAAAGGTATTTACAGTGATATGGAAGAAGTCTCCCTAAGAGTAATTTAAAATGCTCAACAAAGGTAATTTCTGTTGAGTAAGATCCGAGCCCAAATTTGGGAGATATGATAAATTGAGTAGGAGGAGCCCAATGACGGCAGCTCACTCAATAAAAACCTGTAACTTACTGTCCCAATTTGGAGGTGACTTCACTTGCAGAACAACGAAGGAAGAATCACAAGTGTAAGGTAGGAATGAGATTGATCACCTAATCCAACCTCTCCGTGAACACGAATCTCTTAGTTCACGCTGAAGCCGCGGAGCACCTGAAAGGGACTGAAGGAAGGGGACGTAGTCCTATCACTGCTGAGCCCAGCTCATTGAATCGTATTGCTGAGGCCAGCCTATTGAACCGTACTACTGAGGCCAACCCATTAAATCGTACTACTGAGGAATGAAACCATATTTTGGTATTTGGCTTCTCGGAATTCTAGGATTGTAAGTATATTATGAAAAATAACAGTATTGATTCAAATTTAACTTTTAGTTGTAATTGTAGTTGTTTTTGTAACACTAATTCTTATAGCATTGTTTGGGAAGGAAGTGCATTCGGAGCATTGTTTCTGATATATGTAATTATTGTGTTTTTAATGTTTGTGGTGTTTCTTAAAGCTAAGCAGTGTTACATACATAGTAAAGAGTTTTAAAATAAAATTGTGTTGTATAAATTAAGTGTGTAATCATTGTGAAATCGTGCAATCAGCTAACTACTCCCCCAGCCAG
>NW_005842085.1:378781-383287 GCF_000455745.1 Alligator sinensis | reverse complement strand
ACTACTGAGGCCAACCCATTAAATCGTACTACTGAGGAATGAAACCATATTTTGGTATTTGGCTTCTCGGAATCCTAGGATTGTAAGTATATTATGAAAAATAACAGCATTGATTCAAATTTAACTTTTAGTTGTAATTGTAGTTGTTTTTGTAACACTAATTCTTATAGCATTGTTTGGGAAGGAAGTGCATTCGGAGCATTGTTTCTGATATATGTAATTATTGTGTTTTTAATGTTTGTGGTGTTTCTTAAAGCTAAGCAGTGTTATATACGTGGCAAAGAGTTTTAAAATAAAATTGTGTTGTATAAATTAAGTGTGTGATCATTGTGAAATCGTGCAATCAGCTAACTACTCCCCCAGCCAGTGCATCAAAACGAATCAGTAAATTGTGTGGGATTTTCTCTATTCCATAACCCACTAGAGACAGGAAGGAAGGGAAAGGGAGAGGAGTCTTACCTGCCAGGGCCCTCCTCATGGGCTTAGGCTGCTAACACTGAAGGAGAAACAGCAGCATGAGCTTCCCCAGGGGGCTATTCCTTGTGCCCTGTTTGCACCCCCACCCCCAGGAGGGAAACTGCTTCCTGTGGCAAAATCTCTGGGGGAAGGGATGCATTATGCCACCTTCCTCCCACTCAGATACATTGTTGGGCATGGGGCTGCACCTACCTGGCTCCTATGGCCAGGCTGCACCTGCCATGGCAAAACCCCCTGTTTGCAGGAGGTTTTACCAGTGCCTCCTTCAAATTCAGGACTTGGCCTAGTGCTCTGCTTGCCTTCTCCTTGTTATGCTATTGAACCAAGATAGGACTGAAACGTTCTACCCAGCAGCAAAAAGTAGTTGACACATGCCATAGAAAATTATAGTATTGCACTTGAGTTTTGGGGTTCTTTTGTCCTCAAGAAGGCTGGATGCTGTAGATCTGTAGAGTTCTGGAAGACTAAATATAATGCCCGCATCTTGAAGAGAGAGCTATGAGCTGGAAATAGGATGGCACCCCACCCAGTGAAGATTCAAATGATAAGGAAGAAGACATACAGAGAGAAGTCGTTTTCTGAGATCTTCTCTACTGTTTGAACTAGGGGGATGTTGGCTGGAATGTCTCAGATGATCACAGCTGCTACGTAACTGCATGTAGGAGAAGAGATGGAGTAGTTAAGATGCTGGGGCTGTAGAGAGCTTATAAATCAAACCAGCACATTTAACTGCAGCTGCCGATCAACAAGCTGCCAGCAAAGCAAAGGTGTGAAGCATGAACCAAACCCACAAAAAGCCAGTCTGTACTAAGAGTAACATGAAAAGGATGAGCATCATAATTTAGACTGCGCTGTTACATAATTGACACACATTGTTAATACTTCCAAAAATTTTTAAATGATTTTAATGTTGTTTGATTTACTTTATTTGATTCTATCTATAACTCTGACACGCTGTCCGTATGTTGCTGACAGAACAAACTGAGTTTATCCTTGATGCAATCATTAAAATGAGTCACCAGCAATCGAATCCTATCTGTAGACAATACAATTGAATTTTCAATAACTGGGTTAAACCTTCTGACTGTCATATTTAAGTGTTTCATTACAACTCCAGGTGTAATCTGAGTTATTTCAAGAGCTGCTGAGTCTCTAATTAAATTAAGTCATTAGACATAGAATGCAGAATCTCAAGCAATAAAATGGAGCATTACTTCTTGAAAAGGAGCGCAGGTTTATGTATGTAATGACAAAAAGGTCATGTGATACATCTTTGGGCAAAAATGTAGAAAATATACTGGGGAATTCAATCTGGATTCTAAATATTTCTAGACATTCCTTGTATGTACTGATAAATACAAATAAAATATTTCATTCACATAAAAATAACCATTTATTTTTTAGCGATTTATTATTAGTAATTTATCAGTACTTTCTATAACAGTAGCACCTAGAAGCATCAACATAGAGAGAGTTCCTATTTCACTAGGCACTGTGCAGATACCCAGTGAAACTCTCTCCCAACCCTGAAGGTTAGGGGCAGACATTACACACAAACCAGTTTAAGTGATCAGAAACTGGTTTAAACCTGTAATAGAACAGATGTTCAGTGCACATAAACCAGTTTGAGAAAAACCTGGTTGAATGTAGTATCAGACCTAACTGATTTGGGTCAAACCGGTTTATGCAATGCCAATCCCAGACCACTTGTTGGTTTAAGATGAATCGGAGTCCCCCAGCATCCCAGCATGCTCTCTGGTCTGGGCAGTGCTCTCTCCTCCATAGCAGGGCTGGCTCCTCCCCTCTGCTACCTAGTTGCAGCTCCGGCAGGGACTGCAGGCTGCTCACCCACCTCCCCCTCACCACTTCCTACTAAGCAGGCATCCCCACTCCCCTCTGCTTTGTGGAACTGTCTGTGTATTAAGTAGCTTACCACATGATAGTTACGGTCCATGCTGAATCAACAGGCAGAATCAACAGGTAGCTGGTAATATCCCCCTCTCGTTTTCTTAATGGGGTGATAAACACTATTATTAATTCCCTGCTGGGCTAATCAGAGCATCCTGCTGGAGCCTGACCATGCCCCCCCTCAGCTTAGTACTGTACAAGGGAAGGGAGGGCTGCTCTAGCACCCCCCAGCTTCTAGCCTGAGCCACAGTAGGCATGTGCCTGCATTTCTGGGATGTCTGTCTGGTTACAAAACTGATTTAGCCTAGCTAGGTTAGATTAACCTGCAAAGATTGAATCAATTCAGGCTCAGGCTTTTTGAATGTCTGTCCCTAGCTGAAAAGGCTTGCAATTTAAATAGCCAAGGAAGACAAAGAGTAGGATTGTTGTTTAATTTTCATGGGATTTTCTGTGTGAAAATGTTTCAAAACATTCAAAATCTAAGTAAATTAGGTTACCTCACTTAGTTGGTGGAAAATGCTGTTTCTACTGCCAGCTGAAGTGATATCTCAAATTAGATTGAAATTTGGAGTTTGGGGACCTAAATAATGGCCTGAGTATTTTTTCGTTTGTTGTTTGGTTTTTTTTTTTTGAAGGGAGGGGGGTTGGGGGAGGGGAGGTTGATTTTGAAGTTTTTTTAAGGTATAATTTTTTGACCATCATTGACCTAATTTCAGATGCCCAAAGATTCAATTCAACTTTGAAAACTTTAGTTTTAATGTGTCAGTTTGAACTACAAAGTTTTATGACCCATGAGTTTTTTACATCTAGTTTGCAAAAAGTTATGTATATGAGATTACCCACATGCTTAAAGTTCGACCATGTTTAAGTTCTACCAGAATGGAGCTAGGCTGATTTAGAGAGAAAAGGAAGTTTCATATGATTTGGTCATCTTTGGTTTTTCTTTTAATTGAATGCTGCTGATTTCAAGGCTCTTTAAAGCCAGCTGAGTTTTGTTGTACTATTTCTGAAGAATGAGTCAGATACTTCTGAATTATTTTTGAGAAATAATCAAGCTTTCTGAGAATTCATTTTCACTTTCTAATTAACTAATAAGAAATCCTGTTGCTCATGCTGTACAAATACTTTGTTAAAAGGGTTAATCAAGCTGACATATACAGAAAAGTATTTTGATATTTAGAAATTATTTTGTATGTTCTAAGAGGCTGTAGAACAAGAACTTTTAGCGCTCTAGGCCTATGCCCATTTTGCCTCCACCTTGGAGAACTATACACATTTAATTTGAATTTCATAAAATCACAGAAAAGTAGAACTGGAAGGGGCATCAGGAGGGCATCTAGATCTACACCCCTGCACAGAACAAGATAATCCCAGATTAAACCATCCTAGACAAGGGTTTGTTTAATTTGCTTTTAAAAAATCCCAGGGATGGACATTCTACAACCACTCTGGGTAGCCGTTCCAATACTTAACCATTCTAGTGAGGAAATTCTTTCTTATATCCAACCTACATTTTCAAAGCTACAGTTTGAGACCACTACTCCTTGTCTTGTCCTCTTGCAAGGAAGTAAATTGGATTGATTAGCAATATAATCATATCGCTTGTGTATTTGTCAATATTATGCTTTTGTCATGTGTTTATTTAAGTGAAAGTTTTTATTGTTATTAAGAGGATGTCTCATTCTTCAGTTGGAGACAAATCGATTCACCATGACAAATATACTGGATGACAGTGCATAAATTTATTCCAATCCACACAGCTAGTAAATGAATACTTGTCAAAAGGATAAATGCATATTTTTACTGCAGCAAACTGAAATCCTTTTTGCAAGGGTGGAACTGAATAATAGAACTACCACTTCAGTTTTCTATGAATTAATAAAACAAGCATTTCCTACATTTTTTTACACTGACACACAGGTGGTCTCCTTTTTCACAAATTCCACTCTTGTTACTTGCTGGTTCTATATATGTGACTGTCATTTCTAGTTGCAAGAAGCTTTAGCTTTGGATATGAAAAACTAAAATTGATTGCTCAAGGTTTTGATAAAATCAGATCCTCTCCATGTAACAATTTATTTCTAAACCTCAGTTTTTACCTTCACTGTGGTGTCAGAATAT
>NW_005842085.1:343675-378750 GCF_000455745.1 Alligator sinensis | reverse complement strand
CCTGCTGATTTGTATGTAGACTTTTTTAATATTGCTACCTGGGTGACTCATTTCAAGATGGTGAGGAAGGTGGGAAAGCACTTTCTAGGGTATCAAAACAAGTACTGAGCATAGTTCAAACGAAGAAATTGGAGGCACACTGCAGGGTGGATAAATAGCATGAAGAAGCTTGCAACCCTCCCCAGAGAGTCTTAGTATTAAATAATCATGCTAATTAGTCTCAGAAGAAAGACAACTAAGGCGCTTAGGGGATCAATATGCTGTTGTTAAACCTTAAAGGGTTTGAGTTAATTCACACAAACTTTATGAGGATGAAGGAGAAAAGTTCCCCCCAGTGTTTTTTTTTCCCCCTGAATAGGCTTAAGTAGTTCACTGAAGCACAAAGGGTTTTTCAGACTTGATCCAGCTCAAATTCGTACCATGCATCAAAATACCATTTCTACAGAGATTACATGAGTTCAGTCAGTGAGTCAGCTTCGTTATCTGTCAATTCACAGAAAGCTTATCAATGGGAAAGCTGGCTTTTTGAATGTTTAACTTGATATTTAAAAAATAATTTGCCAGTCCCAGATATAAAATTGGAGCCACACAGCCTTAATATTTACTATTATAATAATGCATTTTTTACCATTCAGTGAAGGAAAAGAGAAAATCCAACTACTGTGAAAAAACACATAATCTGTTTGGTGTTGACAATATATTTTTGAACATGTCATTTTGGCCTGTGTGGATTTGATGTTACTATTTCCATAGAAAATCAAGGATCAATTTCTCTCTTGTATTGGAGATAATATATTTACTCACATGCCATGTACTCCTTTCTCCAAAAATCAGCCCTCCAGTATTGGGATGTGTGTCTTAAGCAGGGAAGCTGATTTTTGCACTGGAGTAGAAGTACCCAGCTGCACCATGCACCAGCAGTGACATTACTATTTCAGCAACTGAGGGAGTCACCTGACTTTATGGCTTGCTGTTCTTCACTCCATAAGTGTTAGCAATCATGTCTCATTTTTAAGGGTCTTGGTGTTCTACAAACCAATCAAACCTTTATTAGAGCAATTTTGCTGCCTGCTTCTGGTTTCCTCCTATTTCACATCCTGGAAATTTCACTCTTTGGTTCATTTCAAAATCATAGAGCCACCCATGCAGACCAGTCTTCAGCAGGAGCTAGGGCTTCAGCTTTCAGTGAAAAGGAAGGGTGAGTCAGTTGAAGATTAGACACTGTTCCTGCTCTATGCAGCCATAACCCTGGAAAAATCTTTTTTTTCCCCTTCATTCTGACTTCCCAAGAACAAGGTGTCTATCTTATTTGGGTGGTCTATGGTAGCTATGGAAGAAACTATAAAATAATTTAAGCTCCTGGTTCAAGAAACTTCTTTAACAACAGGTGGCAGATGGCATTTCCCCTCCATCCTCTTAAAGTTTTTGTGAATTAACTTGTATCCTTTAAGGTTAGCATTGACAGATTATCTCAGAAGCACAATGGGCCAGGACTGAATCGGGGGCACTCCTCCCTCTCCCTTCTTCCTGTACCTTCTGGCTCCATAGGCTCCAACAACAGTGGGAGTTGCAGGAGCAGCAGCTGAAGTTCACTGCTGCTGAGGGGAGATATCACTACCTTCTTTTTTACTGCAGATACCCATGGTGAGCGGGTAAAACTCCTCTTGATTTTGGCAGACAAGAAGTTGGGTGACATCATCTGCCAGCAGCTGTGGACTCCACTGCTGCTCTACAGAACTACATTTCCCAGAATGCCCTTCACTCACTGACACTGCCCTTGCACCACTGTTTGCTGTCAGGGCTGGAGCCAAAAAGTTCAGGAAGAGGCAGAGTAGATTATTTCCTTTTTCACCAGTGGGTTGGTTGGTATAGCTTCTGGGGCAAACTTCATGTCACTTCACTGAGAAAGTGGGAATTTTACCTTTGGGATATTAGTAGGTGAGATTTTACATACACTACTTCCAGCTTCCACTGATCTAAATTCTCCAACGATTATTTATATCTCAGTCACCTGTCTAAATGTTTGTATACCCATCCAAATTTGACTGTGATTGAATTGACATAAAGGAAGCCATCTGTGCTCATTGATGAGTTCATTGCAGTTTGTCGTTTTCTCTCTGACCAAGGGTCCCAGGACAGAACAGCAACTAGTGGGTGTCTCTATGCTGCATGCCTAACCTGGGTGAATGAGATCCTCATTGTCTACCCTGGGTGTTTGCGCCTCCACAACAAAGCCCTACCCATGTTATTGTGTCCCCGTTGTTTCTGAGTTTATCCATTGCATGTCTCTCAAGTTTTTGAGGTATTTTAGGATTCTTTCCAAGCCAACCATATTAATTTTGAAAGAATTTATCTTGACTTGTATGGAGCACATTGGAAGACTACCAGCACATTAGTGATTTTGCGATGGGGTGGAGCTTAAAGCGAAAACCCAGGCAACAGCCTAAATGAATTCTGAAACATAGACATACCCTGTATGCTTAGTAAATGAAGCAAGCCTACAAAGCACCTGGAAGTGTGCTGAGGATCATCATTTAAGAGTCATTGATCTAAACTAAAAGGCAAAAAGCTCCCTGCTAGACTGCTTACCAAAATATTATTTTTTATGAGCTGCAACTGTACACATTAGCTTTAAAAAAAATTGTCAGTAGAGCAGCTGGCGACATGACAGAGTTGAAGATCTGTAGTGCTTAGATTTTTTTCTCTGAGGCTAACACATAGGTAGTCTAGATAATGTTCTTATTTATGCCTAGCTACATGGCAATCTGATTTAAGCTCTTTTTTTTTCTTTTTTTAGGAAAATAATTATTTTAGAAACCTGCATATTTAAGAAAAATGTTGGTGGAGACCTTCTATTTGTCCAAAAACTAATTCCCAATTAAGGATCTGGACTTAGCTTTTGCCTCCCTGGAAAAAGCACTTATTTCTGTTGTTTGTGGCCTCTAAAAACCACAAATGGGAACCTCATGCAAAGATTAGATCATTCTGGTCATACATTTTTTTCTTAAATAAAATGTTTGCCTTTAAAATATATAATAATGACATTTTCTTGGAGTCTGACTGGTATTTGCCAGCCATTATCAGACCTAAACTAGGAGCAATAACTGTAATGAGTCTGCTGTAAGAAAACAAAGGCAGATGACATTGGGGAAGCAGGAGCTTTCAGGACAGCACACAAAAGGAGCAACCTCTCTAACTTTTAAAAAGCTGTAGTATACTCTCCCCATAGTGCCAACTGTGGACCATTATCTAGAATGAAAGGCAAGTTACTTAGTAGAATGTCCTTGTTAACCTCACATAAAGATATTGATCTGTTTAAGAACTGTTGCCTTTTCTGAGCCCTCTCCTCTGTTCTGCTCCACTAGCAAGTAGTAGAGTTGATTTAATAGATTTCTAGGGTTGGAAGGGACCTTGTAGATCATCGAGTCCAACCCCTTGCTCTAGGCAGGAAAGAGCGCTGGATAGTAACAATCAGCCTCCCTTAAGGTTTGTCTAATTTCTTCTTGAACGCCTCCAAGGTAGGGGAGAGCGCCACCTCCCTTGGAAGTCCATTTCATATTTTGGCAACCCTCACCATAAAGAATTTCTTCCTAATGTCCAGTCTAAATCTACTCTCCTTTAGTTTGTGGCCATTATTTCTAGTAACCCCAGGGGGTGCTCTGGTAAACAGAGTATCCCCTATTCCCTGCTGACCCCGATGAATTTGTAGATGGCCACAAGATCACCTCTCAGGCTTCTCTTACAGAGGCTGAAGAGATGCAGGTTCCTCAGTCTGTCTTCATAGGATCTTACCTGTAGGCCCTCAACCACACGAGTAGCCCTTCTCTGAACCCTCTCAAGGTTATCCACATCCCTCTTGAAGTGCGGCACCCAAAACTGTATGCAGTACTCCAGCTGTGGCCTGACTAATGCTTCATAGAGGGGAAGTATCACCTCCCCAGACCTGCTCATGATGCACCTACTAATGCAAGAATGTGGTTAGCCTTACTTATTACCTCATCACATTGGTGACTCATGTTCATTTTTGTGTTGACTATGACTCCAAGATCCCTTTCCACTGCCGTGGTATTCAGAGTGGTACTTCCCAGTCTATAGGTGTATTGGAGATTCTTTCTCCACAGGTACAGCACAATTTGTCTGGCCTTTGGGGAAAGAGGCAGTATTTAGTTGCTCCAGAGCAGATCTTGAGATGTCTCCTCTCGCTTAGGCCAGGGGTCCTGCCAGGTTGTAGAAGCTGTTATGTGCAAGGATTAGTATTTGGAGTAATAATCTGCACTTATTTCATCTGAGGATCTCAAAGTGCTTTCCAAGATAAATACAGTTAGCCACATTTTACAAATGGGCAAAATAGGATATAGACTGGTTAAGGCACAGTTCAAAGTTCATAGATTCATAGATGTTAGGGTCGGAAGGGACCTCAATAGATCCATTGAGTCTGACCCCCTGCATAGGCAGGAAAGAGGGCTGGGTCTAGATGACCCCAGCTAGATGCCTATCTAACCTCCTCTTGAAGACCCCCAGGGTAGGGGAGAGCACCACCTCCCTTGGGAGCCCGTTCCAGACCTTGGCCACTCGAACTGTGAAGAAGTTCTTCCTAATGTCCAATCTAAATCTGCTCTCTGCTAGCTTGTGGCCATTATTTCTTGTAACCCCTGTGGGCGCCTTGGTGAATAAAGCCTCACCAAGTTGCACAGTGGCACACAGAAACTCAGTCTCTGCCAACTACTAGACTACACGCAGCTACAAATACAAATTTCCCCTTTTGTTTTCAACTGGAAAAAAATTGTACTGGCTAAAACACACTACTTTGTCCATCTGCAGAGTGGATGAAACCATTCTATTGACTTGGACATCCTCCAAAAACAATGTAGAGAATTTCCAGTCTATTAACTATCTATTAGCTGTGGGCCCGGGGATCAACTTGGAGCATCCAAAATTGCAATTTAGCATTAATATGCCTCATGACTGACATATTCTTGTTTTCCTGAAGCTCATAAACTTGCCTTCAGAACAGCTCCAGTCATTTCTATATTCTCTTCCCAGGGCAACCTATATCAGATTTAGTTCCTCCCCCTCTTCTCCACTATATCAGATCTTGTCATGTCTCCCCCTCCCCCCCATATCTGTTTCTTACAGTTGGTACCTTACCAATGAAGACCACCAGTGTTACAATGATCCTGTTAGCTGTGGAATATTTGAGGAACACCATTTTCACTGTTACCTAAAGATGGTACTTCAAGTAACAATAAATCCTTCCCAAGTACACATACTCCAAGACAAAATTATTAAAGTAAGCCATTGAACCAGAAGCTGTCATTGCACTTAATATGAGTAGAGACTACCTGATGCTTAGTACAAGTAAGCCGGTGGTAAATGAAGCACCTTGATTAAGAGTCTTATTAAAAAAGCAAAACAAAATAATTCTAACTCCTCGCCTACTCTCACTTACTACAATTACAAATCAGTAAATAATCAGAAAATAGAAGAGTATAATTCTGCTCACAGGAAGAACATAATTATAACTTCACAGTAAATTTCAGTAGAATTGAAATAGTCCTGTTGATCTGATGATCCAGGCAATATGTGGGAATTACTATGAAAGTAGTTTCATTTAACTAATAGGTTTAAGCAAAAGGGATTGTTCTTTCTGGTATTTTGGTTAGGCGGCAATTGCTTCTTTCCCAGAGTTGAGGAACAGCACTCTGTGCCAGAAAACTTGTCAAATACCTGTGTAGTTGGTCCAATAAAATATATTATGCAAACCACCTTATTTATTGAATAGCATAAATTTGTGTGGTATAGTTTCTTCAAATCAAACCCATGCCTTTAATATGACCTTTATTGGTCCTAAGAGAAAATTAAGTACATAAGGAACACTAAATTTGAAAGCATAGCATTCTATTAGCAGCAATACAAAAGATTTTTTTTTTGTATAGGAAACATCTGTCACACTCAAATGTAGTTGATACACTTTGACAACATCTGTTACTTATTTACAAAATCATAGACATGGGAACTTTCTTGATTCAGTCTTTACACAATAATAATAATGTGCTGGTTTGTTATCCCAAGTTAGCACTAAACCAGTGATTTTGAGAGTACAGTCAATCATGGAAGTGAATAATGTCGAATCGATTTCAGGACTAAATTTGCTTGTCGTTCCTACTATTTATCTTTCTGTAGCTTTTGCTATTTTATTTTTTATTTTCTGATTATTGAATATCCTTTTTCTGTTTTCTATTTTTCATTCCAATTCATTTTACTTCTCTCTGTTGATTTTGTTCATGTCACTCCAAATCTCTTACATGCACCAGTAAGAATCCTCAGTTATGGTCAAGTTGGAGTACAGAAGGATTAGGACAGGTAAATGTGCCTTGTGCACCATCTTTTTACCCAGCTAGTTCTGGGAAAATCTACAAGTTGTTTTGACAGCTAGTGCAATGTACTTCTTCAAATTATTCTCCAAGGCAATATCTCTCATTGTATTGTGCCAGCTGGGATGTTGACAATGGCATAACTCGAGGGGGCGGTGGTGATGGGGGCAATCTGTACTATGTACTGGAATGGTCTGACCCATTCCAGCTTAGGGATTCACCTATTCTAGGGTTTATGTCCAGGTTTTACACTGATAGGTCCTCAGTGATTTCCTTCTGTGCGCAATATTTCAGTCCTTTGGATTTGGAAAACAGATGCTCACCTCTGAGACGGGGTCAGACCATGTGTAAAGTTTTCAGGTATTTAATATGCTCTAGTCCAGAGATTAGCAATGTCTTTGAGTAAAGTGCAGATGGAGGGGGAGCTGGAAGGGACATGATCCTTGTTGTGGCAATGCAGAGCCAGCCCCTTTCTTGCCGTATGCCCTGAGGCATGCGTGCCAAGAAAAATGCTTTCACATGCCATGCTTTGGCATGCATGCTGGGGTTTGCCTGCCCTTGTTTTAATCTGCGGTAAGAAAGTTACTTTATTATGTAAATTTGAAATAAATATTTTGGAATAAAATTATAGTTTCCAATTGTTTGCTTGCTGCCTGAGGGATAGGGAAAGGAACTGGGCTTGAGACCTTATGACCTACATCATATGTTTTCATGTCAACTGTGATTTAGGGTTGTTGGCATCTCCTGAATTAGGCAGGGTTTGAGCATGACTACTTGAGAAGCACCTTGGTGCATTCATAGTGCAGATGAACCTTCAACCCTTTTAAGCAAACTCCAGCTTCACTTTTCTGGCTGGACACAACATCACAGGCACACAAGGAACTTGAATGAGACTTAACACATTGCACTGAAATGCATCCACCCACTCATACTTTTAGCAGTTCAAATCCAGGACGCATAATAAGGGCTCAAAGACATTTGAGAAAGTTGGCCTGCATCTTTTAATACTTTAAGATAATGCAAGATGGATCTTTGATAAATTGAAGTGAGAAGTGAGACTGCAAAGCCAGATGGGGATAAATGTGTCCTTATTATAAAGCAATTGAAACCAACATGGTTGCACAGGCTTAACAAAACAGAATGTAATGTTGATATCAGGTTCATGAGATTCTCCTTGTTTGATATCAGGTTCATATTGTTCTCTTCATTTCTCCTGTCATAATGAAAATGATAAATCAGCATTTTCCTGAAAGAACTAGATATCCTATTCTGTTTTTATTTTCAAAACACATGCACATGCCCTTTACAAGTGAAATGTAAGTTTTGGCCTAGGAGATACAGAATTAGAAATCATTTGAAGATTCCTTAGCTGCTTCCAGGTTTATCCACCACATCATATTTCTCTCTGTCTCTCTCTGTTGCTGTCATATTATGAACCTGATATACATAAGTCTGTTTTCAGATTCCATGAAAATATGCTCACCTGTCATGTCACATTAAGGATAATGTTTTTGATTGAAAGGGTACCACAATTAAATTAGGAAGAGAATCTGTCCAAATATAATCGTGTTACTAAATAAAATGCCAATGTATATTAGGGTTCTTTCTGGCCATCTTGAAACTAGGAAAGGAAATAGGATTATGTACCCTGCATGCTGAAAAATGTGTCCATATATCGTAAAAGTAAAGGTAGTTCTGTTCAGTAGATTTTCATATGTAAACATTTAAAAAAATCAGGTTAAAGGCATGTTGCATACACTTCACTGCAATTACCTGCTCGTTCAGTATCCAGTTCAGCATCAATAGCAGTCTTCTTGTTAACTTCACTGTGCATTTAAGTATGACCACAGCCAATGAAAGCATGTAAACTAGGATTAATATAATATTTAAACTGTGATTTCATTAAACATTTGTGGTGAAATTCAAGTTTCCAGATTCACTGAAAATTTCACCATCTGCAAATCCAGTCTAATTTTAAAGTTTCATTTGGCCTGAATCCTACTTTCCTCGTGGATAGTATCCTCCTTGGGTCTTTTTTCAGTAACAAGGATTGCCCTTCTGTTTTTCTAGCTACCAGCTGCATTAAGAATATCTCAACCCGGGTCAATGTAACAGTTAGGAAATTGGGTTTGAATCTTTGTTTGCTACCAAATTTTGAGTCTATATAGGTCATGCTAGTGAGCTCCCTAAAGATTGCATCTGGGAAGATTAACTGTAGCGTCCTTCTAGAGGATCCATGGAAAAGGGAAGTAAGCCAGGAGTTGGAGAATCCTATATTCTGACTAGAAACAAAAATCAGGTGATTTGACAGTCTTTAATACAAAAAGAGGAGGGGATTAAATAGCATAGCATTTGTTTAGCTTGCAAGAGGTAGTGGGATCAGTCTTCAGTAGTTATTCTTGGGTCCAATCTTAGAAAATACTTCTAAACTGTCAGAACATTAGGACCAGGATGAATATGGGATTTATGGCAACCTTCACTGAAACTTTTCAAGAGGAGGCTGACTAGGCATTTATCTGGGATGGTTCAGGAATAGCAAATCCTACTTTGTGTAGGCTGATCCTTGAGGTCATTTCCAATTCAAAGATTCTGTGAAAAGACATGACTTTACAATTACACGTCAGATTGCCCTACCACTTGCACTGGTAGCGCTCAGTGGGCTGAGGGTGGGTTTTGGTGCTCACCTCCCCCCAAGGATATCCCAGACAGGCCTGCCATGAGCCATTGACCATTTGTTTTGGAACTGCTCATGTGCCAGAAAAGTTTAGAGGAAAGTCAGGAAGCTCCTCTGACTGGTGTCAGGGGTTATGATCCTATCCAAGGATACCATGCTGCATGGCCATCTGAGCAGCAAGCAAAGGATGCCAACAATATGCTTTGACCAGTTTGTGTCCTGTTTCAAAAATGCACTGTGGAAAACTGGGAACTTGCTGATGTGTAAGCATATGTTTTCCAGTGGAGGAATGCCTGAGACTGGGTATCAATGAACTGCAATTATACTTTAGAAAAATGGAGGAAGGAGAGAGAGAGAGAGAAGTATAGAAAGAATGGAAGAGGAAAAGATGGCACGTGGTGCTTTGTCAGACAAGCATGAGAGATGCTCGCTGATGCTGTGAATGAGAACTGGAAAGGGAAATGGGAGGCTTAAGTTTAGGTTTGAGGCTGGGTTGGGTTTTTGGGTGTGGGTTTTGGATGTGGTTGGGGAAAGGGGGTGTAAGCATGGGAATGTAAATGAAAATGTTGATGAAATGTTTTGTCATGATGTTGAGCTATATAACCAAATAACTGTATATATAGATATGACGATTTTTTTAATTTAAAAAAAAAGGGGGATGTGCAGGCAAAAGAAGTCCCATTATGCTGTACTAACCTTCAGCTGTTTTTTTTTTTCAATCCCTTCATAGATTTCATAGACATCAGGGCTGGAAGGGACCTCGGAAGATCATCGAGTCCAGCCCCCTGCCCAAAGGGCAGGAAGTCAGCTGGGGTCATAGGATCCCAGCAAGATAAGCATCCAGTTTCATCTTGAAGGTGTTCAATGAAGGCGCTTGAACCACCTCCGGTGGCAGGCTGTTCCAGACCTTGGGGGCTCGGACAGTAAAGAAGTTCTTCCTTATGTCCAGCCTGAAACGATCTTGAAGTCGTTTGTGACCATTCGACCTCGTCATCCCTTGGGGCGCTCTGGTGAACAAACGTTCCCCCAGATGCTGGTGGTCACCCCTGATAAACTTGTAGGTGGCCATCAGATCACCCCTGAGCCTGCGCTTTTTCAGGCTAAAGAGCCCCAGGGCTCTCAGCCTGTCATCGTAGGGTCTGCTTCCCTGACCTCTGATCATGTGCGTGGCTCTTCTCTGGACTCTCTCAAGCTTCTTCACATCCTTTTTGAATTGTGGAGCCCAAAACTGGACACAGTACTCCAGCTGCGGCCTCACTAAGGCCGAGTACAGGGTAAATAGAGTAAATAGTAACTAGTATACGTAACTATCTACTCTAAAGCAGGCTTAGGGGGTTTGCTCCGAGGCCTCAACATCAAGGAAATGACTTGGTAGCCTATTACAACACTTCTGTACTCACTCTCTTTGACTCGCTGTTTTTGTATGTTTCTAAATCATTGCTGATGATTTACCATATTTACTCAATTCTAAGATTATTTCAGATTTAAGATGACCCCCCAGTAATTAGATTCTAGACACAGAAAACTATAAATGTTATAATTTTCCATGTCTAGAATCTATTTATTGGGGGGGTCATCTTAAATTTGTCCACCCACTGCTACAGCAGGATAACAGAAGCAAGGAGGGCAGGTAATGGGAAAAGCAGAAGTGAGAGGGTAGATGGAGGGGTGGGGGGAGGGGAAGCAGAGGTGGGGGAAAACAAGGGTGAGGAGCAGAACATGGGGAAAGCAGGGGCAGGTGGGAAGAAAGCCAAGGCAAGGAGAAAGCAGGGGTTGGGGAGCAGGCATCCTGCTCTCATGCCTCTCCTTCCTAGTGACTACAACCTCCCTATTTATCTCTTCTTTCTGTTGCTTTTCCTGCACAGGTGGAGCCCCAGGGTGCTTCTACTCCACACTTGAAATAGCTGTCCTGTGAGCCCAGCTCTACACTGCACAACTTTTCCTTTCTCTGCCCTTTTCCCTTTCTCCCCCCACCCCTCCCCCCACCCCTCGACCCCCTTACATGGAGAGACAGGGAAAGGGGGAGTGGGGAAGGGACAAGGGCAGGGAAGGGTAAATTTGCATAGTGTAGAGCTGGGCTCCCAGCACAGGTGCTTCCTGTAGCATGGGGTAAATTGGAGAGCAAAGCTGCAGCAGTGTATGGACTCCTGATTCCCTGCCAGCAAGTGGATGGCAACTTGGGCAGCAGTGACCACGAGATGACTGAGTTCAGGATCCTAAGGAAAAGAAGGATGGAGAGCAGCAGAGTAAGGCCCCTGGACTTCAGAAAAGCAGACTTTGACTCACTCAGGGAACTCATGGGCAGGATCCTCTAGGAAGCCAGACTGAACGGGAGAGGAGTCCAAGAGAGCTGACTGTACTTTAAGGAAGCCTTACTGAGAGTGCAGCAACAAACCATCCGGATGCAAAGGAAAACTAGCAAGTATAGCAAAAAAACAGATTGGTTTATCAGGGAACTCTTTAGTAAACTAAAACATAAAAAGGCAGCTTATAGGAAGTGGAAACTAGAAGAAATAACTAGGGAAGAATTTAAGAGGTGCAGGGGTGAAGTCAGGGAGGCCAAAGCGCAACTGGGGTCGGAGCTAGCAAGGTATGTGAAGGGTAACAAGAAGGGTTTATACATGTTGGTAGCAAGAAGAGGATCAGGGGAAGTGTGGGTCCCTTGCTGAATTGGGGGGGAAACCATGTGACAGAGGATGCAGAAAAGAATAAAGTGCTCAATGCCATTTTTTCTTCAGTCTTCATAGGCAATGGCAGCTCCCAGACTACTGCACTGTTTGGAGAGGAGATGAACAGCCCTCAGTGGTGAAAGAACAGGTTAGGGACTAGTCGGAAAAGCTGAATGGATTAGATGACTTCCTGAGGTCCCTTCCAACCCTAACTTTCTATGATTCTGGGCAGGGACCAGAGCTGCTGCAAGCCTCTAATGGTGCCCCTGGCCCAGCTGGACTCCCTGCACAGCCATTTCTCACCGCCCCCAGTTGTGAAACGTGATTCAAAGACAAGGCTTTATTTTTCCTGTTTTTTTGTGGGGTGTGGGGGGGGGGGGGGGGGGGAATAAAACTCCTCTTAGAGTCAAGTAAATATGGTAATTCACTACATCTAGCTATGTAATTGTTTTTAAATGCATTCAGGAGCATTAGTACATTGACCAAAGAGATGTATAGGTAAGATCTTGAACAAGGTAGCTCTGAACAATAGATTAAAAGATAGCAGATTGATTCATCTTTATAAATAGCCAATAGAAGAAGAATCCACTTTCACTGTCGTAGAGCTGGAGTGTAGAACAATACAGGATAGAAGATATGCAGAGAAAAAGTGAAGGAAGGATAACTAATTTGTAATGTACATCTTAATGCACTGTAACATGTGGAAGGCAGACTCAGAAACAGTTTTGACATTCATAGAATGGTTCTAAGGCAATAATAATATATAATAATATAAGGCAATATTAGGAAAGAGTAAAGTATGTCTTGTGATGCATGGAAATTGCTTGGTTAACCACAAAAAAAAGAAAAAGAAAAACGTTATTAAATTGCTAAGGTCCTCAAAGCACAAATTATTTCCATTTTATAGCTGCATATATTGAGTTGACATTGTAATGTCCATTTTGTTAATTAGCCTGAGTTTGGTTAGACTGTTTAGGATTATATTCTGAACAATAATAATAGGATAAATTCTGCAGTCCTTAGCTGAAACTCCCATTAAAATCCATTAAGTGTTAATGAAAGACGATAGGATTTGGTAGTGCCTGAAAGGTGTATTTTATATCTTTGCAGCATCATTCCAGTGATTAACTAAGGATATCACTAATTCTGTTACCTCTGATTTATAGAAAAGCAAAGCAATGTACAGAGAAATTGTGATTTATTATCGTAGAAGAAATGGTGAAATTTGCTGTCTGCTTCTTTGATCATTCTGCCCTTCCAAAGGAAGGTACCACATTCTGTAACGTTCATCAGGTCACAAGCTTTCTGACTTGATTGTATCTTGTACAAGGTTTTAGATTATATCCATTTTCCTGATTCTTTCTCTTGATGTTGGTAACTGAACTTAAGAATGGTATTATCAGGCAAAAAAGACAGCTTTTAAATCCTTTTAAAATAAGTTGTGTTTGACTTTATGTGAGAGGATTTATAAAATACATCCTATCACTTGTCTTTGGGCACAGGTAACTATCTAATGCATTGTTTTTCCAAGAAATCAAAAGGACTCTCAGCTCCCTTTTTTTCTTCCTCCTTATCTACTCATCCTCTCGAGCAAATGTTTGAGGAAACAGATGAACCTAGAATTTTTTCCTAAAAGTGAACAGATCCAGAAACAGATTCCAGTGTGGAAGTCCATTTTAATCAATTAACACACCAAAAGTGTTAAGTACTACTTACGCTACTGCAAAAGGGAAAATGGGTGGTTTCTCAAGTAGCAAAATACAAACCACCCAGAGATTTAAAGTCCTGTCAGACATTCTCAAAAGCCAGTCAGTCAATTTCTTAGCAAACCCAGCTACCTGGTGGGTTAATGGGCTTCCTTTCTGTATCAACTGCAGATTCATGAAAAGTTTAGTTCAGAAACAGCTCTTCATCTGTCCTACTGAAAAGGTCAAAAAGGTCAGATCCTTTATGTAACTGGTAACCCTAACCCTGTTATGGGGAAAAAAAGGGGTCAGGGTGGAAAACTCAGTAAAACCCCTTTTGTAGCCCAAGGTGGAGGGCAGGATCACCTGCAGCTGGAAAAGCCCTACTGGAGCAGCCAGAGGGATAAAGGTCCTGATTGCCAGGAAAGACACCCAGCTGAGCAAGAGGGGGAAAGCTGCTTTTGTACATGATAGGGGAGACCTCCTAAGATGACATGACTGACACTGGGCTAGGGACTTGCCTCTGCAGAGCTTAGCTTGTAAACAGCTGGCTGGAAAACAGGTGTAAGAGGGAAGGGGAGACTAGCTATACTAGCCAGGTGACCAGGAAGCCCAGCCAGCTGACCAAGGAGGTGGGGCTAACTGGGATATAAACTCTGGCCGGAGGAAAGGGAGGGAGAGGACTGGTCCCTGGGGCTGAGAAGGATGGAGCCCTGTAGAGCAGTGGTTCTCAATTTTTTTTTTCGTGGACCACTTGAAAATTGCTGAGAGTCTTGGTGGACCACTTAATAACTTTTTTGTTTTGTTTTAAGAATCAAACCTCACAACTCATATTTTAATATCAGTAGGCTTACCTTTCTAATGCAATGGATGTGCCTGTTTTTTTAATCAAAGTTCTGGGAAGTTGGGTGTAATGTTCGTCAGCTTTAGCCTTGGGTCACCTTTCTGTGGGCCACCTGAATGGAGCTCACAGACCAGTGGTGGTCGTGGACCACAGTTTGAGAACCTCTGGTCTAGAGGGATGGGCACAGATGTAAGTCTGGCAAGAGGAGCTGCTGCCTGAGAGGAGTTGCCCTTGTCAGGGAAGAAAGAATGAGTGTGTGCATGGGAAGTGCTGGAGGACTCTTGGTGCTAACTCAAGAAGGATCCTGGAGAAGTGGGCACCCAGAGGACTGAAAACTGTTTGTGTCTACCCAGAAGGGTCTGAGGACCACTTACATTGGCCCAGGAGGGACCCAGGGGAGTGGATGCACCCTGAAAGATGATTTCTGTTAACTAAATTGAGGTGTACTTTTCTTTTTCTTATTTCTGCTTATGTTAGTACCACCTGGTACACTGAAATGGCTCTGACGGGAGGTATGGAGGCCTCCAGGCAGAGTGCCCAGCACCCTGCAAATTTCCCCCGCTTTTCTTCTTTCCTTTGTTTACTCTCTCCTATTTTATTCATTGATTTCAGGAGAGGAAGTAGACGGCAGCCTCCACTGGACAAGATGGGCTGAATACCCTGACTAAAGTCAGGCAAACTGGAGTCCAGCAGGGCTGAGGCCCCAGCCAAGGGAGCAAGGGAGAGAAAGGCTGTACTGCTCAGTCAGACTAGTAGTCAGGGCAGAAGGAGGGGGAAGCAAGGCAACTATGGCTAGACTTTGGTCTAAAGGCGGCTTCCTAAACAACATATTAATTTAAAATCAAGGCATGGCTTGGAGAGAGAGAGCTAAATAAAGGAGCCAGGGTAGGCAGATAGGTACAACACAGCTACCAGAGGGCACCACAACCACCCTTGGGGGTGCACTCTGTAACAAACAGGTCAACACCTGACAAGAATAGCTGTAAACAGCTATCCAATACAGATGTAAAAAAAGGCATTCTGGCCACCAATGCTATGTTGGGGAAAACAACCTGCCTTCCCATTCTAGTCTTGTGAAGTTGTGCATAATAAAATACATACTGCGAATATCGTCCTCTGAGACAGACAGCAAAGCATGAGCCAAGACCAAACTGAGGAAGTCTCTGGAGTAAAATTTTGTGATAAGTATGCCAGAAAAGAATGATCTATTCTCTTCGAATCTAGGCCAGTTCCTTAGAAAACTATTCCAAAGCAAGACTAAACAGAAGAATGCGTGCAGGAAAAACAAACAATCCAAGCGTAGTCATTGGTAAAGGCTTTCTTGTAGATTGCTTGTTGTGTAAGACAGGGTAGGAAAGCAGAGAAAAATCAGTTTTTTTTTTTCTCCCCCTCTCCTGTTTCTCATTCAATATTTTCCTTGTCAGTTTTTTTTTCTTTTCTGGTAAAATTAAAATGAAAAAAAAATGTCGGGAAAGGCTTTCATCTGTTCAGGCTTCTAATATGTGCAGTTGAGAAGAGGTTTATAGAACGGACAACTCCAGAATAGACGGTTGTGGATTCATCTTTTGGAATTTAATGATTGGTTGACCAGCTGTGGCCACAGGGACCCACTTCATTGCTTAGATGGCCTGAGTCCAAACCGCAAACCCACAAACAACTGTTATTAATTAATGTTATTAATAACATGATGTTATTGTGCACACACCTAACTTTAATGCCCCTTTCATTTTACAGACGGATGCATCAGGACAGGCTCTGGGAGCAGTACTACTCCAAAAATATGGGCAAGAAGAGCACCCAATCGCGTTTGCCAGCAGAAAACTCAGCCGTGCGGAAACCAGGTATGCCACCATTGAGAGGGAGTGTCTGGCAATACGCTGGGCAATAGAATACTTTAAGTACTACCTAATGGGGAGGGAATTTGTGGTAGTGACAGATCATGCCCCACTACAGTGGTTGACACAGAAACAGAGCATGAACGCCAGGATCACCCGCTGGGCTTTGGCATTGCAGCCATTCAAGTTCACAGTAGTACACCGTCCGGGCAAAGATAACTTTGTGGCTGAATTTTTGTCCAGATGTGGAGGCGCGGACAACCCAGAAGAAGGTTCGGGTCACATCCATGGGGAGGAGCAGCAGGTGGTACATGCCGTCATACGAGAGAACCTGACGCCACAAGGCAACTTAAGGGGGGAGGTCTGTGGTGGCAAGGTGCCCCCCACAGGCTCTTGAGGGAGAGGGAAGAGAGCCCATGGGCCCCAGACCCCAAGAGCAAGCCCCCAGAGGGGCGTACGTACCTCCCGGAGAACAGCAGGAGCAGGAGCCGCGTGAACCGGCATTACGATGGCTGTGGCATCAGCTGTTCCCGATGAGGGGAACAGCTGAGCCAATCCCAGCGGCCGTATCGGCCGCTGCGGGAAGATTCAAAAATGCCAGTGGAGCAGGGAGCGAGAGAGAGCCGGAGAGAGAAAGCATGGGCTGGCAGCTCATGAGGCGAGCTCCGGCACGGGAAGGAGACAACCGAGCCTGTGAGGCTCCAGCAGGCATCCCAGGGAAGGGCTTTAAGCCTTCTGCGGGAGGCAGAACAGGAGGGCAAGCAGAGGCACTCTTGCAGCCACCTGGAGGGGCTTACACTCAGGAGGCAAGGGAGCTTCCTGCTTGTGGTAGGGGAGAGGAAACAACTGAGAATCCGAGAGGGAGCTGGAGTAAGGGGGATAACCCTGCAGCTCCTCCTGACTCGGAGGAATATTTTCTATAAAAAAAGAAATCTTCCCCAAGGAGGGAGGGAGAGTGACCGGAACCCCGGGAACCAGTCTGATGCCATCATATGAGGCTGGGAAACATCTATAATGCATCACCTAGCAGCTGGAATGTGGACGGGGTGTAGGGGAGGCAGAGCCCTGTGGAACACCATGTCAGATGACCGTGAGTACCGCCGTCTATCGGGAAACCCATTCAAGCTAAGATCTCCACTCTAGACCCTTCTTAAAGTGCGTTTAACATCCAAGTCGTGGCAGGCGAGTTGAGGGGAGGGGCAAACCCTGATAGACTGGGCGGCGAGAGGGCCGCAAACTCCACACCAGTGCTACTGCACAGTAGCACCGGTGCACGCCTTTTAGTGGTGCTAGTGCGCAGTAGACTGGTTCTGTGCATTAGCATGGCTTTTGCTGTGATGTGCTAATTCATAGTAGAATTAGTCTACTGAGCATTTAGCATTTTGTGTAGATGCACCCAGTCAGGAGTAGATTTCGGACTTCTCCTACAGGAACATTTATTTTATAGCTGTGTGTGCATGTAGTTACTTCCATAGAAAGTTAGCTTTTCAGGTCACATAAATTAATAGCAATGCTAGTATGGCTATACTGAGTAGCAGGACATAAACCAAGTTGTCAGCCACCAATATTGTACAGTGTACTTAAAGTACTGCTGAGTTACATGAACTATATTCGAGGTTGCCAGGAGAATAATAGAAGAAACGTGTATACCCAGCATGACAACTTATTAAAACCACTGTGCAAGTAAAACACAGCAAACTAGCTTCCCTGTAGCCAAACCACATATGTAAGAGATTGTTGCAAACTAATTTCAACACAATCCAGATGCAGGAGGGGAGGGGGAACATGGGAGTTTCAGAGTCTGCAGGGTGTTTGTTTGTCTTGTCACACAAAGCATATACAAAAGTAAATTTAAACAGATTCATACATATTTGCAGGTTCAGGGGCCAAGATAGATGCTTGTACCTATGTAGAGCTTCACCGATATTAGCAAAGGCAGAAGGCTATCTGGACAACATACTTTGCAGGACTGAATCCTAATTTTATAGGAGTCAGTGGTTTATTTTATTATATGAAGCTTATTGCAGTGTCTCTGCACAAGAAAGATTAATTAAGCTTTTGTTTAAGAATTTCTATTTTGGCAATTCCATATTCAAGCTAAGTTTTCTATTAACAGATATTTGTCTGTTACGTATTTATTAATTATACCAAAATACTCTCTTTCATATGATTTTATATATATATATATATATACATATATAATCTCATCAGTAGAACCTAGTTGTCCTTACTGCGCTTTCCTATATTTCTTGTTTAAGTCTGTGGAGTTAGAAGCAAATGGTTATTAACTTTGTCATTCCAAAATCTTGCTGATGTGCTGATCCCTACCTTTAAAATTAATTTTCCTTCTCAAATAATTTATCAATTTTTATATATAGTTGTTAAAAATAAAAACTTTACTCAGCAAATGTTCTTCTTTCTTTAGATTTTATCAATTTATCCCAGATATATCTGCATCTTCTTTTCTTCTATGTCAGTATAAAATTCATATAAAATACCTATAACATTAACTGTTGCTTTTGTTTGAATCTAATAGTTATCAGGGTAATGGCTCAGGAAGCAGTGTTCTGAGAATACTGTGGGAAGTGCCAAACTATTTTGCAGAAGATCTGGAGAGCAGTGTTTAAAATGTTGTTGCAAATAAATGTCAAGCCATTAAATATAATCCACCATCCATTAACATATTTCAAACCACATTTAGGTTAAAATGAATTTCAAAAGCAAAATGAGACCTCAAGGAGTCAAGGGTTGCTCTATAAACTGAGTCTGTTTATACGCACTGCCTGTGTCCGCACAAGCGCAGATGTTTGTTTTCCCAGGGGCAAGAAGCAGTGGCACACCTTGTGCCATACACCCCGTGGCACGTGGCAGGTTACCCCTGGTGGGGTTGGGGAGGCTGGGATCAGTGCTAGGCTGGCCTCAGCAACCTTACTTGGGGTCCTGGGGGGCCTCCTGCACTGCAGCAGTGGCAATCCTGCTGCTTGGAACCTGGCCGGCAGCTGGAATTGTGGCTCTGGCTGGCCAGGCTCCAGTTTTGGGCAGCACATGTATGAGCTAGTGTGCTTTTTTTACATGTTTTTTTTTAACTCCAGAATCTCCCCAGTTCAACCCCTGACCCCCTCCCCACTACTCCCTTGCAGAGCAGAGAACAGCTGAATGTGTAGTATGTGGCACTGCAAATGTGCCTGCAGTGCCACATACCACATGGCCGCGCTCGTCTGGATGCAGCCACCAGCTGCTATTTTCATCCTTCTGTTTCTCCCAGCTTCAAAAATAAGTGGCCCTCTTTCAATTTTGGAGGCAGATGGATCATTCAAGGGGTCAACAGTTCAAAATACATTAGGATTATGAGCAGAGCTGAAATAATGGTGTTCTTATTTTACCTGTAAATATTAATGGCTGACATCAATAAGTTCTTTGATCTATATAGATGATTACAAACCTGGGTACAGTGAGTGGGCATGCTAACTGTATGCCTGTGGTCCTGTACGACCTCATTTACCACTTGTGGTTTCCAGTTTTAGCAAAATCAGTATTAGTGTTTATGCTGAGAATATTTCCTGAAATGTTGTAACAATCAGATGCAGCATCCCAAATCTGGGAAACGCTCACATAGATCGCATAATCTGGTGTATTTCTTATTATTCCTATCTGCAGGGCCTGTAAGAAAAATTTGGGGTCCTGGTACATCCTGGTAGGGAGATCTACTACCCATTTTGGAAATGGGAGGTAGAAAGGAATTGTATTTGAATTCTAGTAAAATTATAAGTTTTGCAATACATTTCTAGAGATCATGCTTCTACTTTATTTCTATCATTGGCAGTCTCTCAATACAAGGAGGACAGTCTTTCAGTAAATAAGGAAGTCATGTCTGAGGAAGCCAATTGAGATCTGCATGTTCAAACTATTGCACACATGGCAAATAGTTTTGGGAAGTAGTAGTAGTTCCTGGTAATAGCTGATCGTAGTTTGTCTCTCTTGTCTATCAGCCTTCATAGTGAAGTGAGTTTGCCCAAAATGTTTGATGCCTAGTTGTACATCATGGCCCCAGCAGGGATGATTCAGTGGTTGAATCTCTCAGCTATTGATGTCTATATCACATTTCTTCATGACGGCCTTCAAGGTGTCCTTGGTTCTTTCCTTTTGCCCACCTCTAGAGTGGTGACCTTTGGAGAGCTGGGAATATAGGATCTGTTTTGGGAGCCAGTTATCAGGCATCCTCATGACATGTCTTGAATATAGCTGATGCCATAGCAACATGGCTTTAATGCTGATCATGTTTGCTTGAGCCAGAATGCTGGGGTTTGTTCTTCTTATGTCCTTCCAGTTGATAGGGAGAATTTTCTAACAACATTGCCGATGGCAATGTTCTAAAGCTTTCAAGCTGTTTCCGATTTGTCATCCAAGTTTCACACTAATACCACGTGGTAGGAATGACAATAGCCTGGTAAATAAGAAGTTTGTGTCCTGATGTCATGCTCATTGAAGACACATTCTCTCTGTCTCTTTGTTTCTCTCTGCCCCTCTATCTCTCTCTTGCACACACACTTTGATTTATTTACATACAGGTTACAATTTTGATTTTACTCATTATATTTTAATGTCTCTTAAGAAAAAAATCCTATAATCTTGAGGGCCTCCCTGAGCTTGGGGGCCCAATATAACTGTACTCTTATTCCCCTCCTCTCATAGGCCTGGCATATCTACATGACTATTCACCATTACTCACTCTCCCATTTTATATGAAAATTTATTGGTCATCTCTTCGATAGCACAGGTGCTACATCCTCTTGGTTGTTGGTTGTCTCCCAACTTTACACTGGTGCCCTGTTCTATGAAATCTTTTTCCTCCACTTTTTTTTTCTGGTGGAATAAAATGCATTCCTGTCTACTTCTTTAGTCAGGGGTGTTTCAGGCCTCATCAGCATATGACATAACATAAGTATCATATTTGCTGCTTCGATAATGTTTTTCCTTTCAGGATATTTCCCTGGTTTCAAAATGCAGCATTCTACTCCTCACCACTTTATGGCATTTTTGGCTGTCTTCAAACTCGGGTCTCAGCTTACTGTGCCAGATGTTGTAGTGGGGCATGAGGAATGCCCCAGAGCAGGGACAGAGGTGCAGAGAGCACCAGGGAATGAAAGGGGTTGAAACAGTTGTCCCCAGGACATTTTTTGTTGGAACAGTCCTATACTAAGCACCGGTCTTGGGCATCTTACTGAAAAGAGGATAAAAGCATCCATTTGACAAAACTGATGAGATGCCTGGGAGAGGTATTCAAGATGGGACTGTCTAAGCTAAAACAATATCTATAGTCACATTATGCCTTGGGCACATATAGAAATTTGGTTCAGACACTTCAGGCCATATGCATCAGGGTTATCTCACTGGTACAAGCTCTGGATGTCTGAATGATTTGATGGTGAATAAAATACATAACTCCCTGAAGGTTGGGTAGCCTATATGAAATGTTCTGGGAGCTCTAGTTCTCAGTGTACAAAGAACTAAAAACACCCAAAACCTACTGTCACTACCAGTGTTGCCACAAATTGTAACCTTGTGAGGACTCTCAGGTCTTGCTTCTATTACCTTCATGCTAAATTCAAGAACCATGCCCTGCCCACTTGCTCCTGCTCAACACACACCAAAGCCTGAAAATGATGCAGTATAACTAGCTTAAAACATTCCTGAATCCTCTGTAGTTCCACACTTTGTGTCAGGCGTGCTTCTTGGAATGAAGATACTCTAAGCCAGCGATATTGTCTAATTTCTGAGCTGTGATGTGTGCCTAGGAGATGAGAGTTGGTAGGTCATAATTCTTGGTGATGGTCTATGGTTTGGTACAGGTGATATAGCTACAACCTAAATAAAGAGGTAAAGTATCTATTCAGAAAGCAATCTTAAAACAGAATAACATGCCAATACTAATAATATAGGGTAAACAATGAACTTTGAAAAACTATCTGAATTAGTTTACCTGTTTGCATGGTTTCCAGATATAATTGTTTTGCCAAAGTCTCCCAGATCTGCTTTTGTATTTTGATTTCACATCTGGTGCCCTCTTTGTCTGACAGCCCCACTGGATATCTCATTACTGACCTAAACTTAACGCACTCCAAAATGTGTCTATCCCTCTTTTACTTTTGTCAACAGACTAAAGCTCCTTTCTTGCCCTTCACCTACACGTTGAATCCATATCTCACTGTTTTCCTCCTTGCAGTGCTTTTTTTTTTTGTCTTGATACAGTCACAAATCTCATCCAAGCACTTTTTGCCCACACTGGGATCATCTACATGAGACGCCACACCACTGTAGCAACAAGCTGCGGTGATGTAGCTCATAGCTATGGCAACGTAGCATCTGAGGGCACTAAACATGATTCCACCGCTACTGCACAGTAGCAATGTTCTATATTGCTCATTGCAACAGCACAGTAGGGTCAAAAATGAGCCATGCCCCACCGGGACTGTGCAGTAGGGCTGTGCAAAATTTCAGCAGCCGTTTCATTTCAGAGGTGTTTCGGGTCCAAAACACCTCCGACACATTTAGGAGCCTGAAACAGCAAATCTGGATTGAAACAGAAGGCTCAGAAACATCTCCAAAATGAAACAAGGCATCCAAAAGGTTTCAGAAAATAATGGAGTTTCAGAGCCAGGCTTGTGGGGAAACACCTGTATGCTGCTGCCCTGCCGTGCGACTTGGCTCTGCAGGGAGTAGAGATCCGTGTTGGGGGTCTCCTTGCTGCTACTACCTGCCCCGCACTGTCCCGGCAATGCGGGGCACAGGGCAGGCAGTGGCAGCGAGGAGACCCCAGCATGGATCTCTGCTCCCTGCAGAGCCAGGTCATGCAGCAGGCCAGTGCTGGTCCCTACCACGTGACTTGGCTCTGCAGGCAGCAGAGATTGGGGACTGCACAGGGCAGGCAGCAGTGGTGAGGAGACCCAGGCATGGATCTCTGCTCTCTTTGGAGCCAGATCACACAGCAGGGCAGTGCTGGTCCCTGCTGCATGACCTGGCTCTGCAGGGAACAGGTATCTGCTCTGGGGTCACCTCACCACCACTGCCTGCCTTGCGCAGCCCCACATCGCTGGGGCAGTGTGAGGCAGGCAGTCGTGGTGAGGAGACCCCCAATGTGGATCTCTGATCCCTGTAGAGCCGAGTCGCGTGGCAGGGACCAGCAGGCTGCTCTGTGCAGTTTCTCTGCCCCACGACCTGGCATGACAAGGATCAGAGATCCACTCAGGGGTCTCCTCACCTGCTGGGAGGCAGTGGCCCTCCCCTTCCCCCGGATGAGCCACCCGTGGCCCTGTCCTGCTCCCCACTGGAGCCCTGCAGCCCCTGGCCCCAAGCCCTGCCCAGCTGGGTAGGGCTGTACGAAGCTTGCAGCCCATTCAAAACAGATTTGGAGGAGATTCAGCAGAAACAAAATGGGACAGTGATCTGAAACACCAAATCAAGCCACTGTCCTCTGAAACAGCCGAATTTGAAACTAAATCGAGAAACAGTTGTTTCGCGCAGCCCTAGTGCAGTAGTACTGAAGTCGTTTCATAGATTTCATAGACATTAGGGCTGAAAAGGACCTCGGAAGATCATCGAGTCCAGCCCCCTGCCCAAAGGGCAGGAAGTCAGCTGGGGTCATAGGATCCCAAAACTATATGATGTACAGGAGGTTGGTTTTGAACCTGTGCCTCTGGAATTGTCTTACACAGTGCTTTAGCCACTAGGCCATGAGTTGAATGCTAGGTTTAAAACTTGCCTAAAGCAAATACTAAATGACTATGCAGTACCAACTGAGCAGTCAGGGGCATGTGTAAACATTCCCACTGAGTACAAAATCCTTCTCTTATGGTCTCCCTGATAGCCACGTTGCACACTCCAATCTTCATCTACTGGTGTTATCTTCTTTGCCCATCATTGCAGCTCTCCCCACCCACTCTGAGTCCCTCCTTTGCTTTTCTTTGTTGCACTGATTTCAAGTCTCTGATCCTCACCTTCAAGTCCTTCTATTGCTTTGTCTTCTCCTCTTGCCTCTTATTGTCAGACACCACCAACCTTCGTCTCTTGAGTCATGCCACTCAGTTTGTCAGTAATCTTCCCTTAAATGTCTGAGTCTTCTGCCCTCTCCTCCTGCACATTCTGTCTCAAGACCCACCTCTCTTGAGGCAACTAAAAGGGCAGATGAAGATGGATGAAACTTTATATGAAATTAAATGAAAAGTAGCTAGATAATTATGTATGAACGTGGAATAAATGTGATTCTGTATCCCTTCCTTTTTACCAGCCTATATTTGTAATTGTTTGTCTTAAATTGTGCAAGATGGACAGGTATGTGCTGCACATATGTTTATACAGCAGTGAGCACGAGGCCTCAAAACTAATCCAGGGCTTCTGGCAATCACTGCCTTATAAGTGTTACATAACAAGAACTGCCAACAGGTTTCACATATTTCAGATTGCTTCATGTTGTAATGCAAAAGCATTGAAAAGATGCCAATTTTCCTTGGACTAGGATTTAGGTGCAAAACTCTGAGAGCTGAAAATGGAGACAACCACTTTTAAACAAAATTTACTACCGGACACATTTCATGTGCCTACATATAATCATAAACTTTTTATGGAGGAATAATAGGCTTTGCTTTAAAAGTAGTAAAGGGAACAAAATGTCATTGAGTGCATACCATGTGGAATGATGTGCCTTAAATCCTGAAAGTTTCCCTAAATCCCTTTACAGGTAAAACTGAGGAAATTTAGCGGATATTAACAAAAACTCGCTCACTATGAGGGTGGTTAGTCATTGGGATGGGCTACCTGGAGAGGTTGTGCAATCTCCATCCTTAGAAGTTTTTAATAGCAGGCTAGACTGACCTGACAGGAATGGTTGAGTTAGGAATGATGCTTCCTTGAGCGTGGGGCTGGGAGGGCATGGGGGTCGACTAGATGACCAAGATCTCCTGACTCATGCTGAATGAATGTGCTGCTGTATAATTGAACTACAGTGGGCTGTTGCTGCTGCCACCACATTGCTGCCTCCTTTCAGCTGTGTTTTATGTTGGGGTAGGCATGGTCTAACAATGCCTACAGGGTTAGTTCCCACAGGGGAATACCTTGTACATGAACTATAGTGTGGCTAAGGCATGAGCTAGTTTCTTAGCTGCTTGGCAATGTAAGAAAGTACTTCTGGGCACTGCACAAGCAGGAAAACACTGGCTCTAGAGTTAGGTTAGGGAAAACAGCTGATGGGAACTTAGGCACATGGGTTCTTTGGGGGTCACCAGCTGCTTGGTGGGGTATAAAGATCCAAATTTTTAACTTTGGTGCTTAAAGTGGCCACTTAGAGGTTGGAATCATTGCCAAGCACCTCCTCAATTTTATTCATAGCAGAAATGCGATGCGAGAGAACTCCTGGGCTTTCTGTTCTGGTCTGGGGTGTGCTTGTATACCTGCCTCATGTATTTTGTGCACTCTTGACACTGATACCAGGTCTAATGAACCCCCAGTACTGCCAGTATTGACAAACTTTTTTTTCTGGTGCTGTAATGAGTCCAGACCCAGCTGGGGCTGGCCCAGCTCCAGGGCCCAGCAGCAGGTAATTAGGGCACAGGCTGAGTCATCCCCTGAGCCATCAGAAAGAAGACCCTGGCGCACAGGCTTTTATAAGCTCAGATCAGACAGCAGAGAACTATCTGAGCAACAGACTGTCTGACTGTCTCTCCTGACATGCCTGGAGCCCTGCTACCTGTCACAACCCAAAGTTGTGGATTTTTTGATTGTGTGCGCTTCGGCACTGCTAAATTATGTTCCCGCCAAATTGCAGCTCTTTTGCATGACGGAGTGTTCCGTTGTTATAGAGAACCCGCGTGCAGAAAAGTGTTTCCCGCCGTTTTGTAGCCTTCTTTGCATTGTGCATTTCTCTTGCATTATAGTGATGCACGCTGCAAAGGAGTTCCCGCCATTTGTATTAAGATTTGAGCCACGTTATTGGCCGGTCTTAATTTAGGCACATGTGGCGGCTAGCTATTGGCTTGCCGTACAAAAGGCTTGGGTGGTTTCCGCCCATGTTGGAGAGAAAGACGGAGAGAGAGACGGAGAGATGGATCTCTAAGCGCTGTGGGTCCTTTCGAACCCAGCGCGTCTTTCTTAAGAAGGCGATAGAGGCTCCAATTGCCGAACCCCCGGAGCCTAGCAAACTCCGGGGCACCACTTACCGACGGCCTCTAGCCTCTCCCCGTCACTGATCACAGTCCAGACGAATCCCTACCCTAGAACCCAGTTATTGAAACCGCAGAGTCTGAACCACTCCGAGGATCCTGGGAACCGAGTTTTAGAGTCCTCCAACGAGGATTGAAGCGGAGCTGTACCTGGGAACTGTCCAGCCTACACCGCGACCATCTCTGGTGTAAGTAAATAATCTTTTCAATCAACCATTACGCCTCCATGACTGATTCTAGCTCGAGCGTACTACTCCACCCCACGGCTTTTCTCCGGCCCCGCGTGCCCGGGCTGCTGGCCGCAGCCCGCGTGCATACAGATGGGCCCGGCTCGCGCTCGGTGATGACGGGACCAGGAACTGGCCCGCACACTACCCTGCTTACTCATTTGCTCCGGCCTAGATCCTACTTAAACCTTATGTAGCCTAATCCTTTGCTTTTCTCCATGCCAAAATTAATGGTTGTACCTTTGCCTAGGATAAACCTGTGCCTTGTCCTTGCCTAGTTCCTGCCTGCACCTTGCCTAGCCTGGCCTTGTACTTCACTTGTCCCTGGATCCTTTCCTAGTACATGCCTGTCTGCTACATTAGGGGAGTACATCAAGGGCTTGGTGAACAACTATTCACCAGAGCACCCTTGGGGAAAATCAGGATTAATGGCCACAAATCCTGAAAAACTATTTCAGACTCAACATTAGGAAAAGCTTCTTCACAGTCAGGGTGTCCAGACTGTGGAATAAGCTCCCTCCAGACGTGGTGCAATCACCTACCATGGAAATCTTCAAGAGGAGACTGGACGGACTTCCTGATTCTTCCTGCCTTCTGAATCAAGTCCAATTCCATCTGTAACAGGAGGCACCGAATCAATCTGGAGCTTTTTTTTTCTTCTCCCAATTCAGTTTGGATTCAGTGATTCGGCTTCTGAATTGGGCCAAATTTTCTCTGAATCGAATTGCGAACCAAAGCTTCGCACACCCCTAGTAAAGAGCATGATTACTGGGTGGCTGAGGCAGATTAGCACCTTGATCAGAGTAATCTTAGTATCACAAGATGGATGACTACTCAGGAATATATGGGAGAAAACATCCTGTTACAGATGCAATTCGACTTGCTCAATGACCAATGTCTCAATACCCTTTCTCAAAACCCACTGTACAGAATAGATAAAAGTCCTTCAAGATATAAAGAGGATTTCAAACATAAGCTATACATTTAAACAGAGGCTAAATCAATTTTTTCTGGGATTTGAGTGCCTATATTAGGCATTTGCTTAATTCATTTATACTTACATGTTCTTAGCCACCTAAGAAAAAAATACAGGTCTACACCATGGGAGTCTGCTGCCTTGTGTACAGCATAGCAGGGACTAACCAGTTGCAGTTCTCCTTGATTATTTTGCCAAAGAATGAAGGAGAAAATAAAACCTACACACATCAAGGAAATGCTTTCACGGATTACAGGCAAGAAAGGTTTACCAAATGACCAATGACACAAAATAGTTCTATCAGATGATTCCTCATTCTTGTTCCCCACATTCTGGTTGTCCACGTACTCAGTTCTTAAGTATGTTTCTACATTTCACTGGCCTTCAGATGAGTCACTGTCCAGCAGTTCACCAGTATTTCTTGCAACTTTTTCATCTGAAATGATATGGATCAGCTAACTTACTGAAGAATGAAAAGTCCAAGCCATCAATGGCCAATCTGGAGATGACAGTGTTCTAGGGTGCGGAATCAAAGTAGACTTTCCCTGTCTGAAAGCCTAAATGATCTAATAGATGTACCCATGAAATACCTGCACCCATGGAAACATTCTATAAAAATACAAATGGAAAATCTTCAGGTAGAGAAGTAATGGTCCATCTGAACACACCTGACTTTTGTTCAGTGCAGCATTTTTGTGTTTTCAGGAAACTGAGTGATTACTGCCATCTATTGGTAGAAGAAATAACATAACCTTCCCACCAAGACAATTCACTAGAAGCTAATGTTTACCTGAGAATGGGCATGTTTTGCTTTTAAAATAAGGACGATTATATTTATTCCCATCCCACTCAGTAATCCCAATGAATTTAAAAAAATAAAATTGTGGCATACAATTTGCATTTTTCTGCAAAAAAACAGCTTTCATTTATATTATCTGCACACTTTCTGTTGAAAAATTTAATCTTTCATGGGGTGTATGGTATTATGATCCCATACTTTTTCAAATGTATAATGCTTTGCTTAAGCAAATTCCAATGAATTAACAAATTATGCTGCTTAAGAATGTGAATGCTGCTCACTAAAAATGTGGGTGAACTTGAGCTGAATTTTCCACTTTTCTCCTGGCATTTATCTTTGGAGAAGGAATGGAAGCACAAGCAAATGTTCATTATTTGAGTATTAAACTTGCTTAACTCATGAAAAAAATAGTTGTGCATTATAAATCTGTACAATGAATCAAAGCAAAGGCAAATGGCATGCTCAACTAGTACAGTCCCATTTAACATGTAAAACACTTACCTCAGTTCTACATGTCCTTTAGTAAAGCACTTCCTTAATGAAAGAGGAATGAAGCAAAATTTTGAAGAACATTCATAGTTCACATAAATTAGTGCCCATCTTTTATTTAAGAGGACAAAATATTCACTTAGGTCAGAATAAAATTCTAGGTCCACAGGTAGGATTTCTCCAAGACTGTACAAAAATAGACTGAGTAATAAGAGAGGTGGCAACTGGTATTTACCTTGGGGTCTTTCATCCTCATTAATATGGAGCCAAGTTATCTCCTTCCCCAAAGCAGTTTTATAAAAAATGAATTTCAAACCAATCTTTAATAATTATATGTCAGTGCTTTCAATAGAAGCTATAGCTGTGTACACTAGAGAAATCAGATAATAACAGTTACATAGTTAAAACTGTGGTATGCTTTCTCAAAAATTGGCATAAATATACTTGTAAAGAGAAATGACTTTTCTATGTATTTTATTGCAGTTAAAAGCTATGTTAAATTTTTAGTCTTTTAAAACAAAATTTTAAAGACATTTGGGGCACTCTACTAAATACGTTTTACACAAGCTATGAAATTCAACTACAGTATCTTAGATATAGACTGCAGACTTGAAATAATAGTTACCATATTTACTCAAATCTAGAATGAGGTTCGTCCCTACGTAACATGGGGGCAGGCCCTCAACTTAGAATTACATATGAGGGCAGTAAGGGGATAGGCAGCTGCTGTGGCACGGGCTCCAGCCCTTCCTACCCAGGATTCGGTCTGTAGCTGCAACTACTGCCTGCCCCACCATATTCCCTCTTCAGCCTCTGCTCCCGGTCTACCCACCCATACAGCCTCTTCTCCCCTGCCTGCCCCTCTCTCTCCCCCTCTTACCTTTGCCCCATGCCAGCAGTCTCCATGCATGCTGCAGCCCAGGGCACTGAGAACAGTCACAGCCTTGCCCCATAGCAGCAGTGCCCAACCTGCACCACTCCTACAGGGCTGGGCTGGAGCTGTGCTCAGTATTCAAGCTAGAATGGGGATGAGTCTGCTAGTGTGAAGCAGAGGCGGGGTGTGGGGACAGGAGGCTGGGAGCAGAGGCTGGGGGTAGGGAGGGTATGTAGATAGTAGAGATGGCACGGAGGTAGGCACAAATAGGGGGCAAGCTGGCTGACCACCCCATACCACCTGTCTCCCCACTGCCTGCTCCCAGCAGCAGTGGGAGGGATAAATTAAAGGCAACCCCTCAACATTTAGATTCTATACATGGAAAATTATAGCAAATGTATAGTTTTTCTCTGTATAGAATCTAATTATAGGGGGGTTGTCTTATACTCAGGGCCATCTTAAACTACCATATTTATTCAAATCTTTCATAAAATTCATCACAATTTAATGTAGATTTCCCCACCAGAAGGTAATATATTAAGAAATTAGATAAAAAGAGTCAAATATTGTGTCAAATATTTTAGAATTCCAATTTGTATTTAAAAAAAATAAAAAATGTTTCCCTAGTTCTCATAGTTGTAAGGGAAATTTGAAAACTTGAGCCAAAAGCAACGATCAAACTTAAGAGGTAAAAACATATATATAGAAACCAGGAAAAAGTATGAGAACAATAGGGGTGCATGAAGGCCGTCTTTCACATTGCACTTCAAACGTTGATTGGTGTTTGTGCTGGCTCAGATTTGGAACGGTCACACCTTTGTTGACTGTCCCCCATTTGCACAACTGTGACTTGCTACTAAAGGGCTGATAAGCAGGGGCCTAACTAGGAGCTACCTCTATGAGTTGCCACTACAAGGATGATGAGTCTGGACAGGCTTTTATCCCTGCTTTCTGTGGGGGAGTGTGAGAAATGGGCTGGAGGGGCAGGGCAGGAACATGAAGCTGGGAGGTGGAGATCAAATCGGACGGGGCAGGTAATGAAATGGGACATGGAAAGGAAATGTTGGGGGGGTAGAGGAAGGGTGGTGAAATGAAGGAAGTCAACCACTAAAAGATAAAAAGAAGAAAAAAAAACGAAAAAGAAAGGAAGAAAAAGTAAGTAAATTAAAGAAGGTCTCATATTTTAATAAATTGGGATTACAGTCTGGGGGATACTGGTCATGCTTCCCAGGGTGGCTGGGAGGTGGGAGTGGTGACGGAAGGAACTTTTTAGGGAGCTACCGCCCTGGCTGGGGAAGGAAGCCCTAAGCCATGGAGATCTAACCTGGTCCGCTACCTTGTTCCCCAACCCTCCCCTGGACCTATACTACTGGACCCTATGATTTGGCTAGCTGGTAAGTGCTCTGCAGGCTGTTTGTATGGGGTTGGGGGGAGTTGGCTTTGTGTCAGCACCACCCCCTGGACAGTAGAGTTCAGAGGGTAGAAAGTTCGTGCACACAGAACAGGATAGTGGGGGAGAGGACAATGCATCCTGGGATACTGGAGGACTGCAATTTGGGCAGCTCACCTGTGGGCAGTGGCCACACATTAATGGAACATGAACTAGGTAACACAGATCAGAGATGAACCTGCCCTGGAGTGTTGTAACTTTAAGCTTCGTAAAGTGTGCTTAAAACTAATTTTGTGTGTTAGTGTGTGGACAATTCAGGGGTTAAGAGTTCCCTACGCCACCTAAATTTAATAGGCCTGGAGACCATACAAGTACTATAGCATATGTAGACATATGGAAAATTATTAAATGTCATTTCATTTCATTTTTACATATAAGTAGATCTTAAAACTTCAAAGCTAACCTAATATTTCCCTAAAGTTTGTCATTTCTAATACTTTGCTTTTGTGCCTAGTTTTTGTAAATTCAATGTAACTAATATATCCTGGCTTTGGAAAGAAAAGCAGCATGGGGCTAGATACCTTTGGCCTGGTTATGTAGAAAAAAATCACATGAGATGAAATTCTGGAGTGTTGTTTATTGCCTTCAGTGGCACACCACTGTGTGCTTGAAGAGAGTTTACAGGCTAGAATCCAGTGTGTGTCTATTAAGAGGCTTTGATGGCACCCTTAGCAAAGTGGGTTAATCATACTTGTTTCTGTTCAAATAGGATGCAGGAGCTGGTACTTCACTATCTGAGCATAATGTAATGAGCTGGTATTGACATTGTCTGATTTTATATGGCAGGTGGCTTTGGAGTTCTCTGATATTGAGGCAGACTGTAACTCCCTCACAGTGGTGAGTGATACTTGTTGGAGTGGGCTGTTCTGTAGTTAAAATAAAAGTTAACAACCTGGCCCTATTGTAATCACATACAAAGCTATTTGTCTGAATTATTGTAAAATTATTTAAAAGTATTTTGAGTTATTTTAATAAAGTTGCAATGCTTTTATCCTAAAGCTCAGTTTTATTGTTTCTTTATGGTCAGAAAAGCCAAGAATGGAAGACAACAGGATCCTCCTGATTCTAAGTAGATATCAAAGCATTTGGCCATCAATTACTATATTTATGCTAGGTCACTAAAGTATTTCTGTTGTTTAAATAGTAGATTTCACGGTATTAAAATAAATAAAAGAAATTTCATTAGCAAGATTTTTAGCAGCCAATGCTGCTGGCTTTAGTTTAATTTAATTCTTTTTTTTCCCCAAAAGAATGTTCCGATGGCACTCTAAAAACCGCTACATAAAGAAAACCCACAGATCACCATACCTATGTGCACAAGACCAGCAACCATCCCAAACACAGTACAAAAAGTTATAATCTGCAGTCAGGCCCTCAGATACCACCATATCTACTCTGAGGAGAACACATGTAATACCTACCTGACCAGCCTAAAATCCTCCTTTACACAATTTACTCCAGTAGAGAAATAGACTATACATTTGAAAAAGCTACCCAGATACCCCACAGTAACCTGCTACAATACAAAAAGAAAACTCCATGTGACTGCACATGCTTGGTGGTCACCTGCAACCTCACACTAAAACCAATCAGAAGAATCATCAAACAACTACTGCCTATACTCAACAAAAATCAGACCTTGAGAGAAATATTCTTGGTCTCTCCACTCCTGGATTTCAACCAACCCCCTAATCTTGTCAAAAACACATCATCAAAAGCAAACTTTCCACTGCTCAACAGACATCAAGTGGGATACAGTCTTTCCTTGGAAAGAAATGCTTAACCTGCTAGCACACCTCTATTGCTACTAGGTTTCCCTTGCCAACCGTGGTTGTCAAGACAAAAGTCTTATGGGAAAAATGGCAGGTGGCAGGCTGATGTGCAGCCACGGAAAACCGTGGTTATTCAAAGCTGTATACTGTGGTAGCCAAAATGATATATGGAATAATAAGCATGGATAATCAAAACCGTGGTTGGCAAGTGGAACCTGTACTACTAGCATCCTCCAAAACAAACCCATCAGTAGTCATGGTTCCTACATGTGCCTTTTCCAAAATGTGGTATATCTGATCTAGTGCACCAAGTGCTCTCATGGCAACTACATGGGTGAAACTAAAAAGTAAGTATGGACCAGAATGAATTTCTACAGAAAAAATATAAAGGACAAAGATGCATGCATCCCATTAGGAGCACATTTCTTACAGAACAACCAATCCCTCTCTGACTTCACTAACTTCATGCTCAAAGGAAATCTACCTAACACCATTAAAAGGTGAATTTGAGAACAAAAAATCATAAGCTGGCTGGACACTAAGAACCAAGCACTAAACGATGATATAGGTTTTGTGGCATGTTATTTTTTTACCTGATTCCTGAATTCTTTCCACACCTGAAAGGGGAGAATGACCCTCCTCCCTTTTGATAGGCCTTCATTTCCCAGTAATCAGCTTCTTTTCTTCTGCTAATTGTGTGTCACCCCAAGGAGTTTCTCTCACCCCTGCTCTTTCCTATGCTGTGCCCAACTCTTTCTGATCAGATGTAATGAAGAATGTCTTGCATTCAAAAACTTGTCTAGGTCTATCCCAGCTACACAGTTGGTCCAATAAAAGATATCACCCTAAGAAATCATTCCCTCTTGGATAATTTCTGTACAATCACAGCTATGACATCACTTCTTTAATCTTGTGAGACAAAAAATATACTATAAATGATTTAAAAATCAATAACCTGTCATACTTCTGCATTCATTCTGTACCTGTTAGAGACAACTGGCATTTATTCCAGAAGTGCACTGTGTGGTGGCTCTCTTTAACTTTGGAGTTTGCCTCTGAACTGCTGATTGGCAGAGAGGCCCCATCAGCTTTGCTGTGTGCTCCTGATGGATGGAAAGTGAAAACTGTGGTTTTAAATATGCTGTACTTTTTGCCTCCCATCTGGTCAACAGCAAGTGGTGGGGTCCCCAGGGCCGCTCCACCAATCATCTGGGGGAGGCAAAAACCATGGCATATTTAAAACCATGGTTTTCATCCCCCTGCCAATCAGAGCCAAGCAATGGAGTCAATGGGGGCAGTAGAGAACGCGGAGGAAACTCCAAGATTAAAGGAGCCACCGTACAGCACACTTCCAGTATGATTTCCAGTGATCCCTATCTATCTGTTTACAAGACGTACTTCTGACCTTAATATATAAAACACATCAGAACTCTAAAAGAATCAGTTTTCTGAGGAAAGTATTTTCTCTTGAAGGTCATAGTTCAGTAATACAATTAAGCATGTATTATCCCTAAGCATTCCAGGGAACTTTATTTAAATGAGATTGGAAAATAGCCTAGGAGAGAACCACAGGCAAGAGAGAAGACTGAATCTCTGAAGCAATGATAAACTTACAGTAAGAAAGTAACTATGATAACCAGGGAGAGTAATAAGTTTTGGAGAATAATCCAAACACATGCACACTAAGGAAAAAACAAATGAAAATGGATAAATAAGTGAGACTGGGGGAGAGCGTGAGTTTTTTTTAAGGTGTATCTAAGCTAATTGTGGCTGAAACCTGGTGCCCATATCAGGGGGCCCACACCCCCCAGGAAAAGCTGGGGAATTGAACCACGGGCTGGGAAATAAAGCCTGGAGCTGGTGGAATGTTCAGGTCCCTAGACTTTCCCCCAGTTCCTGGTTCAATTACACAGTTCCTCGATCTTTTCCCCCAGCTCTCTGATTGCCTCCCCCAGCTCTTCTCAGGAGGCACAGGCCCCCAGATGATGCAGGATGACAGCAGGCTGCCGCTGCCAGCTGGGGATGGTGGTGGCTCTGGGCTATTTCCCCAGTCGGCAACAGCAGCCTGCTGAAACCCCACGCACAGATCCAGGCACCGTGCCCCTCAGAAAGAGCTGGGGGAAGCAATCAGAGAGCTGGGGAATCAAACCAGGAGCTCTAGCTGACTTGTGGAGCTGCCCCAGCTCCGGGACAGTA
>NW_005842085.1:339106-343644 GCF_000455745.1 Alligator sinensis | reverse complement strand
CCCCTGCGGCCCCGCCCCGCTCCCTGGCCTGGGGGCCCCTGCCACATGGGTGCCAGGCAGGGGGAGTGATTCCCGCTGCCCTCCACTGCCCCATGCTACATGGGCAGGGCTCTGTCATGAGCCCTCAGAGGCCGTAAATATGACTGCCAGACCTGGTGAGTGTGGGGATTTTTTTTTTAAAGCTCTGCACTCACTGGCTATGGAGCATGCAGATGATAGCATGCTGCTGCTGCTGGCTGGGGCCAATGCCAGCACCCGTGTCTGCCTGGCGCAGCCTGCACCGAGCACCAAGAAGAACCCAGTGCTGGTGCTGGCCCCAGCAGCAACAGCAGCCTGCTGTCATCCCACGTGCAGATCCGGGGACCCACGCCCCATCCTGGGAGGGCTGCTTGGCTGTGCCAGACTCCTTCTGGGGGTATGGTCCCCGGATCTACATGCGGGATGACAGCAGGCTGCTGGCAAGCTATATTAGTTTTACTTTGAATAGTTTGAGGTATAGTTTCACAAAATTCCCTGCACCTATCTCTTTTAAACTTGGCAGGCTTCATGCCCTAAGAAGGGGCTACTAACCCTACAATTTTCATCTGAATCAGGCCAGAAATTACAAAGGTATAGGCATTTTTATGATTCCGCATTATAGCCTATGGGCAAAGCGTCAAAACGTTTTGAAAAAGTGAAACAGTTCTGATGAAACAAAACGGACCAGTACTTTGAAACAGCAAAACAAAACACTGCCCTTTGAAATGGCAAAATGGAAGTAAAAAAGAAACAGTGCTGTTTCACACAGCCCTATGGGCACCGTGAAAGGCTGCTGGTTGTTGCCTACAAAAACTCATAGGTTGCCTATGTAGGTTGTTGCCTCATGTATCTCTAAACCAGCTGATCTCAGAGGATGCCTATATATGTACAGAGAGGCTGCTCTGATGGGTTGTAAGTACAGCGTTTCAAAACAGACACAATTAATCTAGTCTGCTGGAACATGGTAATTACCATGCTTCAGTACACTCCAGCATCATGTATATCAACATCCCCATGAATGGTGGTGGGGCCACTTTAACTAAAGCTCATTTGACTAATTTTAATTAAAGTGCCCCCGCCACCCTTTTTCAGCGTGGGGATGGTGGTACACCTGATTCTCCAGGTTCTTTAATTGGAGTGGCTCTTGGAGAGTCTCCATCCCTACCACCCCAGGCACATCTGTAAATGCTCTAAGGTCCTCTGCATCCTACCTTCTGCTTGTTTTGTATAAGGGAAGAGATGTGGTCCAATTGATAGGGAGTGAGAAGACCTGGCTTTGTGCAATACTGGGCAAAATCTCTCTATTTCTCTGTGTCCTCTATATGCACAGAAGCCTATACTCTGAGTTGTCCAAGATAACAAAATTCAAGTCAGCCTATTGCATTTACATACTGGTACTTATAAATGTAAGCAGAAGTTAGAGAGAAATACAGGATTAATACAAGCAAAAGTTTTTTCTGCTATCATCCAGAGATTATATTGAGACCATAGTTGGTAACCAAGAGATATGTGGGATTGGAAATCAAAACTGGTTTGCTGGAACATAAACCTAATTGATAATTGTTGAACAAAAAATAAGGTGATATGCTATTGCAGTCTTTTGGGTGTCCTTACCTTGGAAGCAAGTCAGGAGGAATCTTAAATTGGTACTCAGCATAGGCAAAGGAAAGAGGGACATGCAGAATGAAAGAAAGGGCTTTACCTTCATGACTGTCACATCCGCAATCTCCTAGTACTGTGAGATCCATGAAGACGCCACTATCCCCCATTGACCTGATCCTGAGATCAGATCAAACCAGGAAGAAGAAATGATATTGTTACCTCCACCTGTTTTCACAAAGTCCTAAAGAACTCCTGGAATGTGAAATAAGCTGTCATTCCCTCTCTCATCTCCTTTTCCTTCTCTACCATATTTGTTTTCTGGCTTTCCTTTCTGTTTGCTTTCTATGACTAGGAAGACAACTAAAAGTAGGGTGACCATACATCTTGAATTGGCTGGGACAGTCCTGGATTTCAGAAGTTGGTCCTGGTCAGCTGGTGAAAATTAAAACGAGGGTCTGGGACATGAGCTGTGTAATAGGAAGCTCAAGTGGATAGAAAAATTGTCTTAATAGGTTAGTTTGTTTAGTGGAACGGCCATTAAAAAGGGGATTGTTAACACCCATGAAGTAAAGAACAATGGGTCATTAATGAGCCATTGACTCCTTAGCTGCCTGAATAGTATTTCTAGTGGTATATCCAGCACGTCCTGGATTTCACAGTGTCTCATATGATCACCCTAGTAAAAAGCAATGTCTTAAACAGCCAAACAGCACTCACAGTTTGCAGTAGAAAATTGTGATGGCAGATGCTGGGCCATTCTTTCTCCAGCTGTGAATCTTCCAAGATTTGACACCAGAAATGGAAGCTGCATTTTAGCATCTTTATGTTCTTTCTCTCTCCTTTTCTGGTTGACTTTTCTGTTTTGCTTTGTTGTTTTTTATAACAATAGTTCCAGTCCCATTCAGACCCGGCATAGCTTCATTGTAGGCAGGTCTTACCTTACCAACCTTCTATGACCAAGTAACTTGCCACCTGGACACAAGAGAGCAGGTTGACATTATATACCTTGACTTCCAAAAGGCCTTTGATCTAGTATCCCACAATGTCTCCGCAAGAAGATTGGAGGATTGTGGGCTTAACTCCGAGAGAGTCAGGTGAGTGAGAAACTGGCTGCAGGATAGGACCTAGAGAGTCGTAGTGAATGGATCTGTGTCATCCTGGTGAGAAGTGGGCAGTAGTGTCCTGCAGGGGTCAGTGCTTGGTCCAGTACTTTTCAGCATCTTTATTAATGATTTGCTTGTGGGGGTGATGAGCTCCCTGGCCAAGTTCACGGGTGACACCAAGTTATGGGGAAGCGTGGTCACGCTTGAAGATAGGTTACAGTTACAGGTGGACCTAGACAGGCTAGCAAGTTGGGCAGATTAGTATCCGATGAAGTTCTACATTGAGAAATGTAAAGTGCTCCACCTTGGGATGAGCAACTCTCAACACACCTAAGGCTTGGTGGCACCAAACTGACTAGCACCACAAGTGAAAGGGACCTGGGGGTAATAGACCACAGTATGAATATGAGCCAGCAGTGCAATGCTGTAGGCCAGGGGTGTCCAACCTTTTTGAATGTGGGGCCAGATCATGAACTTTTTATCACCCAGTGGGCCGGCAGGAACAGGCATTCATGCCGCCTGTCCAGTCTGGTCGTGGCCTGGGGGGCAGGGGTCAAGGGGTGCCACCTGACCCTGCCATGTCCTTCCTGCCACCTGGGTGGCCTCAAGGATGCTCCCAGAGCTGCATGCCTGGGCTCAGAAGCCAGGGGGACATGCGAGGACCCTACAGGGGGGTGCAGGACATGCAGGGACACCCCCCTGTTCCCTCTCCCCTGGGACAGCCTGAGCCTGAGCCCGAGCCCGAGCCTCCCTGGGGCCCACGACTCACTGCCCTCAGTGTGATGTCTGCGGGTGTGGAGGGATGCAAGGAGGTGGGAGTGGTGCCAGCTTCCCACCATGACAGCCACAGCCCACAGCAGTAGCGGCAGCAGCATCTCCCATGGGCCCAGACGCAGCATCCCTTCAAGTTGGCATCCACGCCCCCTGCACCCACCCGCCCACTGCACTGCGACCTGCTTCAGTCCACGTGGCCGGCAGGGACTGGCACAGGGTTGGGCCAGCATTGCAAATGATGAAGGGAGGGGCAGGGCTAGGAAGGGACACCGTGAAATGAGGGGGGAGGGGACGAGCTGCACCACGTCAGCAACGTCAAGCTGGCCCTCGCCACTTCCCCACCCCGTGCCCAGCCATTAGGAAGCTGCTGAGGGGCTGGGGGAGGGACAAGGAGTCGGAACGAAAGTAAACAGTGTTTATTTTTGTTTCCCATTGCAACACCTCAGGCCTCAGAAAACGGCTTGGCGGGCCGCATGGCAGCCTGTAGGCCGTATGTTGGACAAGTCTGCTGTAGACAGTAGGGCAAATACTCTGGCATGCATCAATCAATGCATCTCCAGCAAAACCAAGGAGATGATTCTTACACTCCACTTAGCACTTAGAGTCCAAATAAGAGCCACCTGTATGATCAGAGTCTTAAAAGGCAAGCCATACAAGGAGAGGTTGAGGGATCTAGGACTTGGTTGTGGGGGTCTACTACAGGCCTCCTCATCAGGATCAAGAGCTAGATGATGTATTCTCTGGGCAGCTAGTAGACACCATGCAGGTGAGGGAGGCAGTGGTCATGGGAGATCTTAACTACCCAGATATCTGCTGGGAGGAGCAGACAGCCAAAACAAGCTGCTCATGGAGGTTCTTACACTGTGTGCAGGACCTCCACCTAACCCAGGTGGTGTCTAGTCCCACCAGGGGTAGTGCCTTGCTTGACCTGGTCTTAGCAACAGGGGATGATCTCATGGGGAACATGCGAGTTCATGGTAGCCTGGGAGATAGTGACCATCACTTGGTCGAGTTCACTCTCCAGAGAAGGGTGGGTAAATC
>NW_005842085.1:317489-337733 GCF_000455745.1 Alligator sinensis | reverse complement strand
TCATAATTGACTCCAAGATGAACATGAGCCGGCAGCGTAATGAGGCCATCAACAAGGCCAATCGTACCTTGTCGTGCATTAGCAGGTGCATGACTAATGGATCAAAGGAGGTGATGCTCCCCCTCTATGTGGCACTGGTCAGGCCGCAGTTGGAGTACTGTGTCCATTTTTTGGTACCGCACTTCAAGAGGGATGCGGGGAATCTCGAGAAGGTCCAGAGGAGGGCCACTCGCATGATTAGTGGCCTTCGTGATACACCCTACAGGGGGAGGTTGAGAGAGCTGAATCTCTTCAGCCTTCACAAGAGATGGCTGAGAGGAAATCTTGTGGCCTCCTATAAATTTATTAGGGGAGGTCAACGGGGAATAGGGGAAGCGCTGTTTACTAAGGCGCCCCAGGGAGTGACTAGGAATAACGGGTGTAAACTAGTTGAGAGTGGATTTAGTTAAGATAAAAAGAAGACATTTTTCACAGTAAGGGTGGCCAGGATCTGGAATGGGCTTCCAGGAGAGGTGGTGCTATCACCTAGCTTGGAGGTCTTCAAGAGGAGGCTAGATAGTCACCTGGCTGGGGTCATCTGACCTCGGTCCTCTTTCCTGCCAGGGGCAGGGGTTCAGTCACGATGATCCATTGTGGTCTCTTCCGACTCTACACTCTATGAATCTATGACTCTTCAGCCTGAATAAAACAAGGCTGAGAGGGGACCTAGTAGCAGCACTATGGGAGTACATCAAGGGCTCGGTTCACCAGGGCACCCAAGGGGAAAAACTAGGAGTAATGGCCACAAACTCCTGGAAGACCAATTCAGGCTCAACATTGGGGAAAAAACTTCTTCACAGTCAGTATGTCCAGACTGTGGAATAAGCTCCCTCCAGAGGTGGTGCAATCACCTACCCTGGAAATCTTCAAGAGGAGACTAGACCGTCACCATGCTGAAGTCACCTGACCCCCAGTTATTTTTCCTGCTTGGTCCAGGGGGCTGGACCCAATGATCTTACAAGGTCCCTTCCGGCCTTACAATGTATGCATCTATGAATAACTTTAGCTTTGTCTCAGTTTTACTAACATCTGAAAAGATTGTCAAACTAGAGGCATTTTTCCCTTTAAAAATGTGGATGGTGAGAGAGGAAATGAGATGTATATTAAAAAAGAAGTCCTACTCAACACTTCACATTTCAAATACTTAACTATTTTTTATCTCTTTTTCTGAATCTTCAGTAAAAGGTTAAATTTTTTCAGGTGATTGTTTTCCATTGAACTAATCAGGCAGAGGTCTTTGTGCTTATAACCTTGAACTTTAACTGTTTTATATTGTACAGTCCTAGGGGCAAGGAGCTGAGCCAGCTGTAGGAGATTGGGAAGCGGGGTTTTTCCCCTTCCATCCCCATATAGTCACGCTGGGCAGGAGCTGTGCTCCCGAGCTGGGCAAACAGGCGTGTTCTTCAGGGGCGTGCTGGAGTTCATGCAGATGGGAGAGCAGGAGGGGCCTGAACTCTATGCATTGTAGACTTCAAACAGAGTCTTCAGAGTCTTTAGGTGAGTGCAAGTGAAGGAGTCTTTAATGGTGGTGGTGACTTAGAGCACAGCCAGGGACCCTGCCCCAATGCTGTCTCCCACCTGGAGGTGGAGGCCTCCACCCAGACAGTCTTTGGGTGTGTCAGCAGCACCCGGGCCCCCTGCCTGGTGGGTCCTTGAGGGCCCGGGGGTAGGAGGACTGGGAGTCCCCTCACCTGTCCTACGTGTGCCCTGATTGAGGTCCTGGAGCGGCAGGTGAGGAAACTCCAGGCAGCGGTGAGCAGGCTGTGAGGGATCAGGGCCACAAAGGATGTAATTGATGGTTACTTTCATTGTCTGCAGGACAAGACGCCTGATGGAGAAGCAGAGAAGGAATGCCCTGAAGCAGATGTAGGTGAATGGAGGGTGGTCATCTCCAGGGCCAGATCTCTAGCTGTAGAGACAGCCCCTCCCATTGCAGTTGGAGAACAAATATGAGGCCCTAGCTGCACTGGAGGAGTGTGCAGTGGAGGAAAGTGCACTAGAGGAGCCCACAACCATCACTGAGCGAGTTGAGGGCTAGCCAGGAAACCAAAAGAAGAGATGCCACATCATCATGGTGGGAGACTCCCTGCTGAGAGGAATGGAGGGAACCATCTGTCACTCGGATCCCATGGCACATGAGGTTTTCTGCCTGCCTGGAGCCCAGATCAGGGATGTGACAGTGAGGATTCCTGACCTCATCCAATCACTATCCCATGGTCCTTATCCATGTGGGCACAAATGATGCACCAGGAGTAGTTCAGACCGGATCATGGGTAACTACAGGGCTTTGGGGGCCAGGGGCACAGGTGGTCTTCTCGTTGATCCTCCCAGTCAGTGGTCACAGCAGACTTCACATTACCTGTGTCGGAGTGGTCAACCCGTGTCTCCGGAGCTGGTGCCATCATGCGGGTTTTGACTTCCTGGACCATGATCCGCATTTCCACACAAGGGACTTCCTGGGACGTGATGGTCTCCATCTCTCTGCAGAAGGTAGGAGTCTCTTCTCTTACAGGTTGGCTGATCTCCTACATTGGGCTTTAAACTAGGTTTGATGGGGGATGGGGATGGGGATGCAGAAGAGTGAGAAAATCTAAGACCTACAATCTATGAGAAATGCAACATCACATCCCAGGTAAGTCTATTGGGCATCAGAATGGGGGGACACCGAAGGCACCATTTGGAGGGCTCAACTGCCTCTATACAAATGCTAGGAGCATGGGGAACAAGCAGGAAGAACTTGCACTCCTGCTTGCAAGCAAAACATTTGATTTAGTGGGGCTAACGGAAACCGGGGACCCTACCCATGACTGGGCAGTATGCATGGAGGGCTACAGGTTATACAGAAGGGACAGAGTAGAGAAGAAGGGGGTGGAGGTTGCTCTCTATGTTAAGGAGCATTATACATCTACCTTTATCAAAATGAGATCAGAGGAGGAGAAAGTTGATGTTTTGTGGGTTAGGATACATGGAGGTTGGGAGAAAGGGACTTGGTGGTGGGGGTCTGCTACAGACCTCCACATCAAGAGGTGGAGCTAGACCTGGAATTCTTGACGTAACTCTCAGAGGCTGTATGGTCTAGGGATGTGGCTGTCATGGGGGACCTAAACTACCCTGACATCTGTTGGGAGGAGCAATCAGCCAAATCCAAACATTCACATTGTTTCTTAATCTGCATACAGGACCTTCACCTAATGCAGGAGGTGTATGGTTCCACTAGGGGGAATGCCTTACTCTTCCTTTTATCCAGCACATTATATCTCTTCCTTTCCCCCCTGCCTATTATTTATCCTCCTCCTTATTTTCCCTTTACTTTTTTCCTTGGCTTCTTTATCCACACTTAATTATTTCTATTTTGATTTCTTTTCTTTACCTTTTCTCCCTCATTAGTATTTCCTTCCTCCTTGTTTCTTCTGGTTCTTCTTTCCTATCTTGGATTTTTTCCCTAGCTTTCTTTCTTTCCTTCCTTCACAATAGCTCCTTTTCATTCTTTCCTTCCACATTTCATTGACTGAGTCCTCTCTCCATTAAGTTCTCTTTCACTCTGAATGCCTTTCTCTTCTTCCTGTCTCTTTCTCCCTAAATCAGTTACTTTATGATTTCTGCATTTTTTCCTACCTTCCACCCTCATTGCCTTCCTACTCAAATCATTCTCCCCTGATTCTTCTTGTTTCATTGTTAGTAGTGTAGTGCTCAGTGTACTAAGAACCATTCAAACATGCCAAAAACAAGGCCTCTGCCACAAAAAAATTCCATATTAAAGGAAAACAGATGAACTAAGGGAAAGCAAAAAGGAGTGAAAAAAGAAGCGCTACTAAAACGATCCATGGTTTTTGTTTTTGAGGGTTTTTTTAGTAGTACTCCACTGTGGCTAGTGTGAACTTAGGTTTTAAAGCTTCTCTGAAGTGTGGTTTTAAGGAGGCAATAGAAGAATTAGATGTCCTTGCCTCAAAGATTTCTGTATTCTTCTTTGCTGAAATATAGATAAATAAAAGCTCTAGCACTCATTTAGAAATCAACATTGTTCTTTAAAATAAAACATGTATGAAAGTTCTGACGGAACCTGTGAGGTGGGCCACCTGATACAACCTGTGTGATGAGGTATTTGCTTTGCAGACTGACAGCTTACACTAGCTGTAATCCTATCTGTCAGCTACATTTTTCTTGGCCAAATTACCTGCCAAATTACTGCTGCTATCTAGAAGGGTTTGTGACAAAATTAGTTAACCCTGAGCTAGCGAGATTGAGTCCATATGGTACATGCAATCTGAAGCTCTTAAATGTTCTCCACTTGACCCTGCCAAAGGCTAAATCTAATTTTATTCTTGTTCTTGAAAGAGACAAAATCTTTGCTTGGGATGAAAGTGCATCTGCTTATCTCAAACAAGTGAGATTTGGTAACCAATTTGTTCAGAGGATTTTATTTATAGATCATCTAAATCTTCTCCACTAGCAAATGAAATCTACATGATGTGAGCAGGTGTGTAAGGTACAGTCTCCATTTTGTCTCCTTTCTATTTGCTCTCTGATTGAAACTTGCTATTTAATGTCTGATTGAAACTTTTGGTCTGTACAGTAATGTCATTATTTTCAAAGAATAAATTTTGATCAAAACAAGGGGGTACAGCCATAAAGTCATAACATGCTGCTACTAGCAAATTGTCCATCAAGAATGACGAATGAATTTCAAATAACAAAAACAAACAGATAGATTTTATTTTTTATATTTATTAAATAAATTCAATATTTATAAAACTTAAATAAAATAGGCAGAACATTTGAAGATACTAATCTCTTCCTGAACTTGCTCTTGTGCAGTGGGCAGGAGGTGGACCCACCCATGCTGCTGCCCGGCCACTGCCTGTGCACCTCTTTGCTGGGCAAGGGCAGGAGAGCTCCGCGCTTTGCAATAGTCAACCATGCCCTGGGGCTTCCCCTGGGCACCTCCTTCCCTGGTCAGGGCTTGGGACGGGGCCACTGCTGCTCACCCACTGCCTCATGCCTCTGCCTGACTCCTGCTTTTCCTCAGCTGGCCCCTTCCTCTGCCCTCCCAGGAGGAGCTCAGTAGAAACAGCCCTGGATCCTGACTTTTTTTCCCCAGTTCTGGAAGTTGTGATCATCCTGACATGGCCACTGAACAAATGCTAAGGTTTAGCAAATAAATGTCTCTGAAGACACAAATGTTCTCTCTCTCACAATTTTCAAGATATTCGCATTTAAAGAGAGTTACGGACAGAAAGACAAAGCCCTTTATTTATATATATATATATAGAGAGAGAGAGAGAGAGAGAGAGAGAGAGAGAGAGAGAGATCTGTATATAGAATTTATGAACAACCATTTTATCTCTTGGAGATCCTCTGGATAAGAAGAGCATTCATATTTCATAAATTCATAAATCATTCAGGGCCAGTGGTGCAATGGATAATGCATCTGACTATGAATCAGACGATTATAGGTTTGACTCCTGCCTGGCTTGGGTGCATCTCTTTCCTGCCCCAGTGCAGGGGGGCTGGACCTGATGATCAGTAAGGTTCCTTCCAGCCCCTAACATCTATTAAACTATGAAATTCAATGGTTATGTGAAGAAAAATCATTACTATATTCTTGTATTATATTATTTTTGAGTGTCAAATAACATTTCCTCAAAGGTGGGACACACGAGGACATTTACTCTGCACAGAAATTGAAAATCCTTTTTGAATGGGATTAAAGCTATAGTAACCAGACTCCTTTTGGGTGGAAACTTTTTTATGTTTAGAAATTCCTCATTAGGGGACTCTGTCAGCTGCTGAAACTGGCACCATGGTGCTACACTGTCTAGGAATGAGAGTCCTCAAAGTCAGCACAGGCCTCCCCCAAAGAGATCCTTATGAGCCATAGGGATTAGAACTCTTTTTCTAACAGTTAGCCTACCCACAGATTGTTTCCCAGTGTTATTTCCACTGGAGAAAGCATTCTAGGCTGAGCTCTGTATTTTGACCCTGTAAAGTGCGTATGGAGTTTACAGTGAACAGCATGGTGATTTGCTTCGAACTAGTGTGAAGTAGGCTGTAAAGAGAGCAGCCCTGCTAAGAATGATGTGACAAATATATTTCATAAAGTTCATGGCAAATGCCTATGAGAATGTTTCATGGGAGTGCATTTCCTAAATATACTTGATCAAGCCTGGTTGGAAGCAAGTCTAACTGAAAACCTTAAACATATGGCTGCTATTCAAATCGGGCTTCATCCTTCTCTCTTTCAAGTCAATGGCAAAACTTGTGTAGACCTACAGAAATAAGTCTTGAGACAATTATTGCATCTGCAGCCTGCATTTAAAGCATCAGTGGCCTGGGTATTCCTACCCTACATTTGATCAGTTTCCCTCAGCAATGTTTATTTCATGGTGGTATAAACATTTGCTCACATTCCTAGTATAATACACAGTTTGGGAGTCTGGCAAGTTTGGTCTAATACCAAGAACATGACAATGTCACCCTGAATTTAAAACCAGATAGGAGCCATAACATTCAAGGTCCTCCAAGAACTAGAAGCGTTCACATACATAAAAGTGTAATGTCTATTATGTATTGTAACTCTATGGCTCCAGCTCCCCTCCTTGGATCAAAATGTATTCCTCAAAAATAATGGTCTTTCTTAAAATCTTATCAAAATCTTAAAAATTAATTCTGTTCTATTCCAGCCATCTAGAGTGTATTTTATTGATCAGACACTTTACCCTTCCTCAAGCAGACCCCCTGTACTCAACCTGGCAGACTTGAACAGCAGGTTACAAACTTTGTCTATGTTGCAATGACCTAATATCCAAGAAGAATGGGCACAGTAAGTATCTCTCTTGTCTAAGGGAATCATGCATTCCAAACACCAACTCAATAGGCTTGTATTTTTCCACTAGAACTTGCAGGATACAATGTATGAAATCAAAGTGCCACCTTCTATAATAGTTTGGGAAGATCCCATCAGACCCTGAGAAAATAAGCTCCAATCTTTACTGTTGGACAAAGCCTAAGATCACCTAAGATATACAAAGCCTAAGATCACTGGTACCATGAGTCAGTGCCATCATTGCAGTCACCATTACGTTCTGATCCACTCACATGGTAAGATTGCATTTGTTTTTCTCAGTTGCATCACAGAAGTGATTCATAGTCAGTCTGATTGATTTATTACCCCAAGGATTATCTTCTCTGGCACAAAGGTAAGATGGCACAATATTTTTGTCCAAGGGTAGATCCGTGGGGGTGAAGGGGTGCCCTGGTACACTTTGTACTCCCCTCAACCTCCACTTTGATTTCTGGTCCACCCAAAGTTTAAAATCAATTACCTGGCAGCATTTCTAGTCAGGCAGGGCTAAGGGAGTAACTTGACTTCATGGCTCATTATAATCTATCAGATACCTTCTAAAGTTTTCATTCCACAGGTGTCTAAGACCCTCTCTTCTTTTTAATGATCTCAATATTTCACCAATCAAGCTATCCTTTGTTCTGCAGTTAGCTGCTCCTCGTAATGAAGATGATTGTAGATTGTTTTTAACTCATTCTAATGCAGTTATCTTAGTTTTTACTACCATCTTAAATTACATAATAGAGCCCTGGGCCTTTAGCATATTAGTAAACCTTCTAGTTTACTTTTAACTGGAGAAAACTATGTGTTGTTTTATATGAGATGATGCACCTTACCATCTGTACCGCCCTTTTCAAAATTCTAGATCTGCCTCATGTTGCCTCATGTTGCTTTTTTTCAGTTTCCCATTTCCTTCATGTATTTCTGCTCTTGTATGGGATGCAAGATCCAGATAGCTTTGTCACCTTTTACTCTGGAGAAATTCTAAGCTTTCTGCACGTACAAGTCCTTGCATCAATGCCGCATGCCCCTGCAGGCTGCGGGGGCACGACGACTGCCCGCAGGGAGCGTGGTGGTGGCGAGGGGGGAGCTCCTGCAGGCAGCCACAGTGGTGTCGGCAGGCTGAGTGGGGAGCTTCTGTAGGCAGCCACAGCAGTGTTGGTGGTGGGGGGAGGATTGGCAAGCACCAACCAGTGCTCAGCGTCCACCCACAGATGCTGCCAGCAGCATCAGTGTTGGCCAGCAGCAATCAGGGACTGCCCACAGATGCCACTGGCAGTGTCAGAGGTTGGGGGGGCAGGGGGGTGGTGAGTGGAGACCACCCGTGGGCACCATCGGCAGAGTCGGTAGTGCTTTTCGCAAGGGTGCACTGCCAATCTCAGGGGGTGCATGTGCACTCACTACACGTCACCAATGAGTCCTTGAGCTCATTTGACTTGTATCTAGTTCCCCTACTTTTCTCTCTTTTCTTTTGAAAATGTAATGCATTACCTTAAGCCAATGGTATCAAGCCTGTAGTTTGATGGCGTCCTCACCAAGAGGTGACAATAAGTCTCCTGCTTATACAAGCAAGAAGGCACTTATTGTCCCTTCCTGGTAAGGAAGCAATCAAACTATGGGCCTGATGCCATCAGCGTAGGGTGACTCTCCAGAGTCTTCATTTTCCATGATTAGCAATGGCAGTGCAACATACAATCATAGGGAAGGATGGAAGGAACCCCAAGGATCCTCATCACTTGACCTGTTACTAAATATTAATCACCAATTACAAGTGGTCTCAGTAGAAATATATCCTACATATATTCCAATGGGGGTGGTGGGATGTAGAAAGCAGTGCATGGAGCTTATAGCAGATTTGTTTGCCACATAGGATAACATCCAGGGATGCAATGAGTCAGGCTCCCAGCTAAGTACCATTTTTTTTTTAAATTATTTCAGGAACTCCTATATGTTTTACCACAGATTCCCTGATCTCTGGGATAATATACCAGATCAGATTTAACTAAGGCTCAGTCACTTGTACTGTCCAAGATAATTCTGGCTGCTGTACGTGTATGGTTATCCAGAGGGAATCTCTTTCACATTCCAGCTTGCCTAGATATACCCTAGAACCAAAGTCAGATCCTGCATCCAAATCTGTCATCTTTGCATCTCACAGCTTAGATACTGGCTTTGACAAAGGCTGTTCCCTACAGGATAAGACGTTTCTCTAGAAAAGCAGGAAACCTTCCATCAGGAGGCATAGAACAAATTTTCTCTATGAGCAACTCGGAATGAGAGGGAATGAATAGAAGTACCAATACTGAAGACCATAGGTGATACATGGGGGGCAGGGGCATGCCCCCCCCCCCCAAAAAAAAATTGGTCTTCACTGGCCAGGGAGTGGGGAGCACTGGCTGGTGCTCCCCCTGAAAAGTGGTAGCAGGTGGCAATCAGCCACTGGGGGACCCCTGCCCCCCTGTCAGCAATTGGCTGCAAGCACGGGGGGCACTTCTGGTTTGCTGCGCCGGCACTTCCACTGTTGGCACTGATTGGCCACTGGGGGATCCCACCCCCATTGGTGATCAGCAGCTGGTGCCCCCGCAAAGCCAGGAGGCACCAGTCGCCCATGCTGAACACCTGGGACTATATGTTGTTCCTGATACAAGCAGGATTATCATTTAAGTTTCTGAAAGTTCACTTTGCAGCAAAATTGGCATTTCTTGTTCCACTAGTCATTGTGAATGGGTTATGGATCCTAACTCCATCTCCCTCTGAACTCGCCTGCCATGACTTAGATGGGAAAGATAATAAGAGGGATTCAGTGATGTTTCCCCGTGCAGTTAGTAACATCAACCAGGTGTTAATAATTTCTTACAACAAAGCTTTATTATCCCCGCAGGGCTTTGGAGAACTACCAGAACTTCACTAATTACTCCATTAGCGAGGGAAGTCCGGGTTGCCGATAAGGTATCTTGGCTCTCGGTACATCATAGATGTGTTGTATTCTCTACCGTCCTTGCCGCTAATTGCCTCATTAAAGCGGTGCATTCCCCGCATCTTCTACTTATGCCATATGCTGGGACCGACGCTTGCTGCCCCCTTGCTGTCCACACCACCACGCTCGGTGTCATTGCTTATCCCATTAGGTTGGGGCTAAGACTAGCTCTCCTTGCCCACCTCGCCCCAGGGACCTTCTCTTTCTCTCCCGGCTTTCCACCGAACCACTTCACGGAGCCCCGACTCTTTGCCGGACTCACCAGAGCAGCTGCAGTTCCCTGGTAAGCACTTAGCTCTGTGCCCAACCCACCATGGTCCCAAATCCCAGCGTCCTACAGAGTCACAAGCCCGGCTCCCAGTACTTCTCTCTTCTGGGGTCCAGAGAAAAGCCATTTACTTTGCATATCTCTAGAGGAGTGGTTTTGAACCTTTTTCAGTCAACATACCCCTTGGTCTCAGATTGAGACTTCACATAGCCACTTTCAATGGGAAATTCATTTTTTAGGCCCTTTAACCTGTGTTAGACAATGTAAGAAATATATCTCAAGTACCCCCTGATGAGGCTTCGTGTACCCCCGGTTAAGAACCGCTGCTCTAGAGCTTTGCGTATCTCTAGATATTTGCTCTGTTACCTCAGGAGGACCAAACCTTTCAGATTGTCTAGTCTTCTCTCAGTTGCTATATTTAATGCATCATAAGGTCAACCTGAGCCACCATAAAGAACATTCAAGTAGACACATGTTGTATTTCAGTCTGACCAAGTTAGCCATTTTAGTTTGCAGTCAGGCAGAAGGCAGATAGATATGCACCTCAGAAACTAAGTAGGTTATATAAATAACATAAGCTATTGTGAACTCGAGTTCAGTTATTTACCCTGACCTCTGCCTCAGCATCTGATGAAGTGAGCTCAAGTTTATGAAAGCTTACTCTCTCTACTGCACCATCAAACCCTTGCTGTACTTAGGATATATCGATAACATCTTCATCATTTGGAGTGAGAACCTGGAATCTCTGATTGAGTTCCACCAGAAATTCAACAGTCACCATCCCTCCATCCGACTTTCTTTAGAATACCCCAACACCAACATCCCCTTTTTAGACACAAGGATCAGTATCCAGAAGGGTAAAATACAGACCACAGTATACAAGAAACCCACAGACCAACATACATATCTGCACAGAACCAGCAATCGCCCGAGACACACCAAAAAAGCTGTGATATACAGCCAAGCCCTTAGATACCACCGCATCTGTACTGAAGAGAACAATTGGGATTGCCACCTCACCAATCTTAAAAAGGCTTTCACCCAGCAAGGACACTCCTCCAGAGAGGTAGATCGCACGTTTGAAAGAGCCACCTGGATACCACGTGAAGAACTGCTGCAGTACAGAAGAAAAACACCCACAAATCGCACACCGCTGGTTATGATCTATCACCCATCCCTTGAACCTGTACGGAAAATCCTCAAAAAATTGCAACCCATATTAGAAAAAGACCCTATTCTTAAAAAGATCTTCCCAGAGCCACCCATCCTAGCCTTCAGACAAGCACCAAACCTCGCCAACCTCATCACCAGAAGCAAACTTCCTCAAGCCCAAAACACACCAAAAGGATCCAGACCGTGCCATGACAAGAAATGCAAAACCTGCCGACACATCTCCACTATTACTACACCCCACAACAGAGCCATCAGCATCCCAGGATCTTACAGCTGCACCTCCAGGAATGTAGTATACCTCATCCAATGCACCAAATGCCCTGATGGAAGATATGTAGGAGAGACCAGACAACAACTGCGCACCAGAATGAATGCACACCGGAAATCCATCAAAGACAGAAACACCCAATTACCGGTGGGGGCACATTTCTCACAGGAGGGCCACTCTCTCTCCAATCTCTCAGTCCTGATCCTCAAGGGAAATTTACACAACACTTCCCAGAGACGAGCCTATGAGCTCCATTTCATCAACCTGCTGGATACTAGAGATCAGGGACTAAACGTTGATACATTACAATCTGCCTGGCAACTGACTCCCCAGCCCAGCCCAGCCCCTGGCTTGTTTACTTTTCATTCCATCCAGGAAGAGCACACACCAACTGCTGCAGCTTCCTGAGCCTGACGAAGGGTTTTTGAACCCGAAAGCTTGCTTAATAACTATTCTCCAACCATTTGGGTTGGTCTAATAAAAGATATCAAATTCACCCAAGGAACCTTGTCTGCCTATATCCTTAGACCAACACGGCTACAACCTAAACCCCTACTTTCTCTATATATCATTTATTATTTCATTCTGCCAACTGGCAGGATTTCCAAATGTCACAGTTCAAATCTCTGCTCTTTCTGATTTAGGTTGAAAAAATTTTGCTCTTGATCTGGCAGTGTAATATCTTGAACCTGACATACCAGCATGGCAATACCCTAACTCCCAGGCTATAGATGTGCAAATATACACAAGAGCACTGGATGACTTCTGAGTCCTTCAGCAAGTGCAAAACTGTTGGTTCTTTTGCTGAATCCATGGTCACCTGCAGGATCATCTTGGACCACGTGAGCGGGTGTACCCTTCCACCCTGCTGCCATGTTGGAATTTCATTGACCTCTGCCTTGTCCTCCCTCTTTCTCACCATGCCTTGATGGTAAAATGATGTTCAGGAGGATGGATGTTTCTCAGCATGCAAGTCAGTTGAGCAGGGTCACTAGCCTCCTTCAGGGCTCCACCTCCCTTACACTCTGTCCCTTTCCTTAGGCTTATGGTAGCTACTCCCCAACGATTGACAGTGGGGAATGCCCATGATAGTCACTTCTTGGGCTCTGCCAAGTTCTTTAACCTGCAGCTTCTAGGTTTCTTCTTCTGCTGGTCTAATCTCTCTGTGGTTCTGATTGCCAGGCTACCACTGGATCAACTTAATTAACTCATTCACATCTTTTCCCAGTCTTGCCCCAGGATTTATTGACTTAATCTCTTTGAATATCCCCCAGGTGCAGGATGTAGAGTCCTGCTTAACTGTAAATCAAACCCTTGGAGAATTCTTCTCTCCTGGTATCTTTCACTTGTACAGGGAAAATAAATCTTATCCCTCGTCTCCAATTCTTTCATTTCTTTCACAAAAAAACAAAAAGAAAAAAAAGGGATCATTCTTGTTTCTTCACAGTTCTAATGGACCTGTAGGTTGTTGCCCTCCAACTTCTACCTGGCTTTTCTTCTCCCCAATGTGCCCTGTACAGTTCTGGCTACCTCAGCTTCCCTCCAGACACCACTCCTCCAGGTAGACCTGCACTCTTTCTTCTCAGCTGGTTTCTGCCAGCCATTCCCATGGGTATATTTCCTGCTGGATCCCAGCTTTGGGATGTGCTGAGATGACCTATACTACTCCTCCATCTGCTTTTACTTGTCTTTTGGAGAGAGTGTGGGTGGTCCTTACTTGTGGCTCATACAAGTCCCAATGACTCATGAGGGTTCAGAGTGCAGGGACTTCTTCCCTTGGGTCCTCTTAGGTCCTGTTCCTAGTCTCTTTGGGTTGTTCCAGTTCTGGGGGATGCCAAATACCAAGCCTCTCTTTGGCGTCCTCCTTTAAACTGCCCCGTTCTCTTCCAGCGCATATCAGGGACGGCTTCCTGGGCCACATTTTCTCATGCCCCTGGGGCCTCCCTGTTTCCCCACTTTTCCCCAGACCTTCTTCCCCCATGTATTTAGGGACATGTCACTTAGCCTGGACCCATCCAGGTACGTTTCCAGCCCTGTATTGCCATCCCCATGAGAGCATAGCAGCGGTTTGGACCCAGTCCCTGCTACAGACCAAAATAGGTCCCTGTCATTTTTGTGGTATTGCCCTCCCTCCCCTCATGAAATTGTCTTGTATGCTCCATATAGCTATGGAGTTAAGGTTGAGATGAATGTAGATATGTTCTCATCTTGAAAAGTTAGCTGGCACTTTCTCAGTTTGTTTTGCTCTTGGTGTTGTATAAGCTGCTGTCTGCCATAGAGTATAAATCAGATCTAGTAATCCATGAATGAATGAAAAAGGCAGTCCTAGTTAGAACTTAAGATCATAGGATGTCAAAGAACTCCTGGGGCTTATATGAAATAACCCAAAGTAATTATCTCCAGTTATGGATATCAAAATAAGTTGCTTCACTTCATTTATTGGTTGACAGACTAGGCAATGGTGCTTTGCTCAGCCTCTGGACCCCAATCCTTTGGGTATTCCATTATTAGTGGTCTGGCCAGGGATGGCATCTTGAAAACTTTTCAAAGCATTAAGTACAAGCTCCTTTGCTTAACTGAAAACAAATTACTGAGCAAATTGCCCAGACACAGTTACCAAAGCACATGATGTTCATCTCTTGCTCTAAAACTCCATTCCCAAATGATCTGAAGATACTATCGTGGGATTTGGGGTTAGATGTCCATAAAATAAATACTTGTCTCCTGTATTTCATCTAGTCAAATTGTAATTTTGGAGGACTTGGTCTCTCTCATATGTCTGCAACTGCACAATCCCTGTGATAGTTAAATGTTGGTTTGGCAGTTTCAGGGACAAAACCTCCAATATTGAAAATAGTGAAACCATTTCAAAAGGAATCTGGGGGAAACTGTGCTCTTATTTCAAGTCCGTGCCACAATCTCAGCCACCTCCCTTTTCTTTCCTCCCAGTTTCCTCCTGTTCAGATTTAGGAAAATTAGTTTTCATTTGAAAATCACAATCAAAACCTGTTTATTGTTTCTACTTGAGCTTTTCAATAAAGAGTTAAAAACTAGCCAGAGACTGACATTGAGCTTGGAAGTGTGACCTATATCTCAACAGGAAATAACAAACAGGAGATTAAATCCTGTTTACCCTAGAAATTAATTGGTTTTAAAGCCAGTAAAAGACTATTATGATTTGTCTAGTCTAATATGTTTTAAATAACTTTATAATGATAACACCCATATGCCATACACAAAGACTACTTTTACTGAAAAACATTAATATGTGTAATTTCATGTGTGAATAAACTTACATTTTCATTGTACCATGGCTGAAATAATAATCAATACTTAGTTAAACATATACTAGAGTTGTCTGCTTGCTTTTTAAATTAAAATAAGTAAGACACTGTTTACTTGAAGTACAATTATTTTATAATATATTATAAATGTGACAAGTTACTTTTAACATGTTGTACTGTCAAGGAAACACTTTTATTTGTGTTGCATTCCATTGCCACACAGCCTGTTTGCCATGTCCTATTGTTTAAATTTCACACCTAGAAATGTTTTAACTGGTTATAAAGTCAAAGAAATGAGGGCACAAGGGACCTTAGGAGCTCAGTTTATTCCAAACCCATTCACTTAGGAAGAGTCAGCTACACATAGACAATCCCTGGCAGTTTGTCTGACTTGTTCTCAGAAACAACTTAATGAAAGAGTCTGTATGGTTTAAAAAAAGATAGGAACTCTTCTATTATTTATGCTCAACAGGGAATATGTTGAGCAACTATAAATACTTGTCTTGTTTACTTTGAAGTAATACTCTCTCTTTCAGTTCCAGATCTCCTGAGTGAATTCTGGCCTATTAAAATCAATGGAAAAAATCTTTTTCTTTTTTCCAGGAAGACAGTATTTCACCTTCATTTTTTTTTCTTGGGGATACTGGGTTGACATGGAAGCCAAATGTGGACAGATTTATTTAGTCTCAGTGGGACACCTATCCTTTGAACCTTTACTTTCATTTTCTTTTTTTTAATATAAATACTTTGGGGAGGGGGGGATAAATTTGATTAAATTAGGTTCTTTAGGTACATCTAGAACCCGAAATAGAATCCATTATGAAAGAAACCAGTTGAAAGCAGTTACATTCAAAAAGTGCATTTCTCTAGGCACACCTACATGTTCATTAATGTGCAGTGGTTACTGCACATTTAATTTAGTACTTGTATAATCAAGTACTAAATAAATGCGCAGTAACTGGAGTTACTGTGCAGTAGTGCGGGCAAACACCTTTTAAGTGATGCTACTGTGTAGTAGTCTAATAAAACGATATACTAATGTATAAGCACTATTTGTGCTGGGACATGCTAATTGTGCAGTATTGTTAGGCTGCTGTGCTGTTAGTGTCTTGTGTAGACGTGCCCCAGAGTATAAATGTACTTGCAAATAAGACTAATTTCAGACCAGTGAAACACTGACTTGTGAATGAGGGAGCTCAAAGAACAAAAAGAACTACCACAGAGGTTATTAATGCATTAACTAAATCAGTTTATAGTGTGGATAGCAAGTAAAGCTGGAACATTTTATGGGCCACTATACTCATGGTCTTAACATAATTCCCTAAATAAGGGTCTATGTGAAATGGTGGGATTAAGGGCTGCTTTCTTTTCTGTCTTTCAAGCATTTTCTGGTAAAACGCTGGGGTTCCTTCTGAGAATAATGATGTGGGAGTCTCTTTAAGGCCAATGAAAGATGGGTCAAATGCAGTTCTGGCTTGAGAAGATGTTTTCAACCTGCCAAAATTGCCTAGGATTAGTAAGCAGTCTTCTTTCCCCAGTTGCTGTTTGGTTGTCATTTTTTTGAAATACTCTCTGAAGAATGCATATATCTAAATCATAGTAGCAGAAAAAGGCTTTGCACAATAACAGAAAATAAATCTTTAAAAAATCAAACTCTGAGGCTCTGGGTAACTTTGATCAGAATAAGTTAGATAAGAATAAGCTACTTATAAGAATAAACTTATAATAAGTTAGATCAGACTAAGTTAATTGAAAGTTGTGATTTAGGATTCCTGTCATTCTAATTGTTTTTTTCTTATCACTTTAGGGATTGATCAAGATAATAGGAATTATTTCACTGTAAGATAAATCATTCCTTCATATTGCTGTCCTGGGAGAGTCATCCTCTTTCCCCCTTGTTTTCTTGAGCGTTCTCCCTCTGTTTTCAGGAGAATAAAGTAAAAACCTAGAATCTAGTGCATTAAAGACAGTACATCAGGTTTTCACCTCTGGCAGCTTGACTTCTTTCTCCTTCCCTTTCTTCCCTCCTTTTAATAACAGTCTATATTGTCTTTTTCTGTAGATATAGCATTCCAATCTAAGAAGAATATGGTGTACCTCCAAAGGGAAAACACCCCTCAATAGGAATAAAAGATAAAGGAAGATGTTGAGGGATCTGCAAATTGGAAAGGGTTCTACAAATGCTGAAATGCATAACTTTGGATCATAGATCATACAAGTTAAGAAATAGGTTACATCCAAATTGTTTAGTAGTTTTCTAATTGCTTGTCCCAGTCTCAGAGCTACCATAAAGCATGGATGTTGTGATGGGACCCTTTGAATAAAAAGTACCAAAGGAGTCTAGATCAGGCTCCCCAGTATGTTGCAAATCAGTATTATATATGCAATGTATTTGCAGAGCTAGTTAAGCAAGCTAGAAAAACTCACAGCTTTTTCTTCAGTGCTTATAAGGGCTAATTCAACATCACCTATTGAAGTCAATGGAACTCTTCCCTCTGGCTTGAGAAGGTGTTGGATAGTGCCCATGGTCTGTAAGAACGGTGCCATAAGCACAAAACTCCTATGTTTTATTTTGTAAAAACAAAAGAAAACAGGATAGCAATGCTATTTTATGGTTATTTTAAAAAAACCAGCAGTGTTGTGAATACTCTGGAAACATCATTCCTAACTGAGAGAGAGGATGATAATGGTGTTGGTTTTTAGAGACCAACTCAATCCTAGTAATGGTAGGAATATCTGTTCTTGCAGAGAGAATGAATTAGAAATGGAACTTCAGGATTTGATTTGGAATATTTCAAGTTTTAGGATTCAGAGTATACAGGTTATCTACTACTTTCATTTTCCTAATGCAGGTGCCACCATCCCCCCAATTTATCTCAAACTTCCCAATAAACAAACATTTAAGAAATATAGTCTGTCCAAAACCATGATGTCCTGCCTAGATTTTGAAGGTTACTTTAGGAATACTGGCAATTCCTAGGCCAAATTAGACTTCCTACTTTAATAGATTGTCTCTGAAAGTCCCCCTTATCAAACACTTCTAAAGATGGTATCAGAAATTTTCTGTAGACAGTCATAGGATATTCTGCCCAAGGGAAAGTTTCTTTATTCCCTGGTGATTGAAATCTGTGTTATGTCTTAGAGCATGATCGTTCACAGCTGCTCCAAAACTCATGACTTAAAAATGTCCACTTTGATAACTTTGGGTCTTGTATATACATGTCAAATTCCATTTTTTGTTTAAATCCTACTAAGCATTGGCTTAAAAAATGCCTGGTAGCAGAGTTCCATGAGCCTACTTTATACAAGGGAAAAGTATTTCTTGGTATGCCTTTTTAATTTGTTGCCTTTCAACTGTTTTGACTACTTTTTGTACTATGACTTTCGGTTCAGAGGTGCATTTTTGCAACCATTTTGAAGATGGAGTTCATTCTACGACAACAGAGGGCACATTTTTATAACTTCTGGAATTCATGATTTTGCCTAGGTGAGTAATGATTTTGCTACTTTTATTTTTTAAGTCTTATGTTCTGAAATTAAGATTTTTTTAATAGAAAAGTAGAAACTTGTAATGTGATGGATCAGTTCCAGGGATCAAAGCCCACTTACCCATCCTTATATCCTCAAAACATAACCATTTTCAACAGTGATAAACCTGGATTTCTGCAGCAAACTCTTCTTTTTCTGATGGCTCCTGAGAAAAATCAGTTGTTGTACTGTATTTCCTCCTCCAAAGAATTAATATATGTGCAGTGGAATTCCACCAAGTTCAAAAATACTCTCATCTCTTGAGCTTGTGGTTGTATTAGCAAGCATCTCCTAATCTGCAGGGAAACCTAATTTCACAAATAGATCTGAGCCACCTCAATTGATGGCTTTCAATTGTCATCCGCTGGGGGACACGTTGTGAGAACGAAGATTGTCACAAAGACCTTAGTGGAGCTGAAGAGAGATTACCCAGGATGTCTTCATTGACTGCCACCCACCTGAAGTCGATAACACTCAAATGAATAGCCCGTCTGAACTATATAAGACAGGTATATGGTTGTTTAACGTGGGACTCGTTTTGCACTCACTCTCCTAAGACAGAAGTCTTTAGTGGGAGGAGCAGGCTGTCTTGCCCGAAGAAAGAAAATCTCGCAGACCAGGACTGAAACAGATCTTGCTCTCTTTCAAGGTAAGCTCCCCCTCCTCCTCTGCTTAGGGGCTGTGTAGAGGTTTAGGCTGCTGCAGCTCTCTCTGAAAGCAAGACCTTAAACGTAGCAGCTGAGGAGGGGTGGGGGTTGGATGTCTTCATTCATTCATTTAATTTTGCTGGGCTTTACTACCACTCGATTTGCACTGGACAGCATTGAATGAGAAGCTAAATCCGTTCCTAATGCACTCCCAGAGCTGGTCAGCTGCAACAAGCGGTGGGGAAGGATTGGGAGTCTTGAAACACTGCGGGGGGAGGGAAGGGATCACCTGATGGCTCTGCTAACACAGAGGAGTTGCAACAGATGCAAACAGAAATCCGGCTGACAAGTGACACCCCCCCCCACACCTAATTGCTGGCTCTGCTTAGAATAGCTTGAACCAGGGGGTGTTCAGGGTCGGGCCCAGCCCAGCACCATGGCGGGACGTTAAACTGTCCTTGTCAAAAAGCCCACCCCAAAGACTCCTGAGAATGAAATCCCTCTCAGCTCCACGAAGATGTTAGCCAGGGATAATGTGCTAGGCTGGGGGGGTGGGATGGGGGGGGACCTTTATCTTTATCACAACTTGATAAAGCAAGTTAAAAAGACCGTGCCTACTACCGTCTTCAAACAGGGCAAACGTGTGTGTGTGTGTGTGTATCTGTGTGTAGAGACAGGTTTGCCCTGTTTGAGGAAGACTGTGGTAGGACGATAGATAGATAGATAGATGAATACCCGTTAGCTTTATCCTTTAGCTGGGGGAACTTCCCAGAGGTTCTAGGGGACATACATATGTCCTAAAACCTGTGGGAAGTTGCCCCAGCTGAGGGCTCGGGGCAGGGGGAGGCTGAAGCGCGCGCTGCCCGGGGGCTGTGCCCAGCGCCGGGCGCCGGCCCCTCCCGCGGGGCAGCCCCGACTCGGGGAAAGCCCGCTCCTGAGAAGATGCCGCCCCGGCGCCTGGCGCCCCGCTCCGAGGGGAAACTTGGGCTGACTGGCCCGAGTGAATCAAAGCCCCCAGGAGCGCTGACATGGGGGTGGGGGGAGGCAGGCAATCCCCAACAAAGCCCCGGCTTGTCATGTGCGCCGCATGGCTCGTCCCCTCCCCTCCCCTGCCCTCCCCCCGCCCCGTGCGGCAGGCGCCTCGGAGGAGGCGGGCGCGGAGCGGACAGGGACTCCGCGGCCGGCAGCGCGCATCGGCGGCGAGGAGCGGGGCCAGCCC
>NW_005842085.1:316244-317181 GCF_000455745.1 Alligator sinensis | reverse complement strand
TGGAGCTGCAGCCCCGCCCCCCGGCCACCGCCGCCGCCGCCGCCGCCTCCTCGCGGGAGCGGGCGGCAGGGCAGGTGCCCCGGCTCTTCACCACCGCCAGGCAGGTAAGCCCCCGGGGCTCGGCTCCTCCCTCCCCGGAGCCCGGGCAGGGCAGGACAGAGAGCTCCGCTCGTCGTGCGGGCTGGGATCCCCCCAGACACGGGAGCAGAGCGCGCGGGTGTCCTGCCCGGCCCGCGCCCCAGAGCCGCCTGTAATGTCTCATGTCGGCAGATGAAAGTAGGAGAGGACTCCAGGAGTCCCACCAGCCTCGCCGCCCTCCTTATTTGGAAGGGGCGACTTTGCTGCTGATTCCCGGGCTTCTCCTCCGAGACTTGGCTTGGCGGATTTGCATTTGCAAAATAAGATCAAATAAGACAGGCTGCCGCCCCCCCTTTCACCCTCCGCTTTCAAACCTCTCCTGACTTGTCCAGGACAAAAACCACTTCTGAAACCCAGGCGCTCCCCGGTTCCCTGACCCAGAGCTGCCAGGTCTCTTCCTCCCAGCGGAGAGAAACCCCCCCCCCCCCCTGCCTGTTTCATTCCTGGCTGGAGTCGTTCATTTTTAGATTTGCCTTCCCTCTGATTGGAACTGACATCCTCAATATGTTAATGAAATATTATCTACCTTTAAAGGGTTGCAGGGCAGGGGAAGCTATTTTTTCCCCCCCTTTGAAGAAACTCAGGCAATGTCAAGCATGGTGAGGAAGGAATTGTGGGTTTTGCTCCTAAGCAAGTGGGATGTGGCTGGCACTGCTGTGGGTAGTGCGTTAACTTAGGTGGTAATGTCTTGTTGTGGTGAAAATACCATTTTATTCAGTTCATAAAGTCAGTGTAGTAGACCAGGAATAATGGAGGTTAGTGGAGATACAGAAATCTTTGTTAGGCAAGCAGACCACAG
>NW_005842085.1:306215-316213 GCF_000455745.1 Alligator sinensis | reverse complement strand
ACTCTTTCTAACAGAGTATTTTTTCTTGGAAATAACATAAGATTTAAGAAACAAGTGATTAAAGAGTGTCTGTGTCCTTACTGTAGCCCCCCCAGCATTTGCCTCAGGCTTAACATTAGTTTCATTTTGATGCTGAGCAATGGGAAAAAGTAAGGGGGTGGATTTAAAATTAAGTCCTTCAGTATTGTATGGATCTCTTCTGCATGTAATTCTCCATCTCTGCATTGTAAAGGGCAGTGAAGTTGCAACAAGTGGATGCAGGAAGGATATTGGGAAAAGTAAGCATGCTGCTGTGTCCATCTGTGTTTAGGGGACCAGTCTGTGCCAAAGGAAGGTGTCTATGATGACGAGTGATTACAAATATGTGAGTGAGGTAACTGCAAATATGTCTGCTTCGTTAGTGGTGTCTTTTTCCAGAAGCAACAGACTTCCAGAAGTCTGACTAGGTTACACAAAAATGTTAATTTTTTAAATAGCTGGTAAATGTACAGAAAAATCTCACTCCCCTCCTGTCTCTTAGTGACAGAAATCATCTGGCTGGGAAATGCCTTGGTTTTTTGAGAGCATGAAGGAAGAAAAAGGAGCAACTAGACTAGACATGGTAGCTCTGCAAAAACTTATTACATAGAAAACGTGTCTCTACCTGATCAATGCAGATTAAAAGGTTGACAAAGGTGATTGCCAGTTATTGTCTTAGTCTACCCAAACACAATAAGGGACCTCCCATAGCCTATCATTTACAGTTCCTAGCAACAGATGCTTTAAAGAAAGGAACAGGAAACCCAAAAATCTACTATGGAAGTTTTTTTCTAATCCCTAGGTAGTTGTCTTATGCACTGAACTATACCAGTTAAAAGCTTATATCAGATGTAACAGAAATATGTTTTCATTACCTGTATCAATCTTTTTTGAATCTTTCTTTTTGGATAGACAGAGAAGTATTTTTGAATGCACTTAAAAATATGATTTATCTTTAAACATTTATTTTTCATAAATATAATGCTGGCATAAAGGTGTAGGATTGCTAGATAACCTTGAAGACTAAGACCTCTAGTTATCCACAGCATAGGAACAGCACAACATTGGCAACCACGCAATATATGTCTTCTCCAACCTGCAGAGACCACCTATAACGTTCAGAAAGCAGTTTAGTTTCTATTCGTATTCAGTTCTTGGGATCACTGTTACAACAGAGAGCAAGAAAACATTAAGCACCAAGTATGATGATAGCTTTTTTTAAGGGGGACACCTGTCTGCTTGAATCTGTACTGAAACCATCAGTTCTTTTCATGCATGTCATTGGCATGCTAACAACTTTTTCCAGATGGTAACACTTCAGTCTCTACTGAACTGGATTAATAAAGAGATCTGAGTCAGAAAGCTGGTTCACTTTACTGAGTATTCAAACAGGAGATTGGGTTTAGAGCCAGAGCTATTTATTTGGATTTATTTTCCTCTTATTTTGGAAACAAATATAGAACTTGGTGTGGAAAAGCACTTATTTTCTGTATCCTTTTCCCCTCTTTTCATGGAAGCCATTCAGTAAATTTGGAGAAAAGATGTGGGATGGCATTAATTATCTCATATTGTACGTGAAGATATTTCCTTCCAGATCTAGTAAAGATGTCAGCTTAAAAATCACTTTTCCTTCCTGTTCTCTGCCACCTAACAACAAGAATTTTACATCAGAAGAACTAGTATTTAGCAACTAAACATAAGACTATCTTTATCTTTTGCTTGGATTTTTGCTAGATGTGTTGCTAGAAACCAGTCACTCCTTTGAATATTTATTTTGTAGTAAGGCTAAATCTCATACCATAGTATTCCTGTTTTTGCACTATAAGCTATTCACAGTTGATTAGATGTGAGTGGGTACCTGCTTATTTGGGCTGAGAAGTCAAAGGTGCCCTGGCAGAGATGCTAGCCACATCATTCCCTTTTGAGTCCCTGAAAGGCCACTGGGTTACTAGAATCATTTTGATCCTGCTATCATTTTTTACATACTGTCTTATCCCAAAAGCTCCTCATATTGGGAAATAGATAGCGGTTTAATTCTTGCTTTGACAAGTCCCTGTGGGCCTTACTTGTAATATATTCCATAAGCGTCTCTCTATTCTGTGTGTATGACAGTGGCTTTCTTAATCACTATCCCTCTGAGGGCATGAATATCTAATTGTGCTTCGTCATAAGATCAACCCTGTATTTTTTACAAAGATGAAGTTGGTGTTGTGCGTTGGATTTGATGGTAGCATAACACTGAATATTTCTTGGTTCTGAATTTAAATAATTCCCAAATAACACTCGGGTGGGTATTTCCTTCTCCTGATATACAGTGCAAATGGTAAAGCCTGGAACTGTCACTGCACCCACTTCTGACTATGGATCCTATAGTGACCTACAATTCTGCGAGTGTCACTTGTTGCTGGCTACTGCTTTGCTTTTAAGGCTGTTGACTACTGTGGCACACAGATATTTGAAAGCACTGCTCGTTCCCTGATCAGGCATGGTATGACATTGTAAAGGGATAGAGGCACAGCTGTAGGCAGATAATAGTTGATAACTCAGCAACTGTCTTCAGATTCATGCTGGCCCATGGACTGTTCACCCTCCATCAGTACGGTATGATCTGACTACTGGGAGAACAAATACAAAAAGAAATGGCCTTGTGTATTGTGTTTAGAAATGGGATGACATCTATCAAAAACTGTTCAACTAAAATGAGTATACATAGGGAGCTAAATAAGTGAAGGGGTGTTCCAAATTCCTGAACAATACGATAGGATCTGCTCATTGCTTGGTACTTTTGAAAATTAGAAGAAGCCCGAGCCGGCTACGTGAAGACTTAGAAACCGAACTTCTACTAGTTAGACTGATATTTTTCAAAGCCTCATCTGGAGTACTCTGTCAAGTTTTGGGCCCCACGCTTCAAAAAAAGATGTGGAGAGCTTGGAAAAAGTCAAGTGGAGAGTGACAGAAATGATTAGTGGTCTGGGAAACATAACTTTATGACGAAAGGCTCAAAGAACTAGGTTTATTTAGTCTGGAGAAGAGAAGACTGAAGAGGGATTTGAGAAAAATCTTCAAGGCTCTGAAGGGAGATTCTAAAGAGTATCTGTGGCTATAGGGAACAGGACTAGGAACAATGGCCTCAAGCTGTAGCAGAGGAAGTTCAGATTGGAGATTAGGAAGAGTTTTCTGGCTAAGCATTGGCTACCTAGAGAATTTGTGAAATCTCTACCCCTGGAAAATTTCAAGAGCAGGTTAGACACTTGACTGGGATGGTTTAGTTAGGGATGATCATGCCGTGAGTAGGGGGTGGACTAGATGACCTCATGAAGTTCCTTCCAACCCTATTTTCCTATGATCCTAAGGATAAAGGGCTGAAATGAATATGAAATGGGTGTTCATACCCCTTTAGATGGCTTTCTTTTCTATAAACTTGATGGCTGTTCACATGTTTTTCATGAGCCAATGTTTTTTTGGTAAGTGCCCCTTTTGCTTGTAGTACTGGATGTATACCACTTTATTAACCCTTTAACTACTACTGAGAGATATTGGACTTACGCTTTCTAATGGGTACAAGGGCTTAACTGGATATCAGCTGTATATAATGTGTGTCAAAGATTCCTTTCTAAGGAGAGGTAGTTAACTGTGTTAGTCCATAGTCAGGCAGAAAATAGGATGGGGTGGCATTTTAACACTAACTCATTCAGAAAGACAGGCTTTCATATGCTGCTATAGCCTACTTGTCAGATTCTATGAATGGAGTTGCAGAGGGCAGCAGTACTAAATGGAAAGGAGTAAAGTAATTTAAGTACAAAGGATGAGGAAAGGAGGAGGAAGGATAGGGAGAGCAGGCATTTCTGAGGTGAACATGTTGAAGATTTAACAAACAGTTAACCCATTGAGGGGCATAAGGGTGATAAAAGCTAGTCCAGGTAGTAGAATAAGAATCCAGAATCCCTTCTAAGTAATGGTCTTATGTCTTCAGTGATCTTGTGGATCACTGTGTGCTGGGATTTCCTGAGATTTGGTTCATTGGTGATATTTGCCAATGTGGGCTTCTCTCTCTGATTTTTCTCATGATTTTCCTATTATTTCCTTGGATTCTAGTTGCACCCAGTAGTCCCAGTCTAGATCAAGGACCTGTACTAAGTGTAGTATAACCATATAATAAAACACTTTGCTGGATTTTCTGTTTTAAGTCCAAAGGAAATGGAAAAGGGCCAGTAGAGCATAAACTCTCTACTGGTGGATATACCTTACAGAGATAAGGTACATTTGCAATAAAATCAGATATGCATAAAATTTCCTAAGCTATAGCTAATTGATACTTGTCACTATCTTACAGAGGCCAGACTCCTCTATGAGCTGTCCTTTGTAGTCCCAGAATAAGGGATCACAAGAGGGATGGAGAAGAAGTGTGGCAGCTATTCATGATGCTCCATTAGCATAAGGACCCTCAGCAAAGCAAATCACAACTATTCCCTTGCAGCTGTAACTTGAGCTAGGCCAACCTAGTTGCAAATAGCTCTCCTGCAGACTTTCTCCCTTGGCATCAAGCTTCGCTTCACTGATTAGAGCTTTGATGCAGTTGAGAATTTTTTTTTCCACTTTTCATGCTCTGAATCTGTGATTTAAATTAACGTGAGTCGTAAGTAAAGAAGATTGAATATGGTGGGAAGATGGAGATGATAGTGACTAGAAGGTGTGATTATGCAAGCAAGCTATTCTCACAGCTTGATGTGCTTTTAAGGATTCTTACATTTGAGACGTGTAGTGCAATTTAATTAATGTGTTTTGCAAAATCATTGCTTGCTACAGCAACACGTGTTAGCTGTGGTCAGTCTTCTGGATACACTGAGCATCATGTGGCAGGGAATTAGATTAGCGGTCCCCAACTTTTTGGCACCCCTCCATAACTTTTTTGTGAATAGAATGGTACCCAGTTAAAAAAATAAATCTATATATGATAGCATCTGCTTTCTTGTAGAGGGGCTGGCAGTGAGGGGTGGAGGATGGGGCAGGCAGCCTGAGCTTGAGTTTACCTGTTTATCTCCTCACACCTCACGTATCTCCTCATACCTTGCAACACCCGTCAAAGGATCTGGGGATATTCTGGTTGAGAATCAACAATTAGATGCTAGTCAATCAACAATGGTCAAGCAACAGATGATCCTGTCCAGCAAGATCTTATTTTACTGTAAATGTAGGAAACCAAGATGTAGGACCAGGTCTTCTAGGTATTTCCTTAGTTCTGCCAACTCTGTATTTATATACTTTAACACTGTTTTACATTTGTGTGTTCTCCAACTAATGTGATAACATGATATAACAATCAGATAATATGGTATATACATTGGTGATCATGAAATATTTTCTTAAGCATCTCTAATAAAACTGGTTGCTCTGTTATTTATAATGTATAAAACAACAGAATATACATGATACTTTACAGACAGCTAAACACTTTGAGATTGTATGATCTTACATGGTGATAACTAGGAGTAGATAACACAAAATTAACTGTGGTAGGATGTCATACAGAGAAACAAAGGTTAGAATAGATTAAGACCCTAAGACTATTTTTAGTATTATATAGTGTGGACCTAAAATTATATCTCTTTGGAGTTAGCTTTACATTCGTTTTTATATATTTGGTACAATGTCTGGAATGAAAGTCAGAGTGGAGGGTGGTGATACAGATTTTTCTGAAAGTGATGAATGAGGGTGTGTGATCTAATATGGATCTTAAATACTAGAAAAGACATGTCTCATAAATACTGGGTGGGATTTTCTAAGATGTCTAAGTCTGCACAAGTCCCAAGGAAAGATAATGGGGCCTAAAATGATGCAGGTACTTTGAACATCCCACCTATCATAGATGGATCATGTGATACATGGAGGATTTTAGGAACAGGGGACAGCACAGAGTACAGGAAAAGCACAGGGCTAAATTCAGTCCTGGCATAAACTAATGCAGTTCCCTTGGATTACAGTGGAAGTCTCTTATTCATTAGCTCTCAAACTATTTTGTCTAATGGGACTATCCAGTAATTGGAAGTGGTAGAACATGGAATAGAGTAGAACAGAAATGAGATGCAGGCACGGTCTTAAACAGGAAGAGTTAGAAACTGCATATCTATGAAGCAACGAAATAAAGGTAAGTGGAGCTTGGGTTCTTTTTTCTTCTAACTGATGGAAGAATAAACATTTTAAGAGAGATTTCACAGTTTAAGGAACAGGAGTAAACAGTATGGAAGAGATGAGGAATTCAAATCTGGGAATCATTTACTTGAAGATTTGGTAACTGACTCATTGGAGAAATCACTGCACTGTTATAATACTGCAAAAAGAAGAAAAAGAACCAGTGATGGAGCCCTCCGAGACCCTAACAAATCGGAGTCAGGAAGGCAAGATTCTCCAAATACAGTCAAAGAATGACTGGAAAGGTTGGAGTGAAACTGTGCAAGTTTTTCACTCATATTTTCAATAGTAAAGTGTCCACATCACAGCTGCCAGTTTTTGGAAGCCTGTTGGCAGTTTCAGCAGGGGTAGGGATTGAATATATGTGCTGACTGATCATTAGAGATGTTCTCGCTAAGTGGGAATTGGGGCAACTTTTAGGGGAAAGGCATTCTTAAAATATCTGTGCTGCATCTGGACTATAGAGGATGTCATATGTCAGTGTTGACTAAGTAGCTCCTTAGCATAAATAAATCTAGTAAAATGATAACTGGAGAAAGTATAATGTGTTTTCTAGGTAATACTATTCCAATATTCTAAATTACTTTTCTCAATCTACCATTTGCCAAAGAATGTATATCTGGATAAACACAGCACAAATGTTTTCTTCTGTAGCCGGGGTCTTTTATTGATCATATACTGATAGCTATAACCTCTCAGATAATATTGTTTTTTGTGTGTTCAGTAGGTTTGCCTGTAGATATGAGGTAGATTTTCAACTGCAACTTCTTAGAAAAGGGATTCGCGTGTGTGTGCGCACTCACATGCTATATGCACGTACCCTTGCATTGAGTGGAATAGGCATTTTTTAAACAGAAAAATATTGTTTGAAATGTTTCCATGTGTCTTTTTATAAAAACATGTGTACTTAAGCAAAAGTATAAATTCCACGTGTGTTTAGTGAGCTAATTACTAAGGAGTGTGGAGGGGAAATGACTAAATGTAATTTATCAAGTTATTGAAAATGATTAACTGCAGATTATGCCAGTCCACTCCCTTTGACCTGAATGGGCTTTGTATCAGGCCGATTACTGATATTTCTTCAGTACTTTAAACAGAGCTGCTTGGAAAACTGTTTTTACTAAAATAGCTAGTAAGTTGGGAGTCTGATTTGATTCAGAATATGTACTCTCATTAGTCATAATCAGGTTAGAAATTGTTCCTTTAATGATGGATTTAGAGGTTAATGAAGGCTATTCATTCATAGTTGGGATATTTTCAAAGTCAGGTGACTGGAACACAATAGTTTAGTGAGATTTTTGTTAGGTGTATGTGGTTTGGTTGGATGGTTTGTTTGTATAGGTGGTGTAAGGTTTGTATACAAGACATCTGTATGAAAGATGCGTAATCCAGCCATTCAATTTGCTGGTGATACTTTAAAATTATTTTATTCTTAGTATATTTTACTATGCCTACCCGGGAAAAAGTTCAGTGCTATGCAAATGAACTTGATCCTACTCATTGTGCTAAAACTGAGTTCACTCATCCTTAAGAAGAAAGGTGTATTTAATGCAGTGGCGACACATAGTGGGGCGCATGGGGGTGCACATGCACCCCCTGAGAGCCAGTACACCCCCTGACAAGCTGTGCTCGCCACTTAAGCAATGGGCAGGGGGGCAGGCGGGAGCGCTGGTGCCCCCCCCCCCGTGAATGCCAGCTGAGGATTAGGAGCGCTGCGGCCACTTTGTGATGGGCTGTGGGGGGACCCCCCCATCAGTGAGATTTGGCTATGGGGGGACCCCCCCTGGTCACTGACTGGTCACTGGGGGGGGCATGGGCCCCCTCTGACTGAGATGGCACTAATTGCCCATGATTTAATGCAAACACTAAAGCTGATAGAAAAATACTTCCTTCTTTTGCAGAAAAAAGTGTTTTTGTTCTGATGTGGTAGAACTAGATGCATTAATTTTTTTAAAAGTGAGATACTTTAAATTTGAAATACTTATGAAAAATGGTAATTTCAAAGTTTTTTTTCCCAACAATTCAAGAATATCAGAAAAAAATGCACAAGTTTCATGAAAATTAAACATCTGACCAATTCCCCCTCCCCCCTCCCCAATAAAACATTTTGGAAAATGGTCACTTTTATAACGAAAAAAAACATTCAAAGTCTCTCCACCAGTTGCAACCAAAATTACTTTTTCCTTTGGTTTTGCATGTGTAGGTTTCAAATAAAGCACTTACGTTTCATTTTAACAAATATTCTTTTATTACCTAGTTTGGAACCCATGTGTGTGGGGTGTATATTGTAATAAAATTAACTGCAGTTACTTTCACTGTCAAGGTTTACTACATGATGATGGTTATTATGATGTACACACAATCATAGAATTTGCCTTCTTAACTGTAGTATTCCTGGTATAAGTACCCCTTCAAAATAAAGAAAGCACTGAAAAAAAATCTCTGAAAGCTGTTCACAACTCGCAAAACTATTGCTCACTTTCCTTTAAGTTTTTTTTTCATCACTTTATTCTTTATGATAAAAAGTTATGTATTTCAACAGAAATAAAGTACTAGTGTAAAAAATATATAGTGATATGTAGGTAGGGTTGCCAACCCTCCCGGATCGGCCAGGAGTCTACCAGAATCAATGTTGATCCCCCAGTGACTATTGAAAGCAATCCGGGAGATTCAGGAGATTTAAATAGTGGTGAAGTGAAAAAGAAAGGTTATTTTTTGCTGTTTGAACAGTGAATGGTGCAAAGAAAATGCATTAAAAAATTAGCTTCGCAAAATTGACACGGTTACAGCGGAATGCATTGTCGTCGAGGGTTTTTGGTGAAAAAACAAAAATCTCCTGGAAAAGCTTCAGTCAGAGTTGGCATCCCTATATGTATGGCAGCACTGAATAAAGACAGTGGTTTAACAAACACTTTAATAGGATTAGTGTAGCTGAAAAGATAGGGGTGTTAGATCAGCTGTGATATAGCATTAACTCTGTCTTTGCTTGTGAATGCGTAATGTAAACAGGCTTCTAGTTTTGTTTTTTTATCAATAGTTTTCATAATTTCATAGTTGTTTATTACTGTTGTACATAAAATGGCTCATGTCAGAATTATTTAATACAGCTACAAGTACATCATCAGAGTCTGCTAAGCATGCAACCACAGAATGTTCTTTTTTGTGTGTTGTACCAAGGAAAGTTTTCAGAAAAATGTCCTGCAATTCTTTCCTTCTTCACACACATCTATAACAAATAAAACTTGCGATTCTTTCCTGACTTGACAAGAAGGCAATATGCCATTTTTCAAATAAATCAACAGCACTATACCTTTTTAGTAGAGTTGACAACGGACTGCCCTAGAGCTATTCATCCCTGAATTTTTTACAACTAGAAGATTGTTTTGGGCATCAGTGTTTGCTCATCTCCAGCTGAAGCTTACTGCCCTTTATGATGATAGTGTAAGTCCCACACAGCCCACTTGATAGACCTGAAAAAAAAAGAGCTTTACTGGAGCAGGAAGTGCGTCAGTTTGACCTGGCTCCCCAGCATCTGTATAGATCAGGCACTTCAGTGGGGCCTTTTGGCATTTTTATCTAATAGTTGATTGAATCAACTTGAAATAAAAGTGCCAAAAAGCCCCACTGAAGTGTGTGATCTATACAGACATTGTGCAAGGCTGGTCAAACTAATGTTATGCCTCTTCCGGCCATGTGCTTTGCACAGTGTGGGGATGTGCCAAGCTGAAAGTAAAAACACTGTTGGTTTGTTGTTGTTGGGGTTTTTTTTTTTTTTGGGGGGGGGGGGGGGG
>NW_005842085.1:305118-305990 GCF_000455745.1 Alligator sinensis | reverse complement strand
TAACTCAGGCATGGAAAAGTAAGCTCAGCATGTACTCTCAGGATGCTCCACGCTAGATTTTTTTATTTTATGAACCTTCAAGAGTTGTACATTTAATTCTACTTACAACAGGACAAATAAAACAACATCTTTTGATTTTGATATTTGCCTTGTGTGTTGTGGGCTTTTTTATATATAATATGATATAGCAAATTGATGCACGTCCCAATGAAATTATATTTGTTTTTGCTGATCTTAAACTGAATAATATACCCTTAGACCCCTAGCATTCTAGTTTCTTTTTATCCGGATAAAAATGTATGTTGTGTTTGATGGTGCACCATATCTTCTGTACTCCCCTCCCCCTTTTCAAAATCCTAAATCTCATGGCCTCACACATGGATAACATGGTGTCTAACAATGGCAGTGTCGCAGAGCACCTCGGAGCTCTGCTCCTAGGGAGTAGAAACTGCCAGGGAGAGAGAGCCCTGGCAGGTCATAACGAGCCCAGCTGAGTGTCGCCAAGGTAACGAGCCCAGCTGCGGGTTGCCGGGGCAGCTAAGGGGAGCCAGCTGCCTGCAGGAGGCGGGGCCTGGCCCTTATAAAGCCAAGGGCTGAGACCAGGCTGGCAGTTCCCTGCCAGCAGCTGGAGAGGCAGGAGCTCCCTCGGCCGAGATGTGGCAAGAGGCCTGACTTGCAAGTACAGCTCACGATAGCCCTGAGAGGATGGGGCACTATGGTTTAGCCAGGAGGCTCTAGTTTATGTTCAGGCTTGCATATTACACCGGAGGCTTGGGGGAGGCTGTAGGGGTTGGAGGAGGCCTCATAGGGACCCCAGAGGTGTGGGGCCCCTGAGCGCAACCAGTAGGTTGCGGGCGGGGAACAGACCCCGG
>NW_005842085.1:290391-304111 GCF_000455745.1 Alligator sinensis | reverse complement strand
AATTAGAGGGTGCCTTGGGCCGGCCTGACACGGAGCGAGGGACCTTAAGGAGCACACGGCCCTCCGCGAGGACCCCGCCGTGACAGGCAGTTATCTATTTGAGCTTCCACATGCTTGTCCCACAATCAGTAAATGAAATCATTACAAATCCACTCTGTCTTACTTTAGTGATCTTGCTCTGTTGCAACCAGAATTAGGCATTGTGCAATCCTCTTGCAATTAATTCTCTTCTCCCCTTTTTAGTGCTCCCATAGCATTCCTTGGACACACTATAGTAGATTTCATTATACAAGAAATCTATGTACTGACTTTGATGCCCTTATGTTTGTGGTGTCAAGTGTTTATTTCTTAGGTTTGTTTTTCTGCACCCTATAATACCATTCAAAAGACCAGCGTTAGTCACAGTTCAGTCTTTAGTGGGGAAAATTTCTTTGAACTTGCTTCCTTCATTTTGGAATAAAATGTGCATACTGTATTTGATAGTGTTATAGAGTACTTCTGATTGCAATGGCAATCAGTCTTTTGTCCCCATGGGCCAGCTGAGTGGAGTGGGGCCAATCCATGAGCTGAATTGGACTCCATGCTGCCCCCACACTCTGGAATCAGGCTCCAGGGCCTTGTGCTGACTCTGCCTATCAGGATTGGGTGTCCCACTGCATCTGCCCAGCCCTGCATGCCAGGACTGGACTCCTGATCTAGTGCTCTGGACTGTGGGGAGCCCTGTGATCTGAATTACACAGCACTAGGGGCCAGATGTGGCCTTCAGGCTGATGGTTGAGCACCCCCCTTACTGAGTATCATTTCCAGATGCTTACCATGGCTAGCATGACCAGATTCTGTTCTACCTAAATAGACTTTGGTGCTGAAGTACAGTTCTTTTATCTCATCTTGTTTGGGTTCTGAAAGTCCATTATGCATTTGCTTTGGTAACACACTGTCATTTTATCCTTAAGAATCACAGAAAGCAGCATGGAGGGGGACCCAGTATGGTGGGATAGAATTCCACTCTAGTCATGTAATCCCCTTACATATCTAACAGGTGGAATAGAATCTGGTTCTTAGTGTGCTATCCAGAGTCAAAAGAGAAAATTGCACTTCAGCCCAAGTATGTAGGATCATGCAATGGAAGTTTACCTCCTGTGTTGCATCCTGATTCTGCTCTGCCTCCATAAAAGCAAAGCTCAATGAGAAGCTAACGTGTAACTTGTTCCTACATTCCCAAAGCTTTCTGGAGAAGCCTAATGCTGGTAAGAATATCATACACCCCCACAAAGATTTGTCTGGGATTTCAGTCTTTTATTTATTATGTTTAGAAAACAGCATCTCAGAGCACAGTATCAGAACAGCTGCTGCTGAGGTTCAGTCTTTTCTCCAGTGTGGCACTCATCACATTAAAACGTTTGTTCCTAAACTTGGAGAGCTTGAGCAGGAGGACAAACTACAGAACACTGAAGAAGCAGAGTGCCTTTTCTTTTTTTACATTTATATCTCATTAAAACATGAAAATAATACTACTATTTGGTTTATTAGGTTGTTTCTTCAGAGCATCTAATGATGGAAGTTACAGTATATGCTTAAAGTCTAGTTCTATGAGTTGAGGAGTTACCTGAGTCCTTAGCTATAGTTGGTGTCTGTCCTGTGCAACTCAAGAAGGACGGTTCTAGATTAGCAGCATGCTTCAATGGTTTCTTGCAGGTGTGTGTTCATACCAGCTGCCAAAAACTTTAAAGGGACAATTCAGCAATTGAAACCAACAAAGTGAAAAGAATCCTTGGCTTTTACACCTTTCCTCAGCCATGTTCCTACTGCAGCCTCCCTGACATACCTTAAAGTTGGCATATGATCTGCCCTGCTGGCCACATTCTGTGTCCGACTCTGCCTCTCCGAGGATCGTCACCTTGTCATTATAGAGAGGCTTGCACGCTCCAATGACTCTGAGAGCGATGCCATCTGGAGCTTACGCTTCTGATAGGGCCACCCAGAGCGGCAAGGTCAAGGGGGAGGTTCCATAGAAAGAATGATCCGGGCAGTCTTTAGTGGCAGAGCAGGTGGAGGAAGGCTGCGGCCCCAACGGTTGCGAAGGCAAAAGAAGGCTGCAATGGAGAAGTGGCCCCAGTCGTCATGGTTCACCATGCCACTGAACCCGGCCAACAACTGCCAAGACCGTGTGGGCCCGACTGCATACTGGAGTCCCTGTGCTAAACATGCCACGTGCAGGCTTCCGGCCGATCCAAAAGCCGTGTGGCGATGGAGGATTGGCAACAGGGGCAGGGCTGTAATACCTGGAGACCCCCAGCCAAGAATCTGCACACAGGTGGCGGATGCATGATGGTCATCAGGCACCTGTGCCGGGATAGGGCTGTCCTTCAGCAGCTGCATCCATGATTGAGCAGTCCTTTTTAGGATACTCTTTGCTTACCCCAATGGGGAGGGGGCTATAAAAGGTGCTCCAAACTTAGGTTGTCCCCTCTCTCTTGGCTGGGAAACTGCACCCAGCAGGATCACCATTCCTGCGGTTGAAATAAGAAAAAGCTAAACTTCAGAACCTGGAATGTGAGAGCGCTCATCTACAACCCAAAGAGTGATCGCCCAGAAAGACAAACTGCCAAAGTGGCTCAGGACCTAGTGAGGCACAACATGGATACTGCTGCTCTCCGTGAAACCCGGCTCACTGGGGAGGGACAGCTGAAGAAGGTCAGTGGAGGGTACACCTTCTGGAATGGGAAACCAGACTATGACCCCTGTATCCACGGAGTTGGTTTTGCTATCAGGAATAAAATCATTGACATGTTCCCCGAACTCCCTTCAGGTGTAAATGAAAGGCTGATGACCCTTCCCCTGCACCTCAGCCAAAACCAACGTGCAACTGAAGTCTGCTGCCCAAGATGCCTGTGCCCAGACTATTGGGTTTGCATCATGATGGAACCAGGACTGGTTTAGGTTAGAAATCAGAAGGCAATATTTTACAGTTAGGGTGGCCAAAATCTGGAACCAACTTCTCAGGGAGGTGGTCCTTGCCCCTACCTTGGGTATACTCAAGAGGAGGTTGAACAATCACCTGCCTGGGGTCTTGTGAACCCAGCATTCATTCCTGCCTGTGGCAGGGGGTCAGGCTAGATGATCTGTTCAGGTCCTTCCTGACTCTAGCTACTATGATAATGAGCCAGATTTAGGGGGTGCAGGCTTTTTTCCTTCAAAATACCATTTTTGTAGATCTTTTCATAGGGGTGAGGGAGGCTCCCAAAATGATGCATGAGGGACAGTCATTAAACACAAGTCCTACCCCGGTGAGCAATCACTAATTAAAAATTTGATCTGTTTGACATGTGATTTTTGTAGATATGTGTATCTTGCTCACAAGTTTTAGAACAGGGGTTTTCAACCTTTTTTGATCATTGTACCCCCTGGTGGCTGGATGCAGAGCAGTGTACCCCCAGTTGCCAAGTGGGGGGGGTGGGGCAGGTGGGAATGACATGTGGCTGGATGCGGAGAGGGGTGGGTGGGGATGGTGCACAGCTGGACACGGAGCAGGCGGCACCTGCACGACAGTGCATGGTGGTGCTCTATCCCCACCCACCTGCACTTACCCCCTAGGGCCTTCCAAAGTACCTCCAGGGTACGTGTACCCCCAGTTGACAACCCTGGGTTTCGGATGTTGATTACAAGTTTGAAATTTAATCTATCTGCCTGTTCTTTCTTGATGTATGTGAGTGGTGTTGGGGATGGCGGGGAGGAGGGGAGGTGATTTTGTATAAGGTCTAAAGCTCAGCTGCTGCTTTGGGTGCTAAAATGCTATATGCACAAATTCCACTGCACACTCCTGGGATATCTGACTTTTAGGGTGTAGGGCACACCATTGCTAGATTATCAGATGTACCTCTAATCTGTTGGGTACTGCAGAGGGATGGCTCCAAAGGAACCATCTGAACATACTGTGGCTTAAGTTTACTAAAAGAGCCTCTCAGCTATGTTTAAAGTTTGAGATCGCTTTAGTCTCAAGAGACCAGTACTCAACCTACTAAAGCTGACACATGGTAGAGCTCCAGTGACTGCAGAGGCTAGACAGTAGGGGAAATAACACAGGGGTTGCCTACATCAGACGTGTGGACATTTGCTTATGCTGGTGGGATATTTAAGTAGGAAAATTCACTGGTATTAGGCCTTCCATACCAGTACTGGTTTTTAGAGTTATATTTATCTAGATTTTCACTCTCTAATGAAAAATTATAAGACAAGGTTTTATTTTTGCAGTTAAAAATAATTTTCCATTATATGGCTAAGAGCCTACATGCAGAATAACGGTCTCAGAGTAAAATTTCATAGACACTAGGACTGGAAGGGACCTCAGAAGATCATTGAGTCCAGCCCCCTGCCCCAGGGGCAGGAAGTCAGCAAGGGTCATAGGATCCCAGCAAGATAAACATCCAAATTTCTCTTGAAGGTGTTCAAAGCAGGTGCTTGAACTACCTCCGGTGGCAGTCTATTCCAGATCTCGGGGACTCAGACTGTAAAGAAGTTCTTCCTTATGTCCAGCCCCCAGATCCTGGTGAGCATCCCTGATAAACTTATAGGCAACCACCAGATCACCCCTGAGCCTACGCTTTTCCAGGCTGAAGAGTCCCATGGCTCTCAGCCTCTCTTCATAAGGTCTGCTTTCCTGACCTCTGATCATGCGTGTGACTCTTCTCTGGACTCTCTCACATTCTTTTTGAATTGTGGAGCCCAAAACGGGATGCAGTACTTCAGCTGTGGCCTTACCAAGGCCCGAGTACAACGGGAGAATGACATCCTGGGATTTGCTTGAGAAGCATCTATGGATGCAAGCAGTGTTTTGGTCGCTTTACTAGCCACAGCATCACATTGAAGGCTCATGTTCATCTTGTGGACAACTGTGACCCCCAAGTTCCTTTCGTCCACAGTGCTAGCCAACATAGCACTGCCAAGCCTATAAGCATGCTGCGGGTTTTTCTTCCCAAGGTGGAGAACCTTGCATTTTTTGGTGTTAGACACCATTAGGTTTTTGTCCGCCCACTTTCTAAGCCTGTCAAAGTCAGCCTGGATCACCCTCCTATCCTCAGGTGTGGATGCTTTACCCCAAATTTTGGTGTCGTCAGCGAACTTGGCCAGTCTGCTTCTGATAACGAAGTCCACATCATTAATGAAGATGTTTAATAGTGTTGGCTCAAGGACAGAGCCTTGAGGGACCCCACTGGTCACAGGGCACCATGACGATTGACTTCCGTCAACCACCACCCTCTGGGTCCAACCACAGAGCCAATTCCTCAGCCAGTGGATCGTGGTGAAGCCTGAGCCACAGTTGGCCAGTTTTGCTAAGAGGTGATCATGGGATACCAGATGGAAGGCTTTTTTGAAGTCAAGATATATGACATCAATCTCTTCTCCCTTGTCCAGGTGATAGATCACCTGGTCGTAAAAGGAAATAAGATTGGTCAAGCAAGACCTACCCACAACAAGCCCGTGCTGGCTATCCCTCAGGATGCTGCCATCGGCCAGTCTGTTAAGAATGGCTTCTTTGCTAATCTTTTCTAAGACCTTCCCCAGGATAGAGGTCAGGCTGATGGGCCTGTAGTTTGCTGGATCCACTTTCCTCCCTTTCTTGAAGATAGGCACCACAATGGCCTTCTTCCAGTCTTCGGGCACTTCACCAGAGCACCAGGAGCTCTCGAAGAACTGTGCCAGGGGCTGAGCTATGATGCTTGCCAGCTCCTTGAGTACCCTGGGGTGTAAATTGTCAGGGCTGGCTGACTTGAAGGTGTCCAGCCTCTCAAGGTGTTCCTTCACAAGGTCAGCATAGACGGAGGGCAAGGAATCACCCTCACCCAGGTGTTCCTGTCTTGTATGGGCATCGGTTGTCAGTTGTCCCATCTTGTTTAGCAGGGGTCCTTGCTTTTCCTCTGACTCCCTACATATCTAAAAAAGGACTTTTTATTGTCCTTGATACTTGTAACTAGTTGGAGTTCAGTTGCAGCCTTGGCTTTTCTGGTTTGCTCCCTGCAGGTCCAGACGAGTGCAGAATATTCCACCTTGGAGCTGGATCCAGTCCTCCGTCCTTTGTAGCTCTTTCTTTTTAGATGCAGGAGGTCCGCTAGTTCCCTACAGAGCCAATAGGTCTGCTGTGCCCTTTTGCTGTCTTTCCTCCGAGACAGGATAGACTTAGCTTGTGCATCCAGGATCGCTCCCTTGAGGAGCAATGACTCTTCCTGAACTCCCCTCCCCTTTGTGTCGTGGTCTCTTAGGGCCTCACTGACAAGCTTCCTGAGCTTGTCAAAGTCAGCTCTCCTGAAGTTGAGGACTTCTGTATTGCTGACTGACTTGCCAGCTTTATGGCGGATGGTGAAGGTGATCAGCTCGTGGACACTGTCACCCAGCTTCCCTTTGATCATTAGGTCACTGATTAGGTCATCCCCTGTAGCCTGTACCAGGTCAAGCAGCGCTTTATCTCTCGTCAGCCCGTCGACTTCTTGCGCCAGGTAGAGCTTATCCACACATGAGAGAGAGCTTTGCGACCGCTCGGATTTGGCCAAGCGCTCTTCCCACAAGAAGAACAGTAATAGAAAAGAATGTATTTAGGAATATTTACAGTCAGTTTACAGAATGACATGTATTGATATACATCCTGTGCTTTTTAAAAAAAACAGAAATGACTATAACTGCTCACATAGTAAGTGATGTAAAGATACAAAAATGATTTAATACAATAGCAAATTTCTACAGACTTTTGGGGAAATTGTACAGGGGGAAATATCCTAATAAGTTAGGAAAATCCTTGGGTGCTATTTTAAGGCAGCTTTTACCCCTTTTTGTGTTGGTAGAGAGGGTGTATGTTTTGACTCGTATCAGTTGTTTAGAAAATATCTTTAATCTTTCATCTGTATCGCATTCTCAAATATGTTACTTAGTCTGAATTAAGTGAATCTTATTTCAGCGGAATACATTATGCTTTGATGTATTGCATTGCATATAAGCTAATACAGTGAAATGTGATGCATAAGAAATTAGAAAACATATCTCCTACTTCTAAATTTTCATCCATAAATATCCCTGAAGCATGTCCTTATCTTAGTGGGGATTGTTGGTTGATATTTATCGTATTTAAATGCAGGTAGTTGAGTAATTGTTGCCAATCAAAATTCTAGTTCACTACGACTTAAGTGTTTTGTATAGAGTCCTCCTATAAATAATACTTTAACTTGAATTTAATGAATCCAGACATAGAATATAAGAGGCAAGGATGTCTTATAGTGATATCATTTTATTGGACAAACAGTTGAAATCCTTGCCTCTTGCATAATTTTGGACCATCATAGCTACAACATGACTCTTACACTACTGTAGAAAAGAGTGACAGACAGATGGACATGGGACTGGATTTAAGCATCACACAGAAACTTTATCAACTTAATGGGGAAGGTTTATATCTGGAAACCATATCTCTCATACTGGTGTTTAAGAGGTTCCGTAACCAGATTACAAGGTCCAAATCGGTTAACTAATGTCTCAGGTTAGACTTTCAGTCTACCCCTAAAACTAAGTTTCTCTTTCCCCTCATCTGCACACCCTGGGAGATGTAGAGGGTATGAAGTCGTCTGTAAAGACTTCAGGCATCATCATCTTTTCCTTTTCATGGACTCCTTGACTTCAGGAAGATTGCCTTTTTAGCTTTTATCCATCCTGGACACTAGCAGCAGGGTGTCATGAATAAAACATTCCTTCATGACCTCCCTACATTAACATAACTATTCTTTTTCCTTTTTAAAACTAGACTAGGCCTTCACAATGCTATGAGGAAGTTGACCCCCACCTCCCTGATCCCTGACAATTTGGGTCAAAAGGTAAAAATTCCCTCCTAGTCCCCCAAAACAAGCCATTGATCAGACTTGCAGAATGTTGGAAACACAACTCAGTATGGTGCAGGAAATGTAGTTGAGATACCAATAGACTGCTTTAAATTGAGGTGGTGGCCAAGCATCTCCTATACCCCTGGTTGGCCAATGGACAATAGAAAAGCCTATTTTCATGTATGCCTGCAAGGAAGGGGGTTCCACCCCCCCCCCCCAATCCCAATTTCTGAGAAATGCTGCATCTAAAGAGATGACTAAAGACTCTTAGTTTGATTCTTGCTTGCTTTGAATCTTATGTAGTTCTTTATCCCGGTGCAAAGAGAATGTGACATGCAATCTTTCAATTTCGAAGAAGTAATTAAGAAATACTTAAATGGAATTGAAATGCCATATGAGATATCCAGAAGCTATTTGTACAGTGTGCTGAAACTGGAGGAATACCTTGGCATAAGCCTTGATATTACATTCATTAATTTAGCTTTAGTGTTGTTTTTAAAATGACATGTCACTGCTGCTAATGACCAATGGTCTTCACATTAAAAGTTCATCCCACAAATATGATAATTTGTTTTTCTTAGTTGATTCTAGCAATAAATATTATATGCAGAAAGGGAGATAACTTGTGGGTATAATAGTCATATACAGGATGGTAACTTTCCTGAGAGGAACAGTAAAATCAGAAAGTTAGGGTGCTAAAGGAGGATATAATAGTTCAAATAGCTTTCTACATAGCAATGCTAGAAAACTATAGTGTAATTAAGGGTGAGTGATAGGGGAACAGCTCTGGGTGCTCATAGCAAGGGAGTGCAAGAATTGACATTAACACTGCTGCTGACGCTACTGCTGCTCTCCTGGACTTTGCTGTCACCCAGAGCACAGAAACTGCTTGTTATTCCTCTGCTAGAAAACAGAAAAGAGAAAGTCAGGCAAAGTCAGTGTGCATTTTCCTTGCCTGTTCTCTTTTTTTCTAGTTTACCCAAGTGTGAAAGCCTCTGTTGAAGGACAAACTTCTCTGCAAGTCACAAGAAGTAGAAATGAAGGTTAGTGACAGTGGACTTGGTGGGGAAATCATTGGAGGATAGCAGCACAAACTCCAGGGGACTTCTCATAAAAACTCCTTGCAATCAGTGGTCCTTAAAAGCCTTCACAACTTTACAGTTCTGAAGTACCAGCTTCTTTGACAAGGGGGCCAAACTCACTCTCCTTCACCCTCTCCCACAGACAAATGAAGAGGAAATCCCAGCAGTAAACATTTCTGGCTTTACAGGATATGAAGGAATGACTAACAACATGGAGTACAGAGCATGGTGATAAGTGCAGTTTCTTACTCAAATGAACACACACAAATGCTGTAAAAGCATCACTAACATGGTCCTCTCTTCTTGTTGAGGAACAGCCTCAAGAAACTTCTGATCAAGTAATCTTTTCTATCCTGTGCATCTTGTTATGAAAGTATGGCTTGTTATAAAAGTGTCTCTGTCATCTAGAGTTGTGAAACAGAACCACAAGGACCTGAATAATGGATGTCTTTTTTCCCCAGTAAAAATAGATGATTTACTAGCATACTACTTATGAAACTATAGGCCAGTCAGTCTTACCTCGATCCTGGGCAAGCTGTTCGAGAAAATTATTCTGGCACACATCCAGGAGGGGCCAGCAGGGAAATGCATGCTCAGGGGAAACCAGCACGGGTTCATCAGCGGCAGGTCATGTCAGACCAACCTGGTGGCCTTCTACGATCAGGTCACTAAATCATTGGATGCAGGGGTAGCAGTGGATATAGTCTTCCTGGACTTCCGGAAGGCTTTCGACACTGTCTCTCACCCCGTTCTCATTAGGAAACTGGGGGACTGTGGCGTAGACACCCACACAGTCCAATGGGTCGCCAACTGGCTAGAGAGCCGCACCCAGAGGGTGGTAGTGGATGGGTCCTTCTCGGCCTGGAAGGACGTGGGCAGTGGGGTCTCGCAGAACTCGGTCCTCGGGCCCGCCCTGTTCAACATCTTCATCAGTGATTTGGATGAGGGGGTGCAAAGCACCCTGTTCAAATTTGCTGATGATACCAAGATGTGGGGGGGATGTGGGCACAATAGAAGGGAGCAACAGGCTACAGTCAGACCTTGACAGGTTACAAGGATGGGCGGAGGAGAACAGGATGGGGTTCAACATAGACAAGTGCAAGGTGATGCACCTGGGGAGGAACAACCGGCACCATACCTACAGGCTGGGGAACTCCCCTCTTGTCAGCACGGAGGTGGAAAAGGATCTTGGAGTCATTATTGACTCCAAGATGAACATGGCTCGGCAGTGTGGGGAGGCGGCTAGGAAGGCCAGCTGTACCTTGTCGTGCATCCACAGATGCATTTCAAGCAGGACCAAGGAGGTGATCCTCCCCCTCTATGCGGCACTGGTCAGGCCGCAGCTGGAGTACTGTGTCCAGTTCTGGGAGCCGCACTTTAAGAGGGATGTGGACAGCATCGAGAGGGTCCAGAGGAGGGCCACTCGCATGATCAAGGGACAGCAGGGCAGGTCCTATGAGGAAAGGTTACGGGACCTGAACCTGTTCAGCCTCCAGAAGAGAAGGCTGAGGGGGGATCTTGTGGCCTGCTATAAACTAGTCAGGGGGGATCAACAGGCACTGGGGGAGTCCCTGTTTCCCCGAGCGCCGCCAGGAGTGACCAGGAATAACGGTCACAAGCTGGCGGAGGGAAGGTTTAAGTTGGACATCAGGAGGTGCTACTTCACGGTCAGGGTGGCTAGGGTCTGGAACCAGCTTCCAAGTGAGGTGGTGCAGGTTCCCACCCTGGGGGTTTTTAAGAGGAGGTTAGATGACCATCTTGCTGGGGTCGTTTGACCCCCAGTACTCTTTCCTGCCATGGCAGGGAGTCGGACCTGATGATCTGCCCAGGTCCCTTCCGACCCTAGAAACTATGAAACTATGAAATATAAATAGACTAAGAAATTGGCATGACATTTGGGGCATTTCATGTTTAATATTATGTACTCTAATCATGCATTTCTAATATACTATTTTTATCTCATCCTGGTATAGCATAGTAACAAATAAAACCAATTCATTCAGAAACAGAACCTATTTAACTGGAAAAAGCAAGGCAGAGAGAGAAGGCAATAACACAGAGTAGGTCATTTGCCAGAAGTTGTGTGGATTTCTCAGATGATGCAGCTATGTCTCATCCAGCCTATCCTCTCCTTTTCTTCATCTCCAGAATCCCTGTATTACCAAATGGGCTCTGCAAAGAGTTTCAGGGGAAAAGGGATACTGTTCTACATAATCCTTTCACTTTTTGGGGGAGTTTTGCAGTCATACCCCCCCATTATCAAACCACTCTATGCCATGTATCACAGGCATTAAGGAGTAAATTATATATTTGTTTGTTGAATTTAAACTTTTATATTCAGCTCATTAGAATTCAGGACTGGAAGGATCCTTCTGGGTCATTAGTTCAGTCTCCTGTTATCTTGGGCAACCAGATCATATAAGGTGCCTGTACATGAGCACAGAGGTTGTAATTACAGCGTTTCTGAGCAGACTCAATTAATCCAATCTGTTGGAGTGTGGTAATTACTGCGCTCCAGCAGCCTCCCACATCTAGTGTATCAGTGTCCCCATGCTTCTAAGTGGCAGTAGGGGCGCTTGAACTAAAACTTATTGAATGAGCTTTAATTCAAGTGCCCTTGCTGCCATTTTGAAGCATGGGGATACTGATGCATGAGATGCTGTGGTGCTTTAATTACAGTGGCTCTCGGAGCCACTCTAATTAAAGCACTGCTCCTCCCCCCCTCTCAGAGCAGGTGTGAAAGTGCCCACAATGCTGTTCATGAACTCTATAGCAGATGCGTGCTGCTATGAGCTGGCACTTTCCTAACTAAAGCAGACCTCTTGTCTGTTTGTCATGTAGCAGCAGTGAATAAATATCCCTGTTGCTTAAAGGAACTCAGAGCCACTTTAATCTTGCTTTCCTGTGTGTGATGTTATTGTTAGGCTTGGCAGAATTCCATTTTTAATAATTTTCATGGCTAAAATCAGTGTTTATTTTTAAGCATTTCTCTCTCTTTTTTTTTTTTTTTTTTTTATTGACTTCAATGTTCAGGATTGCATGGAATTAGGGGCATGGGGGGCAGACAATTTAGTAATGACAGTATACAGTTAAAAGCTTTATAAAATCACGTTAAAATATAAAAAGTAAATATCCATAAAACATACCTGATCAAGCAGAGGCCAGGCTGGACTCGCTGGGAGTTTGGCACCCAATCCCCAGCTGGGACTTGGGCAGAGTGAGTGGCCAGAGGCATTGGGCTCCCAGCACAGCCCTATCAGCATGGCCCCCAGCTCCTGTAGCAACTGCCCAAGCTGTGTGGATGGCCCAGCTGGGGCTCCCCCAATCTTGCCTGCAGCAGTCTCTCTATGTGTATGCATGCACACACATACATGACACCCTCTACCCTGGATTTCCTTATCTCTGTCCTCAATTTTTTTATATCCCCTTTCTATAAATTTACATGATTACTGACATAAATATTTTTTCTATTGGTCTGTGTGTCAGGAGAAATCGATGTTTATTGATTAAAAATTGAATCCTGCCAAGCCTAGTTATTGTATGCATTCTGGTGCATATAGTATCTCCTATATACGTTCTAATGTAATATCACTGAAATGTGCTGGCCACAACCAGCATATTATTATGATCATTAGTATCATAATAGCTAGGGTCGGAAGGGACCTAAACAGATCATCAAGCCCGACCCCCTGCCTTGGGCAGGAACGGATGCTGGGGTCATATGACCCCAGTCGGGTGTCTATCCAGCCTCATCTTAAAGACCCCCAAGGTAGGAGCGAGCACCACTTCCCTTGGAAGTTGATTCCAGCTCCTAGCTGCCTTAGCCATAAAGTAATGCCTCCTGATGTTTAGCCTGAACCTGCTCTCTATCAACTTGTGACTGTTATTCCTAGTTACCCCATGTGGTGCTCAGGAGAACAGGGCATTTCCTATTCCCTGCTGATCCTTCCTGGTGAATTTGTAGATGGCCACCAGATCCCCACTCAGTCTTCTCTTGTGAAGGCTGAATAGGTTCAGACCCTATAGTCTCTCCTCTTATGGCCTGCCCTGCTGCCCCTGACCATGCGAGTGGCCATCCTCTGGAACCTCTCAATGCTAGAGACATGTCTTTTGAAGTGCGGTGCCCAAAACTGGACGCAGTACTCTAACTGTGGCCTGACCAATGCTGCATAGAGGGGGAGGATCATCTCTCTGGACCTGCTTGTGATGCAACTCGCCCTCAGAATAGCCAGTTCAAACCCAGACATAGTAGGGCTTGCAGAAACATGGTGGGATTCATCCCACAACTGGGCAGTTATCATTAGGGGCTATAGGCTCTACAGGCGGGATAGAGAAGGCAGGAAGGGAGCGGGTGTGGCGTTCTTGTCAAAGAGCAATGCACATCCTCTGCCAGCAAAATGGGGTCAGAGGAGGGGCAAGCTGAAGTGCTCTGGGTCAAGATACAAGGGGGTCGTGGGGAGAGGGATTTAATGGTGGGGCTCTACTACAGACCTCCCAACCAAGAGGAGGACCTGGACTGGGCATTTTTGGGCCAGCTTGCAGAGACACTTAAGGCAAGGGATGTAGTTGTCATGGGTGATCTAAATTACCCAGACATCTGCTGGGACGAGCAGTCAGCCAGGTTGGACCATTCCAGGAGGTTCTTGGCTGAGATACAGGACCTCCACTTAACCCAGGAGGTGCATGGTCCCACCAGAGGAAATGCCCTGTTGAACCTGGTCCTGGCCACAGGCAATGATCTGGTAAGGGGGCTCCAGGTCCTTGACCACCTGGGTGATA
>NW_005842085.1:282175-289390 GCF_000455745.1 Alligator sinensis | reverse complement strand
GGGCAGGTCATGTCAGACCAACCTGATTGCCTTTTACGATCAGGTCACAAAAGCATTGGATGCAGGTGTCGCCGTGGATGTAGTCTTTCTGCACTTCAGCAAGGCCTTTGATACTGTCGACCACCCCATCCTCATTAAAAAACTAGGTGACTGTGGCATTGATGCCTACACAGTCAGGTGGATTGCAAATTGGCTGAAGGGTCGTACTCAGAGGGTGGTGGTGGATGGGTGATATTCGACCTGGGGAGAAGTGGGTAGTGGAGTCCCCCAGGGCTCGGTCCTTGGGCCCACCCCGTTCATCTTCTTTATCAGCGATTTGGATGATGGGGTGAAAAGCAATCTGTTCAAATTTGCTGATGATACCAAAATTGGGGGTGAGGTGGGCACGTTAGCAGGGAGGGAAAGACTGCAGAAAGACCTGGATAGGCTGCAGGGGTGGGCTAACAAAAACAGGATGCGTTTTAATACTGACAAGTGCAGGGTGCTGCACTTGGGTGGTAGTAACCGGCAGCACACTTATAAGATGGGAAACTCCCTTCTTGAGAGCACGGAGGCAGAAAGGGATTTTGGAGTCATCATTGACAAGGAATAACGGCCACAAGTTGTTGGAGAGTAGGTTTAGATTAGACATCTGTAAGAACTTCTTCACAGGTAGGGCGGCTAGTATCTGGAACCAACTTCCAGGGGAAGTGGTGCTGGCTCCTACCCTGGGGGTCTTTAAGAAGCGGCTTGATGCCTACCTGGCTGGGGTCATTTGAGCCCAGTTTTCTTCCTGCCCAGGCAGGGGGTTGGTCTTGAAAATCTACAAGGTCCCTCCCGACCCTATTTCTATGATTCTATGATCTGTTGATGCACGACAAGGTGCAATTAGCCTTACTGACATCTTCCTCGCATTGGCGGCTCATGTTCAACATGGAGTCAACAATGACTCCAAGATCCGTTTTTGCCTGTGTGCTGACGAGAAGGGTGTTTCCCAGCCTATAGGTATGTTGTTGGTTCCTTCTCCCTGGATGCAGCACCTTGCACTCGTTCACATTGAATTCCATCCTATTCTCATCTGCCCATCTCTGTAACCTGTCCAGATCTAGCTGGATTCTGTCCCTCCCTTCTGGTATGCCCACCTCACCCCACATCTTGGTGTCATCAGCAAACTTGGACAATGTGCTTTCCACCCCCTCATCCAAGTCGTTGATAAAGATGTTGAACAGTACAGCCCTGAGTTCCGAGCCCTGGAGAACCCCACTGCCCACATCCCTCCAGGCTGAAAACAGCCCATCTACCACCACACTCTGTGTGCGGCTGTCCAGCCAATTAGCCACCCATCTAACTGTGTAGGCATCAATGTCGCAGTCACAATGTCGCAGTTTTTTTATTAGAATGGGGTGAGAGACAGTGTCAAAAGCCTTCTTAAAGTCTAGGAAGAAAACATTCACCCCCACGCCTTCATCCAAGGACTTTGTGACCTGATCATAAAAGGAAATACGGTTAGTCTGACAGGATCTTCCCTTAGTGAGCCCATGTTGGTTCCCCTTGAGCATGATCTCCCCTGCTGGTCCCTTGCAGATGTATTTCTTGATAATTTTCTCAAAGACCTGGGTCCTCCTTTTTCCCTTTCTTGTAAATGGGGACCACATTGCCCTTTTTCCAATCATCTGGCACCTGACCAGAGCTCCATGAGCACTCGTATAGCTGTGTCAGGGGCCCTGCAATGACCTCCACCAATTCCCTCAGCACCCTTGGATGAAGAGCATCCGGGCCTGCTGATTTGAACACATCCAGCTCCTTCAGAAGTTTCCTAACTTGGGCCTCATCCCTAACCTTGGGCCTGGCGGTGCCTCTCCTGAGTCCTTCCATACTCCCGGTGGGGGAGATATCCCGGTCCATGCTCAGAAAAATGGAGGCAAAGAATTTGTTAAAGACGTCTGATTTTTCATTTGCAGCAATCACCAGATTGCCAAGCCCATCCTGCAGGGGCCCTACACCTTCTTGCTCCCTATGTCTTTGAAAAAGGACTTTTTGTTATCCTTAATCCTGGTCGCCAGCCCCAGTTCCATCTCAGCCTTGGCCTTCCTGACAGCCACCCTATATCCTTGGGCAATGGAGGTGTGATTCTCTTTGGTAATAGCCCCTTGCTTCCATCGGATGTATGCCTCCTTTTTAGCCCTCAGGAATTCCTGAATGCCCTTGCTGAGCCATGGGGGCTTTTTAGCACTCTTGGTATGCACTGAGACTGACTCCCTTTGGGCTTGGAAGATTGTCTCCTATCATGTTGTGATGATTGTAACCTGTATTCAAATGTCTCCCACATGCAGATTCTTATACTAGTGGATAGGGATCTACCTAAATTGTACCAGAGTTTTGCTGTACAGTGGCTCCTTTAATTTTGCTCTTTTCACCATGCATTCCTCCACTGCTGATTAGCTGAGGGGCCCCAGCAACCTAGTTGCTTGCTCGTGATTGGCCGGGAAGCAAAAAGCGCGACGTGTAAAACCATGGTTTTTGCCTCCTGGCCAATCAGGACTAAGTGGCATGGCCACCAGGGTCTCAGTCAATTAGCAGTGGGGGGGGCATGTGGTGAAAAGAGCAAGATGAAGGAGCCACTGTGCAGTGTGGTTTCAGCACGATTTAGGTAGGTCCCTGCTGATGGATACTATAGAGATACTCAGGTGTGGACTGGGGTCAAAATCAGCTCTATTACATTCTTGGAACTCCATTGAAAAAGTTAATGAGTTTGGGCAGGCATAAATCAGAGAAGGATATGTCCCTGAGTCACTTTAAAGATTTTTTTTTATCATTCTTTCTTCCTGTATTAAAAAAAAAAAAAAAGTATTGGTTTTCATCCCCAGTTTGAAAGGAAGAAATATAAAATGCCTAGTTTAAATCTGTGTCAAATCTTAAAGCACAAATCATCAATCCCATGAATCAAGTGTTTTCCAGAAATGCAGGCATATACTTTTAAATACATGGCATGACATTAAAAAAGGATGTGGGCTGAATTGGGAGACGGCAGGCCTTTGGGATGTTTTGTTATATTCCTTTTGTTAGTCTGGTAGAACTCAGGTAGGCCTGACAGACTGCCACATGATTTCTGATCTTACTGCTTACATTGATGGTACACTTTTAAAATCCTATTTAAAAAAAACAACAACCCAACTATAATAGTTTTAATGATTTGACATTGATGCAGGGTCAGACTTTACCCTCACATTAGTGAGCAGTTACTTTAACAGGGAATTCATATGAGCAGTGGCATACCTAGGGCAGGGTGACTGGGGAACTGCCCCAGAAATTGATGTTACTGGCAGTTGCGTCATTGCATCAGCCAAACGGTGGCAATGGGAAGTCACTGTTGTCCCTCTGCTCTGGAAGCTTGGCCGTGTTGTTATGCTGGTGCATATGAGAGTTAATCCCACTGACTTCAGTGGAAAAACCTGGGTGAAATGGCTGCAAAAAGCCCCAAGATAGAGAGCCTGGAATGTGTACAAATGGCTACAATCTGTGATGCAGGGTAGAGATGGGTGTTCTGGCAGCAGAAATGCAACATAGGATTGTAATAACTTGTGCTCCCCTCTGTACTCTCCAGACAATTCTTATAATAATTCTGAAACGATGTAAGAGAGGCCTATATTTTTTTTAATTTTGTCAGTAAATGACAAATATTGCCAGATTGAACTGGCCATAGTGAAGGCAGTCATTGTTCAGTTTCCCTCGCAGGTATGTCATTACATTCCAGTTGTGACTCATATCCCTTCTTTACTAATCCAAGGCTTCTAATGATCTGTTTCTGAATAAAGGCTTTATGGCAACATCCAGGTGAGCACAGACATTTGTTTCACTCGGGACAAGTAGCAGCAACACAAGTTGTGCCGCTGCTTCTTGTCCCTTGGGAATGCCTGTGCCACATGTGCTCTGGAGTGCAGCAGGTTACCTCAGGTGGGGTAGGGGAGGCTGAAGCCAGCAACTATACTGACCTTAGCAACCTTATGTGGGGCCCTTGGGGAGCTGCAGCCGCAGTGCTCCTACAGCTGGGAACCTGGACAGCAACTGCAGTGTGGCTACAGCTGGCCAGGTTCCAGTTTGGAGTGGCGTGCACTGCTGCCATGTGCGCCACTCCACTTTTTTTTGTGTGGGTTTTTTTGACCCTAGGATCTCCCAGGGTCAAAACCCCCACACTGTGCTGCAAGGTAGCAGCATGCGGAACGCCTGCATGCACTGTGTGTGGCACCCCAGACAGGTCTACAGTGCCGCATACCACACATTTGTGCTTGTCAGGATGCAGCCTATGATATTATATCTGTTACACCAGAGATAGAGTTCATAACCTCTATGTGACTAGTGCAAAAAATATCCTTTATTGAACATTTTAAACCAGATTTTCATGTCCATATTGTTTTTTGATGCTCACCTTTTAATGAATATCAGAAAAAAAAATGGCAAAAAAAATTCAGAGAATGAATTTCAAATTAACTAGTTAGAGTATCGACAGAAGCAAAATGTAATGTGGATGAGCAAACAGGCATTCCAGAAATTCACGTTCCCAGTGGGAGAGCAGAAAAAAATATGCAACTTCTCTGACAAAACGTAGTCAAGAATCACCATTCATATTTCAAATATCATCTATAGATAGAATAAAAATAATGACTGTTAAACAGCAAATATCCCCAAGAGGCTGGAACACTGTTCATAAATGCTCAAGTAGAAACAAAATCTGAACTGGGCTAATTGTTCATTTTGAATGATTAGCTGCACTGTACTCATAACTTTCATTCTCTAGCACAAACTTTTTCTTAAAGAACTACAGGAATGGCCTTTACTTGATGAACAATATTAATGCTAAATTAGTTCATCTGGCAGAGAAGGAAAACGTGTCTCTGTAATTTTCCATTCAGTAGATGGCAGTGGTATGCAGTCATATTTGAGTTCAGGGCATTTTCTTGAGCAGGCAATGTCATCTGTGTTAAATTGAGTAGTGTGTTGTTTTGTTGTTTGAGCCATGTACAAAGACAAATTAGATTATTTTTTTCACTCGTGAGCTAAAATCAATACTGTTAGAAAATCATGATACATGTGTTAATTTCTGTAAATCTTTATTTTAACCCCTTTGTAGTGCTGGGTATGTTTTGAATTTCAGATGGATTTTTACTTGCACCATGGTGAAGACTTCATTTTTGTGTGCAACTCTTTATCCTGGTGAAGCACTAAATCATTTCCCATATTGAGGACTGGGGCTAATCCTGCATGGAAAGCATAGTCTGGGCCCAAGGCAGTAACATAGGGTCATGCAGTATTTAATAATGACCTTTTTATTACAACTCTAATGCTATATGTATCAGACAAGAGGGTGTTCATGCAGGGAGTGCAGGCCTAGATAGGCATCTCTTTGCAAATTAAACTGCAGGACTATTATGAGTGTAAGAAAATCCAGACTGCGGCAGCTACCAATGTGAAAGGTAAAACATGACCCAAAGCCTTGGAAATCCTCAGTTTTTCAGAAAAGAGCTTTGTCTGGGTATAGACCCAGTGGTAATAACTGTATGATCAATACAGTCAAAGCCAATGCAGGATGATGAAAGCAGGGAATTAAGATTTATCTCATCAGGGGACAGGATAGAGATATATGTGCCATTCATTAACTCAACACTGTTCAATATCAACAACTGTTCTGGGATCTCTTGGGACTATTTTCCAAAGTATAATGAAACTTTAGCATAGTGTAAGTTCTTTGCTGGGGATGGGATAGGCTCCTATGTTTTAGCAACAGTGATGAATATCATTTTAGAAATCAAGAAGGTTCTCTGGTGCAGGGAGACCATAATCTATGTGTACGGTTACTCCAGGAATAGATTTTCAGCAGCTATAGCAGGAATTTGTCTACCTGATTCGTTGGAGTAAACTAGTAGGGCTGCGCGAGTTGGCAGTGATCTGATCCGGCTGCTTCGGATGACTGTGATCTGATCTGGAGCTCCGGACCGACCCAGCTGAAGCGGCTCCAAAGCTTCAGAGCTGCCACGGAGATCCGGCCATAGGGTATAATGGGGAATCAATGAAATATCTATAACTTTGTTGTTTTTTGTACTATTTGGATGAAACATGCAGGGATGGTAGCCTCTGCTAGGAGCATGAAGCCTGCCAAGTTTCAAGAAGATGGGGGCAGGGGGTTGGGGGGAACTGTACCCCAAATGCTTGAAAGCCAAACTCATGTCACGGCTGTGTGTTACACCGCAGGGGGCTGAAAACTGCAGGGGTGGTAGCTCTTACTGATGCCACAAAGCCTGCCAAGTTTCAAGAAGATCGGGCCTGAGGTTGGGGGGAACTGCAACCCAAATGTTTGAAAGCAAAGCTCTTGTCGCACCTATGTGTTACAACACAGGGGGCTGAACACTGCAGGGCTGGTGGCTCTTCTGAGGCCACAGCGCTTGCCAAGTTTCAAGAAGATTGGCTGAGGGGTTGTGGGGGGAATTGCACCCCAAGCTGCTGACAGGCAAAACTCGTGACACAAATGACTCTGTGTGTGTTAAGGCACAGCAGGCTGAAAACTGCTGGGGTGGTGGCTCTTATCAAGGCCACAATGCCTGCCAGCTGTGTGTGTCCTAGAGCAGGCCTGAGTGAGTGCTGGGCCCTGCCAGGCCACGAGGCGTGCCGGCGGTGTGTGTTTCTTGCTGGGGGAGTCTGTCGTTCGGGGCCCTACACCCCAAGCTGCTGACAGGCAAAACTCGTGATGTGGGTGGGTGACACTGTGTGTGTGTGTGTGTGTGTGTGTGTGTGTGTTAAAGTGCGCCCATCCTGATGCTGGGGCCTCTGCACAACACGGCAGTGTGCCCCCACTGAGGTTTCCTCCTCCCCCACTACAGCCTCATGCCAAGTCCTCCACTTTACATGACAACAGGTACAATAACTTAGCTGGCTGAACACCAGTAGCATTAGCAGCAGCATCAAAGGTACCCAAACAGAACTGTCACAGAGCCTGTCATTTTATAAAGGAATTGACAGCAAGAAGTAAAGATGTTGTGTTGTGTTGTGTTGGACATATGACGTTACTCATGGTGTGTGATGGCTTATCTTGTGTTTTTATGTCTATGTGTGTATTATGAAAAAAAGGAGTACTTAAAAAAATGTATCTTTGGAAGCTTTAGGGTTGAAAACCCCTTTGTCAGGCTGAGGAAGTACCTGCAGTTGGTCCTGGATGGAAGGAATAGTAAAGAAGCCAGGGGCTGG
>NW_005842085.1:281129-281684 GCF_000455745.1 Alligator sinensis | reverse complement strand
CTGTGACCTGCCGGACATCTGACACCCCAGGCATGTCTGCACTTTCACCTGCACTGCTACATCCCCCTCACCCCTCACTCCAGCTTGTCCCTCCCCCCCGATGCCTCCATTTCCATTTTCACTGACCGGCTTTCTTGCCTGCGTTGCATGCCAGGCTAGCCTCTGGCTTCTTTACTATTCCTTCCATCCAGGACCAACTGCAGGTACTTCCTCAGCCTGACAAATGGGTTCTCAACCCTAAAGCTGGCATCCCGGGCAGCTAAGCTGAGCTCACCGGGAGCCTCACAACAGCATTACAACTAGCAACCGTCAGGCCTGTCAAAGATGTGACAGGTCTCGGAGTTCCCCAGCCAGGACTTTGTGCATACATGAGTTAGCTGGAGGTTATGGCACCTCCTCCCCGCCTTTCACTAGGGGATCATTGGTCCTGGGTCTGCTGTGCCTCCAGCAGTCCCACCAGGCCTCCCTACCCTGGCAGGATGCAGTTTTAGTGGTCATGCCCAGGACCTGGGCCCTCCTCCTTCCCCATAGCCCCAATCCCATACCTCCAAGTTC
>NW_005842085.1:278923-280720 GCF_000455745.1 Alligator sinensis | reverse complement strand
GGCTTCACACCCCCATAGAGATGGGTAGCCACCAAAGCCTCAGTGCTACGTGCGTTTGGACCCCAGCATTGAAGCCATGCCTATGGCCCACATTGGCAGTGACTGGCGTGGAGGAGACTCGCTGGTGCTGGCGCCACTGCTGGCACTGGGAGTGTTGGCACGGCAAAGTGGATTCCCCTCTTCCACATCCCCCTTGCCTCTGCACTTTGGCCTCCCTGATTTTGTTCACCAGCACCCGCGTCCAGTGGTCAAGGGTTTTGGGGCTGCCAGTGCACATGCTCCCCTTCACCCTTGGGTCGTGCATGCCCACCATCATGTGGACCGTACTGGACCGCAAGGGATCCAGCCATCTCCTGATGCCCTCCTTCAGTCGCCTCACCAGTGCCTGCACATCTGGTGACAGCGGCCTGCTCCAGCCAGGAACATTGATCCCTTGGAACTTCTCCATTTGGTTCTCCAGTTCCCTCACTAGCGGGTCACCTGGCTGAGGAGGGCATTGCCAGTGCTAAGGGTCTTGGTGGCATTGAGGACCAGCAAGATTTGGGAGATGGTACCCCACTCATCTCTGTTCAGGGGGGCGCTGATCCCTATCTCCCCAAGCAAGACCATCTCATGGAAGGCCTTCTGTTGCTCCACTAACCTTTTGAGCATCGGGTATGTGGAGTTCTTCCGAGTCTCCACATCCTGCATGATTTTGTGCTGCGGGATACTCAGCTCTGCCTGTTTCTCCCACAGCATCTTGCCCCCCGATGCTGCGGTGGAAGTAGCCCACCACCCTCCTGCATTTCAAAATCAACTGGCTTTTAGCAGTAGCGGTGGCGGTGCCATCACAGGCAGCCCTGTCCCCCTCCAAGGCATTCCTATTAGGTGCAGCTTGTGTGCCACACAGCGGATGCCAACAAAGTTGGCGTCACGGACAGCCTTCACCATATTGGCCCCGTTGTCAGTGACCATGAACCCGCGGGTGAGCTCGGCCTGCCCAAGGAGCCACATCATGGCCACCATGATTTCCCTTGCCATGTAGGACTCATCCAGCATCCTGGCTTGGAGGAAAGCCCACCAATGGCCTGACTGATTGCACCAGTGCCCTGTGAGGGAGAGGTAGGCGTGATCACCACCCCGGCTGCTCCAGATGTCGGAGGTGAAGTGCAAGGCTACCTGTGGCCCTGCCTTGTGCAGCTCCTCCTTCAAGTACTCCCTGCATGCCTCATGCAGGGAGGGCACCACCGCTCTGCTAATGGTGGTCCATGCAGGCACTTTGTAAAATGGGGCCAGAAGTACTACAAACCACCTGAACCCTGGTCATTCAATTAGGTAGAAGGGCTGGCTATCCAGAGCAAGCATCTCCCCACTGCTCTGGGTGATCTCACGTGCCTTGGGATCATGCCCCGCTTTCTGTCCACCTTTCCCTCACTGGTCCAGGGTGGCTGCCTCTGCTTTGGGGGGAAGGGGGCTTTGGAGTGAGTGGGGGACTTCCCTTTCAGCACACTCGCACTGGTGCCAGGCTTAGCAGCAGGAAGAAGGGCAAGGGGGTGCTGCCTCCTCAGATGCAGCAGCATTGCCGTGGTGGAGAAGAGTCTCAAGTCCTTGCCACGGCTCATGTGCCTTCGGCAGTGCTGGCAGATGGCAAACCTGGGATTATCTGCCACCTCAGAATGATCCCACGCTACACTGCTCCCCCACTTCTGGGTTGAGGGCGAGGATCCTGCCTTTTCCTCCTCAGCAGGCTGAGGCTGAACAGCAGGAGGAGCTGCCTCGGCTGAGCCACTTGCCTCCACAACCTCAGACTCCTCCAAG
>NW_005842085.1:277481-278696 GCF_000455745.1 Alligator sinensis | reverse complement strand
ACCCTGCCCCCACCCCCTCCCTTCCACTGGCAGCACTGATGTCATGGCTGCTTGGGAATAGAGTGCGTCTGTGTTTGGGACAGGGTGGCGGGGCTTGCAGCTCTAGCTCTCTCCTTTCCCCCTTTCGCTTCCCTATGAGAAGACCTGGCACCTGCCTTTCCAGCATGTTTCATATTGATCTTTCCTGTGCTATCTGGTGTTGTGCTGTGAATGAAATTATTTGAGCGTGTTCCTGTGTCTCAATATATTATCTGTGTCTTGCTCTTCTGTAAATATCTGTCTGTCTTCTTCCGCTGTGACTTTTTTTTCCATATGCTGGGTCTCTGTGTATGTGCGTGTGTGCATGCGTGCATGTGTACATGCATGCAAGCAATCTGTGCCTCCCTGTGCAGTGATAGATAACACTGGCTGGGAAAACACAACTGTCTTTTTGCAAAGTTTCCAAAACAAGTTCCCCAAAAAATAATTCAAAGAAGTAAATTGAATTGTAATACTACTAATAATTGAATTGAATAGCTAAGCTAAACTAAGCTAAGTTAAACTAAATCCTAACCACTCCTTTCTAACACAAAAAAGCAGCAGGCAGGTCTCAGTCGCAGCGTTCCTCTCTCTCACAGCTGCTGACAGGGAATGAGCTGCAAAAGGCACAGAAAGGGCTGTAAACAGGGGCTTTTAGACTTTTTTAAGTGCCCCCCCACAGATGCTGCCACTGGAAAGGTAGCCAGGGAGAAATCCTTCTCAATGGCTACCTACAGACATTAGTCTTCCCCCCTCTGTCCCCCGCTCCTACTCTCTGTCCCTCCACCCGCTCCCCCTCCCTCTTCTAATTCCCTCAAAATGGCCGAAGCAGCTCCGGAGCATCCAAAGTGGGTCCGAAGTGCTTCGGATGTCCCCGACCCGCTCCGGACACCATTGCTTGTATCCCGCTTCGACCCGTAAGTGCCACTTCGGACACCGTAGTATACTATAGTAATATAGTAGTAGTATAGTATTATATAACTATAATAAAATAAATAATAAATAATAATAATGAAATAAATTCATCCGAAGCAGGTCCGGATCTGAAATAGGATCCGAAGCCTCGCACAGCCCTATAAACTAGCCTCAGAAACTCCTTGTGAATACTGTGGTAAGGCACAAGGTGAACACAATGAACTTGTATGTCAACATTTTTAGTAACAAAGTCCTCCAAAATTAAACAATTCCCCCCCCCCC
>NW_005842085.1:247740-277458 GCF_000455745.1 Alligator sinensis | reverse complement strand
AAGGGAGCACAAGGGAGATCTACCTTAGAATTGCAAGGTACCATTATAATCCGAATGACTTTTGTAAGCAAACGTAAAGAAGCTGTTAAGTAAAGCAAGGCACTGAATAGACCCACAAAGATGCTGCTTCCCACAGTGGATGATATTAATTCTGCCAAAAGTCTCCAGGCCAGAATTTTATGGTTTTATATGCTAGATTGTGCACATCCCTTTAGTCACTATATATGACAGTGTTACTGTTGGTGGGTGACTGGGCTTGAGCCCCGGGCATTGCTTAAGTTGGGGCGCGAGAGGGGAGGGGGCACTGGGATGGAGGTATGGCTGGCTTCTCACCCTCTTTTCCCCTGTCCTTCTGCCCCTTACCTGCAGGATTTCTGGAGTCAGGTTCCGCAGGAGAGAAGGGAGGGTAGAGCAGCACCAGTGATGCACAGGGTAGGAACAGTGGCTAGAAGTTTGCTGCTGAGGCAAGCACGAAAATGTCAGTCCTTTTTTTCTTCTCTTTTTTTTTGCTGACAAAAGCTGGTGTTTATATGGCTGCTCAGCACGTGTTAATGGCAAAAAGAGGAGATGGCATTGCCTCTCCCCCATCTTCCACTTTGCACAGAAAATTTCTGGCTGCTGTTCCTGCCCAGGGTGCAGTTCTGGCCAGTTTTATATTACCAGAGGGTAAGGCCAGGACCAGAGACTCACCAAAGGACTAAGTGACCTGCCTGGCTTGCGAGTAACTACAACTGATATCTTTATTATGAATGTGTTAGACATTGTTGAAAAGTAATGTGTCCCAGGTTTCAGTTTTGCCACCCACTGAAAGGGCAGAATTGGTGCCTTAATTCTCTACCAAGATATGAGACTGGGAGAATAGTCAAACAAACACCAGAGGGTCCCCCAGCACTATACTGTCTTGCAATACGTGCTTTTACCCAAATAAATGTTATTGCTATTATACAACAACGGTGAATTATATTCACTTCCTATATTCATCGTGCTTGTTAATTTTTTTTTAAGCAAAACACATTTTTTTAGGTAATACATACAGTTGCCACATTTATGGTAAGCATTGGATTTTCATAGGGTGCACATGGCAGATTGAATTTGGAAGCTGTGTTAGGGTGCATTACATTTTTTTGTTTTTATGCTTTATTTGTTTTCTAAAAATCAAGTTTTTTGTCAGACTAGTTGTAATCAAGCTGATGGCTGTTTATAACCTGATCCTAATGTCATCCAACTGACCTGTCTTGGGCCTGCTTTATTCTGTTATATTGTTGCTTTATTCTGTTATATTGTTCTCCTGACTTCTTTTGCATCATTTAATTTCTTCCTGACACTGTATTAGCTTTTTTTATTAATTTGTATCAGCAATATTTTACTATTGTTTTTAGCATAACATTTTCTGTTTACATAAACTGGATTCATCCTGGCATAACCTCATGTACAAAATCTTACTATAACAGTTTCTTTTTTTAATTTTGTCTGAATAGATTATATCTGGCATCTTTAGACATTATGGAATAATTAATGTGAAGAAAAGCTCTATTCAAATATTGTAACAAAGAATGTTACTGAATTTAACTATTCACCTTGTTCCAGTATTTATAAAATCAGAATTTATCTTGGCCATTCAGAATTGTATTCCTAAACCACAAACAAACCTTGTCTTCAGTGAAGATAACTGCTTTGATATGCTTTGTTCTTTAAAAAAACAACCACTTTTCAAATCTTAGTGATAAATGCAATGTAATATATAGCTCTATTAAATGACATTTTTTGAGCAAAAGTAATGCATAGGTTATGTGCCCTTTCCATGCCAAAACTAGATAGGATATGGCTGCTCATCCAGGTTTACAACTGAAAAGCCAGATGTGTCTCAATTGTAACAATATTGATGCCATTTAATTACAGAAGAAAATACACAAAAATAGCATACATAGAACTAAAAATGCCTTTGTAACAGAATTTTAAATCCAAATGTGAGGAAATAAGTCCAGAAGTGACTTGTAAACTTTGATCCCTTTATGGGCAGATACATTTTGAATGGTATTCTTAAAAATGTATAAATTAGAGAGGAGACAAAGTGGAGACAAAGCTAAGTGTTGCAAAAGAGTTTCAGAGAGAGGAGTGATGATCATTTATGGTGACTTGGAATTTTTATGATTCACAAAATGTATATTCTTCTGTGTGCTAGCCAGTGGCCCCTGACACATTGTCATTACAGCCCTCTGATGTACAATCTCTGGGTAACTTACAATTAAGTTAATGGAAAACTGACTAAAAGACTAGTGCAATATTTATTGAAATGCATTCCCTTGTAATGGAACTCATTTAGCTTCAATAGGGCCACAAAATAAGAAACAGAAGAAGAGAATGTTAATAATAATAATCCTGTCCAAAAAAGTATAAGCATGGTAAGCAATGTGAAGTGATACTTGATTAATTTAAAGAGGAGCATTTGTATTATTTGCAAAAGCATGTGATGTAAAATAATGACTACTAGTATTAATTGGCTTGCACAATGTACTATTAACTTGCATAGATTTGGGAATGATGAAAATACCAACAGTAACGTCCCATGTGATTCCCATATTGTAAAATAGCTGTAGAGGGGATGCAGAGGACTACAGGCTAGTGAGTCTAACTTCTGTTCCTGGAAATATGGTAGAGCTAATAATAATAAAAAAAGAATTATTTTATGGATGAGCATGACTTGCTGGGGAGGAATCAACATGTCTTTGTCAAAGGGAAATTATGCCTCTTCTACCAACTAGAATTCTTTGAGGGTGCCAGTAAGCTTGTGGATCAGGGCAATCCAGTTGACATAGCATATCTAGACTGCCAAAAAAAGCCTTTGACAAGGTTCCTCATTATGGGTTTGCTTGGAAGCTCCACTTGTAGATTAGAAATTGGTTTAAAGATAGAAAATGAAGAGTGAATATAAATGGTCACTTTTCGGGATGGAAAGAAGCAAGCAGCAGGGTCCCCCAGGGATCTGAGTTGGGACCAGCGCTATTTAACTTATTCATAAATGATCTGGGAAAAGGTGTGAACAGTGAGGTGGTCAAATTTGCAGATGACACAAAGTTTTTCAAAGTGGTAAAGACAAAGGTGAACTGTGAAGAACTACAGAAAGATCCGGCACTATTGAGTGAATGGGCAACTAAATGACAGATGAAATTCCATGTATATAAATGTAAAGTGATGCATGTGAGCAAAAATAAACCAACTGATAACTACACTAATATGAGCTCTACATTGGCTCTTACCTCACAGGAAAGAGATCTGGGAGTCATTGTGGACAGTTTGCTAAAAATATTAGCTCAGTGATCAGCAGCCATCAAAAAATGCAAACAAAATATTAAGGATTTTTAAGGGAATTGTAAACAAAATGGAAAGTATCATGGTACCCCTCTATAAATCAATGGTGTAGCTGCACCTTGAATACTGTGTCCAGTTCTAGTTCCTTTGCCCCCCCCCCCCCCCCCCTTTAAAAAAAGCCCCCCCCCATCTTAAAAAGGCTAGAGAAGGACTAGAGAAGGTCCCAAGAAGAGCAGCAAGGAAGATTAGTGGCATGGAGGGGCTTCTACGTGCAGAGACCCTAAAGAGTCTAGGCCTATTTAGTTTAGAAAAGAGATGCTTGAGGGGGTACATAATAAGGGTTTACAAAATACTAAATGGTAAAGAGAAAGTAAATAGGGATCTATTGTTTACTCTCTCTCACAATACTAGAACTGGGAGTCATAAATGAAACTAGGAGATCGTAAGTTTTAAACTAACCAAAGGAAGTTCTTTTTCACACAGTGTGCAAGTAAAGTATGGAACTCATTGCCACTGGATTTTGTAAAAGCTGGCAGTTTAGCCAGGTTGAAAAAGGGATTAGACACATTCTTGGGCTAGGTACAGACGTTTAAAAAACCCAAGGCAGATTAAAACTAAATTGCATGTGTTTCTCTAAGTGGACTATGTTAGTTTGGGAGCAAACAGAACACAAGTTTGCCCTTTCAAAGCCTACCTGCACTGGCTGAAGCCAGCAGGCTGAGGGCACTCCTACATGCCTCCCAGCATGTCAAAGGCTGCTAAGGGCAGCTGAATACAGCTGAGTGATGAGCCACCCCTGATTAGATGCCCAGTGCGCTAGGATGACCTGCTCTAGGGCTCCGTTGGAAGGGGGTTGGAGGTGTGTGCCCAGCTGCTCCACAGAAGGAAGGATCAGGCCCCTTAGAGCTCCAGTCAGCAGCAGGCATTCAGCAGCCCCATGCCATGCAAGGGGGAAAGGAGTGCTCCACAGATGGAAGGACTGGGCCCCTCAGAGCTCTGGTGAAGTGCAGGCAGTGGCAGCAGGTGCCCAGTGCAATTCCTGCAATCACACCAGGCACCTGCTGCTAGGTGCCTGCTGCTCATCAGAGCTCCAAGGGGCCAATCCTTCCTTCTGTTGAGCATCCCTTTTCACTTTGTTTGGTGAGGGGCTACTGGATAGATACCTGCTGCTCTCTGGATCTCTGAGGAGCCTAATCCTTCCTTCTGTAGAGCGCCCCTCCCCCACAAAGCAACAGCGTAATTAATATTGGATGCGTGTCAGTGTTGGTTTTCATGACAGTTGCCATTTATATGCTTCATTGTTTCAAACTAGAGGTGAAAACTGAGACATCTTATTGGAGAGAAGAATAAAATCCTTAAATAAAGACTTATGGTTATTAATAGCCATTATACAAACAATGAGTATCTTGTTTCAGTAATGCAAGTCTATTTCATTTTAATTCATGTGCAACATTGTGACTATAAGGAAGCAATGTAGGTCTGTGCCCAGGGAATGCTATGTGCTGTTTTTCTGTATGAGAATAGAAATGGCTTATTGTCCTACCACTGTGTGTTTGTGGTGTTTAAGTAGTGCTTAACCCTATTTGGCTTCTGTGGCCTTTCCTTTTTTCTTGTGAAAAGAATATATCTAAACTCTTCTGTATAATCTCATCCATTTAAATTTTAATAGGCATGTTTCTCTCATGCTGGTGTATTTATACTCAGTGGCACTCCATATTTAATAGTTTATGTAAAATTTCAAATTCATCTTACCTTTATTTCACATTATTGATGTTCATCTTTTGAAATTCAGCTAAAGGAATTTATCTTGCCATGTGAGCATGAAATCATCCTTTAAAAGTGACTGATATCAGGTGAAACGTAACTAAAACTACTAAAGAGAGATGGTTACAAGCTGGGCTAACATAGCATAGAGCTTCTTTCTTGATGATTTCACACTGATTTTTTTTTTTTAATTTCCTGTAGGACTTCATAATTCTTCTGTTCTTGACTTCCATTCCATGATATAAAATCTATTTAACACCAAACGCTGTTATTAGTTTCATTTAATGTAATGTTCTTTGGCAATGAGGCCTTTTCTTTTTATAGATCTTAGTTAAGCACTTGTGGACGCTGTTGCTTTGCAGTCCTAGGAATTTCAGAACCCTATCTATCTTTAAAACGAAGACAACTTGATTAAAACATAGGAAGTAACTACATTACCAATAGTAAGAACTCCTATTGTTAACACCACAGTGTGACCAGGCTTCCTTAAGAGTGACAGAATAAAGTAATTATTTCTTCTTTAATGCCACCAGTAAATTCAACTAGATTTGTTCCTCATGTTAACAAGTGCAGCCGAACAAAAGGTGCCAAAAATTATCTGTGACTTTTCATAAAAAATAATTTAAACTCTGTGCATGTGTGTGTGTGTGTGTGTCTACTTTATTTGATTCTTTTAGCGAACAAAAATGTGGCATTATAAGACAACGAAAATGAAAACCTCAAGGTAGCAAGTTGAAATGGACACTGTTAAAATGATGATTAATCCCACAAAGCTCATTCCATCATTCAGTCATTTCATACCTCGTGACTGACCCAGTTCTTCATACCTAGGGTGACCACATGGGAGAATGGGAAATCCAGGACACCTCCACCCCCCCACCCCCAGATCAGCTGTGCTGCTGCAGGCAGAGGCAAAGGTGGGGCAGCTTGGTGATAAAACTTCAAAGAAAAAGTTGAATGGTTGCTCACTGGTGAATGGATGCTGGAGCATCTGGTTCTCATGAGTAACAAACAATGGATCATTCTGAGTTTGCACAGACCTACTGGTATAAGTATTCTGGTATGAATAGGGTGACCTTAGGTCCTGGTTTTGCTAAGACAGTCCTGAATTTTGAAGGTTGGTCCCAGCTGGCTGGTGAGAAATAAAATGAGCATCCTAGAAATGCAGAGATGCAGAATACATGTTTTAGCTCAGAAGTGGCTTCACTTTTTTATATGATTGCCTCTGAGTAATTTTAAATAAATCCCCTGAAATACTATATAAAAAAATCTTGGTGGCAAAAGGAAAATATGAGACTTCACCTTAAATAAATTAACAAATAAATTCAGCTGGGTTTTTGGTTGTCGCCGCAGCAAGGTTCTTTGAGCAGATGTAATTTTATCAGACCAACTGAGTAGTTCTCTTATTTCCTGGAGTCTCAGAACAGCAGAGACTCCCTATGCCTGAAGAACGGTGATTGTACTCGAAAGCTTGCTAAGAACTTTTTTTTCCAACTACTCAGTTGGCCTAATAAAAGATATCACATCTTCTCAAAGAACCTTGCCAAACAAATTAAGGAAATCCTTCTCTGAAACAGCCTGTGGCTCATGTACAAATCTCTTCTCTGTTTGATTCTATTGGCTAGTTTGAGGCATACACTTTCTCTAGTTCTTTGTGAAAATCTTGAAATGGTCTCAGTTTGTAATGGAAAACATTTTTTAAATCTCTGAAATTTACACAGGATGGGAGGAAGGTCAAGCTTAATGGGAATTAATGGGAATTAATGTTGTCCTAGATGCAGTATAGAGCATCTCCCAGTTCATTTGAAGCATGAAAAGGTGAGATACTTTACTTGATGTATATCTACCTATATTCTTATATTACTTTAGAAGCCGAGCATTTATGGTCTAATGTAACATGTTTTATACTTACATTGTTTAAGAGTGTTTCTAAAGATATGGTTAGCTCAACCATAGTCTATGGTCAGGAATTCATGGTTGAAATGCATAGCTTGGATTTGCAGGAAATTGGACAAGATTATAATGGTCGTTTCTGGCACTGATCTTTCTCTGAATTATTTGAATTATTGTGAAATTAATTGAAATAGACAATTGAGTGTCTGTGTACCTAGATTAATTGGCAAGTGATTATAAATATGGTAGCTTATTGTGTTTATGTACAGTACATTTTTGTAATAAATTAACCTTTTTTCTTCTTCTTTCTCCTCAGAAATATTTCCAAGAGATTCCAATTTAAAAGACAAATTCATAAAACACTTCACAGGTAAGCAAAATGGTTGCTTTAAATTCATGTACATCTAGATATACTCTGTGTATCCAAGTAGCCAGGAGAAACTAATTGCATTGCTGATATCATTCATAATGAAGTTACATCCATTTCACGTAAGGCTGATATTTCTAAAGAAGCCTAAGGCTAATAAGTGCCTTAGTTGTATTGAAGCTTGGGCATCCTAACCTCCTTTGATTATCCCTGAACAAAAATCCTTTTTGTTTTTAGTTATAGGCACATTAACATTGTGTGTTTTATGATTGTAAATATTGCTTACTTTTCACCACCATAAAATTGCTTCCGTGTTTACAGTAGTAGTGTTCTTGAATAGTACAAGGCACAGGGAAGTTGAGGTCTGGAGTAACAGGAGTCTTGGGCAGAGGTAAAAGGGAAGATATGAGGGAAAACTAGTGACATGATATAGGAGGGGAAGGAGAAAGGGAAGAGGAATCTGGAAAAAGGACATTAAGAAGATAAATGTCTTTGGGGGCAACAAGTAGTAGGAGATGCCTCAGTAGCTGAGATGCAACTTCAGACAATGAGTGTGGCTAGAATAGGACCCCAAACCAGGTGGTACAGAGGATTCTCTGGAGAGTTGGGAAGAGTTACAGAAGGAGCCAAGAATACAGAACAATAGCTATGGAAAGAGCAGGACAGAGAAGCCGAGAAAAATACCTGAGAGTCTATCAATATAATATTGGACCTAATGTAATATTGGACCTATATAATAGAGAAGTCTGAAGGAACATTTATATAATAGGTCCAATTCTTAACTGTTCCTTCAGACTTCTTGTTGCTGTGTAGAGATTGTCTTTTATTAACACTTTTTTCTCTTTTTAATGCTAAAAATACTCAGCTATGTCCCAGATCAGATATGGCCTTCAGCCCCAAACCCCTCTCTGCCAACACTGCTTGACCACTGAGAGCAGTCTGAGATGCTCATATGGCGCTTCAGCTTTACCTGTCTCACCTGGTTCTTGCCAGCTCTTAGCAAAGTGATTTTTACCAGCTAAAAGTTATCACACACTTGTCTAAACACATTCCTGTCAGGGCTTCCTGCAACTTCTCCTGTCAGAGAAGCTTTCCCCCACCTGTGAGAAATGTCATTTCCTGAACAGCCTAAATAGCCAGGAGACATTCTCACCAGAGGCCTCTCCTTTTAAATTGTAAATTTGTCATTCTGGAAAGACCTGGCTCAAGTGCCTAAAGCTAATCCGCAAGGGCCTATTTGACTGGCCATTTTACTCACCTTGGATGCTAATTCTCAGCCATTTAGGCTTCTGTCCTTTCTTAGATGCTAAACTCATTGTTTAAGGCATAACATCTAAAAATCAGGCTCATGTTATGCAATCCTGCCCCTACTTTAATGTATAAGAAATACATTTATATCAAATACCATAATGCATATAAACTTAAGGACTGTAAAGCTAAATATAGCTTCACACTACCTATGCACAGAGACTATACATGCCATATCAGTAAAACAAGTTCAGGAAAACATGCATGACATGCCACAAGCTCATCAAAATATTGTGGGCTCATGACAGTCCTTGCTGAAAAAATTGTGGAGTTAAATTAGAAGTTTTCCCCTTCTTACCAGTCCTTATAAGGGCTGCTAGAACATCCTTAATTTCAGATGCCTTTTAGGTTATTCAGGCCTCCTAGGGCTCCTATACATGTGCAGGGAGGCTGCTCCAGTATGCTGTAATTACAGTGCATCAGAGCAGACTTGAGTGTGCTGAAGCATGGTAATTACTGTGCTCCAGAAGACTCCAGTGTCGTGTGTATCAGTGTCCCCGCACTGAAAAATGGTGGTGTGGTCTTTTAAACTAAAGCTTGTTTGATGAGCTTTAGTTCAAAGTGCCCCGCCACTATTTTTTTAGCATAGAGACGCTGATACACATGACACTCCAGGTGCTTTTAATTAGCATGGTTCTTGGAGATGTGCTAATTAAAGCACACACCCCCTCACTATACCTCCCAGATCACGTGTATAAACATCCCTAGAGTCTAGTTAAGTTGACAAGGAAGTCCTCTTGATGAAACATAGGGTGTCTTTTGTCCAGAAAAGAGCATCCTGAATGAATTCAATACATACATTCAAAACTCAGTTAAATAACAATCAAGTTCACTTTATTTATACATTAAGCAAATAACTGTGAAAAGTAGGAAGCTCCTTTGAAGACACTCACATGCACACTGTTTCTTCCACTCTAATTGTCTAGGCTTTCAGGCATTTCAACCCCTTTTGATTCCCATTCCAAACTTCAAATTACCTCCACAGGTTTAGAAGAAAGGATTTGTCTTACCTTATTCCGTTTCTTTAACCAAAGTTCCCATTCTTCCCTTATAAATCCATTCCCCACGCTATCGAACTTTTTCCATAATTAATAGTGCAACTGCTGCTTTGAAAAGAGCCAAAATCAATCAGGAGACATTATTTTGTTACTTGGTCTGCTTTTGTAGAATTCAGTCTTATAGTAACTAAAACAGCCACAATTTCATCACTTTTCAGTCTAAATTGAAAAAAAAAAAATCTTCAACTTGGCTTTCTCACATAGCATGTCCAATTTATTTATAGTGGAATAACAATTGGAAAAAAAAAACTTCACTTGACTATATGATGGTATTTTTTGTTTGTTTCTACATGTGGAAACTGCTTGGATAAAGCCATGGATACAGTATAAGAACCTATAATATGGAGTAAATAAATAGCAGTAACGAAGAGCAGTTATGAATACTATCAAGCATAAATCTAGAGTACTGAATATCAGAAGTCAGAGATTAAAAGGATACTGTATGGGGCCTGACTCTGGAGCCATGAATCATGTGAATATCTATTTTTGTGTGAGTTGTCCCAAGGAAAATAGCAAGACTATTTGCCTAAGTAATGCATGACTAAATCAGGTAGGATCATTCTGGAAGTCAGGAATCTCATTCTCTTGTCAGCACAGGATTATTTCCTATGTAGTATTTAATAATTTTCTCCAATTGAGTTTTAAGGTCTTGGGTGGTGTTCCTGTTTCTTTGATAACCTGTTCAGCAACTTTAGTAGGTCTTCCCATGAGTATATTTTCCTTTAAAATTTAGCCTACATTTTCAGTTCCTTAATTTTATCTCATTAACATGAGATGAAATGGCACTGGCACTGTATCCAGATGAGCTAACACAGCTTGGAACTGTGACATGCATCAGAACAGCAGAGAAACAAAACACTGTCATTTTTTTATGGGGCTAATTGAGCAAGAACAAAGATATATCAAATCCTTAAATAAAACAAAATCGCCTTGGAAGCCAAGTCCTACATTAAAATCCATGAAGCATTTAGATGAAAATAGAAGCCACAATCTAATTTCTTTAGTGTTGTTGGGCTTAGAAACTTCTATTTATTTAAAATCTATTTAAAATGCCGCATCTGCTTAGCAATTAATTTAGGACATCCAGGCAATGAACTATATCACTTTTATTGATTCTACCTTTGATTAACTGAATACTGTGGTAGCTATGCAATTTTATTTTTTACCTTATTGGAAATATTACTGTTAACTTTGTACTTCTTTCTGGAACTTCATGACCAAAACAGTTGGTGTTGTAGCAGAAAGCCCCTTTTCCTCTTGCCTGCAGTTGCTTTCCCCGCCTTGGATATGTTTTTCCTCTTCTACCTTTTCTTCCTTTCTCTTTCGTTCACTTTAAGATAAGGAATTGTGTTTTGAAATTTGTATGTGTGCATTTTGTTATCTCCCCTTGTATTTTGGTATTTTTATCTATTTGTGAGCCATGGCATTACTTTTGTAGCTTATATTTTATACTCCTCACCTTTCAACTTTCAACTAAATGTGTTTAGTTTCATAAGTTATACATTGTAACAATGTTAACAAGGGCAGGAATCAAACTGCCCTTCCCTGTATCAGGCTGGCCCCTGAAAGAGGGAGTGAATCAGTGATTGAATGCGTAACACAGTAGCAGGCAGCAATTAACACCTAAGAAAACTGCAGATCAACCAAGGGAAGAACTCAATAGAAGACTATGTAACAACTGGGAAATCTCTTAAACCTCACTGATCAAGGGCTAGAAGCCCTGGCCTGAGTTAATCAATGCCGGGGACCAACTTTTGGGCTGAATATCTCCAAATCGACTGCTCCCAGAGCCCTATTCAAAATTCATCAACGGACTCCCAAACCTGCACATACATGCGGACGACCCCTGGGGCTGACAGATGCCATCCAGTAGCCACCGAGGGGGGGAAGTCCCATGAGGGTCAACGACCCCTGGATTGGGCAAACCTGAAAACTGGGGAGTCACCAAAGTCTGCCAAGGACAGATAAAAAGCAGTGAAAAGTGACCCTCAGTGGTGCCCTCTTGATCTCCAACTTGACCAGCACCTGACCTGTCAAGCCAGAAGGACCAGCCAGCAACCCCCTTCTGGAAGATGATACCACGCTGAAAGAAGCCTCAACGACAGACTCCAGCGCCTGTAGGATAGGTATACCTGACTCTTGTAGCTTGCTACTGTGTGTGTGCGCGTGTGTGTGCGTGTGTGTGTGTGTGTGTGTGTGTGTGTGTGTGTGGAAGGACCAGCCCCAAGGTTTATGATTTAACTCATTACAGTGTTTCAATCTGCCTAATAAACCAGAATTTTAAGGATCCCGAGTTGGACATTTGTAGCCAACAGTGTATCATTTTCAAAAGCCTTTATTTCTGATCGTGATCATGCTCATATCAGTGTGAGAAGGCATTGCAGCAGTATTTTACTATAATAAAGATATAATGTATCAAATATTAAAAAGCACAAATAAGGATGTCATGCCAGGTTGTGGACAGCCAAGTCTGAGAGTCACTCAGGGTCTAGAAGAGCAACTTGGATCAAGAGGAACACACAGAATCTGAGTACTGGGGAGCCAGGAGGTCAGTTGGAAGAGCTGAGCCAGGGATTTGGATGGCTGGGCAGAGTGTAGAGTCAGAAAGCAAGCCAGGTCAGGTATCCAGGAAATCAAGCCAGGACTAAGAAGCCAAAGTGTCAGGTATAAGATGGAGTCTGAGGGCGAGCCAGGTCAGGTAGCCAAGGGATCAGTCAGAGAGCTGGTTGAGGCACAAGCCAAGGGCAAAGGAGACTGGTACAGGTTAAGCCCTGTTGCCCAGACACTTTTCTTTTGAGTCAGATGTTTCTATAGGAAGAGGTGAAGGGCCAGCTAACCCTGATTGGCCAATCTGGTGGCAGGGAGTGTGTAGGTGGCTAGGCCCAGATGGAAGGTTTTGGTCACCAGCATCCAGCCTGTGTGTTCAGCCAGGGAAGTGGCAGACTAGGATGAGTGAGCAGACTGAGACCTCCCTCTCTCCTCCCCTCCCCAAGATCCAGGAGATGGCCTGACAAAGTGAAACCTTAGTGATAAGGTTTAGACATGAAAATCAGCAATCCTTCCCCAACAACTGTCATGTGTGCATGTATACTTCCTGTTTTTGCAAGAATTCATGTAATCATAACCAGGTTACATTATAATTTTAAAAGTCACATTAATGGTATTTTTAAGTATGTTAATTAGGGCTGTGCAAAATTTCGGTAGCTGTTTAATTTTGGAGGTGTTTCGGGTTGTTTTGGTGCCTGAAACACTGAATACAAATCAAAACAGAAGGCTCTGAAACATTTTGGAAATGTTTTGGAGAATTTCAGTTTCAGAGCCGGGCTTCCAGGGAGACAAAAACTAAGAAGAGGGAGGGAAGGACTGCTCTGATATTGACATCTAGCTCTTGGTTAGATTCCCCAGCTCTCTGATCATTCCCCCAGCTCTTCCCTGGGGGGCACAGGCCCCCTATCTGCACACAGGGTATCAGCAGGCTGCTGCTACAGGCTGGGGCTATTGGCAGCCGCTTGGCTCAGCCTGCACTGAGTGCCAGGAGGACTGTGGTGCTGCTGCTGCCTCCAGTGCACCTAGTGTGCAGATCCGGGGGCCTGACCCCCCTGGGAAGAGCTGGGGGAATGATCAGGGGTTGGGAAATCGAACCGGGGGCTGGTGAATCCCTGCCATGCTACCTGGCTCCTCAAGGAGTAGAGATCTGTGTCAGGGTCTCCTCCCTGCTGCCCACCCTGTGCAGCCCCAGATCTCTGCTCCCTGTCAAGCCAGGTCATGTGGAAGGGACCAGGACTGCTCTGCCACGTGACCTGGCTCCTCAGGGAGCAGTGATCCATGCTGGGATCTCCTCACCTCCACTGCCTGCCCCGTGCAGCCCCATGTTGCCGGGACAGAGCGGGGCAGGCAGTGATGGCGAGGAAACTCTGGTCCGGATCTCTGCTCCCTGTGGAGCCAAATTGTGCCGCAGGGACCAGCAGGCTTCCTCACTGCTCTGCGCTGCTTCCCTGCCCCGTGACCTGGTGTGACAGGGATCAGAGATCTGTGTGGGGGTCTTCTCACCTGCACGGAGGGCAGCAGCCCTCTCCCTTTCCCGGATGAGGCATCCATGGCCTTGTCCTGCTCCGCGCTGGGACCCTGCTGTCCCCAACCCCAAGCCTTGCTCAGCTGGGTAGGTAGGGCTGTGTGAAGCTTCCCTTGAAGCCCATTCAAAACAGATTAAGAGGAGATTCAGCCAAAACAAAAAAGGACAATGATCTGAAACACCAAAAAGAATCATGGTCCTCTGAAAGGACTGAATCCAAAACTGAATCGAAACACAGCTGTTTCGCTCAGCCCTAATGTTAATGTTGTAAAAAGTCACCAGTTGTGGGGGTCCAACATATTATTTCAGTTCTTGGCCTTTTTAATGTTTTTGTTTCTGAAGATTTTGTTTAATCATGAAGAATATTGAAGCACATTTGGACTTATGCTCTTATACACATATGCATTTGAATTTATCAAATCATCTTGGTAATGTTCATTTTGTAATTAACTCCTGTTTACTTTACTATCTAATAGGGCCAGTCACGTTCTCAGCTGAGTGTAGCAAGCATTTCCATCGACTCTATCACAACACAAGGGACTGTTCAACATAGCAAGCATTTCCATCGACTCTATCACAACAGTAGGGACTGTTCAACCCCAGCCTGTAAGTAAAAGCTGAAATTATATTTAGCTGTAAGAGTAGCGACTTGTCCACTAAAAAACATGCTTGGTTTTCTTCCTGAGTGTGTACCATATTAAACATGGATGTGATATTTTGCTCATACATATATTTCTTATACTATTGGTACACTAGAAATGAAGTTAGCTGTGTTAGTCTGATGTCTAAGGCAGAAGAAAAGGCAAGGTAAACACCTTAGAGAACAACTTATTCAGGCTCTCATAGGTAAGAGCCTATTTTGTCAAGTGCTATGAAACTAAATTTTATGCTAGCGTAATTCTGTTAATTCTAATGGAGTTTCTCCCAGTAATAAGACTAGTATCCACGAGAGAAGAACCAGGACTTTGGGGAACAGATAAGTTATAGTATATTCAATTTCTGATAATTATTTTTCTGAAATTTACAGCTGTACCTTAAAGAATTAAATTCAGTACACTCCCAACTTGCGTTAGGTTTTTCTTTGCAAACAAAAAAAATGCTAGAAACAATATAGTCATTGCCTACATTATTGACAGATGCCCTTTCCCTTACCCAGGCAAAATTCCAGAGAACTTGTTGCAGTGGTAACTTGCAAAACGGGAGAAAAATGAATATGTCATTTGATTACAAAATTAAATTGTATTAATCAAGTGAGACCACACACTGTAGGACAGTGCTTTCTAACAAATCTTTACCATCCACATTTTTAAAAAAAATGGTCACTTGAGGTCATAAGGCATCATTCTGCAAAGTGGTGACCATTTCTTATGAGCTTCTGAGAGTCTTTAATTGTGTGCCATGTTGTAGCAGGTTTGAGCCCCCTTGAAGCAGCCATGACACCCCCCAGTGAATACATGGCTCCTGCCCCACTCAGGCCCCCTGGGTTACTCTCCCTCTTCCCCCTATCTCCCCTGCCACACCTTGATATACTTAGTTGATTTGTAAAAGGGAGGCTTCCCTGGGGTCCCAGAGCGAGCCCTCATCTGTCGTCCAGCCAACAGGTCCTTTCTGCACCCTGCTGAATTCAGTCCTGTCCCTCAAGCACTAAGTGGGCCCTTCTGGCCTTTCTGTGCCCCAGGGCACCTGTTGTCTTCTTGGCCTCTTTCTGCCTCTACAGATAGGCCCATGCTTCATGGATGTGATCAGTAAATCACTCTTAAATCAGGCCACTGTAAACCTCTTTTCCCTTGTCTGGGCCTTGTCCCTCCTGGCCTCTGCCCCTTTCCTCTGGCTGGCCCCTTTAACATAGGCCTAGGGTGCCACATCTTGTTCCTTCTTGAGCTGTGGTCCTGGTTGTCTCTCTCTAGGGCTGTGGGCCCCTAGCCCTGGTTGCACCTCTCTCAGTTTTCTGCTTCCCTGTAACTAAAATGCTTCCATGCTGGGTTCTACTTCCTGCAAGCCTCTTACTTGCAGTCCCCAGGGCAGCTCAAGTGCCAGACTGTCCCTCTCCTGTAGCCATCCTGCTCATGAGCTTCTCTGCTTGCCACCTGCAGGGCTAGACTGCATGTTGTGGCTCAGGCCCTGGGTTTATATTTCTCCCAAACCCTGCCCCTTCTGGTCAGGTGACTTCCTAGCCACCTGCAAGGGTTTCCATTTAGATCCTGATGGCTACAGTATTGCCAACCCCAGTGTATCAAGAATCAAGAGACAAACTCTTAAAAATCAACAGATTTCGTATGTAAATCAAGAGATGCTATTTTTGAAGTACAAACCAATATGAATATATTGACTGTTGGTTTATAAACCCCACTAGTCACTTATTTAACTTCTAAGAGGTCAGAGATTTATACAAAAACTATATTACTACAACTGATAACGCTTTAGAAAAAAAATAAAAATTCGTACCTGTTGTTACGATTGGGATGACATCTGCTGGACTGTTGTGCAGCACTTTCCAGACAGACATGGACAGCGCCCAGCAGGTAAATCTGTGGAAAGACAGGGCAGGGGGGAAGGGAATGGAAGGGGTAGGGAGGCAGACTGGAGCCCCCATGCTGAGGGAGGGTATGGGGTTAGAAGCAGGGGCTGGGATGAATGGGGCCCACAGGTGCCTTGTCCAGAGGCACAGGGGAGTGGGGTGCAGCTCCTGGCCACTGCGCATCCCCCTGGGGGAGGCATGGGGGCATGTGCCTCCCAGATTTGTGCACAAGGCAGAGGCAGGCTGCCCTCTGCGGGCTGGGGCTCTGTGCCCTGTTGCCTTTGCCTCGGTAGCTGCACACTGGCTGCGCTGCGCATTCCTTGCCCATCTGGTGGCAGGAGATGCAACATAGCATCCTGCTGCTCTCATAGCCCCAGCCCATGATGGGCAGCCCACCTCTGCCCCACACAAATGCAGGAGGGCACATGCCCCCCATTTATTCCCCTGTGGGGGCATGCAGTGTAGAGGGGAGCCGCGCCTACCCTCCCCCTTCCCACCCCCACCTCTGGATGAACCACCTACAGCTCTGTTGCACAACCTGCCCTGGCTTTGGGGCCCTATTCACCCGTGCACCTGCTTCCACTCCACTGCCTCGATGTCTTCCCCAGGACTGCCCCTTCCCTCTCCCCCTGCCCCTTCTCCTCCACAGACTTACCTGCTCCTTGCTGCTCTTCACACACCAGAAGAAGAAAAGAAATCCTGAGATTTGAGAGTTCTGTTGTGAGAACAGATGATACCTGATGATACCAAGTTATGGGGCAAAGTTAGTACACTGGAGGGCAGGGAGCAGATTCAGGCTGACCTGGACAGGTTGGATCAATGGGCAGAGAGAAATAGGATGCAATTTAATAAAGATAAATGTATGGTACTCCACCTGGGAAGGTGGAACCCTCAGCACACCTATAGGTTGGGGAGTGTCCTTCTCAGCAGCTCGGAGCCAGAGAGGGATCTTGGAGTCATAATTGACTCCAAGATGAACGTGAGCTGGCAGTGTAATGAGTCCATCAACAAGGTCAATCACACCTTGTCGTGCATTAGCAGGTGCATTACTAATAGAACAAAGGAGGTGATGCTCTCCCTCTATGCGGCACTGGTCAGGCCGCAGTTGGAGTACTGTGTCCAGTTTTGGGCGCTGCACTTCAAGAGGGATGCGGGGAATCTCGAGAAGGTCCAGAGGAGAGCCGCTCGCATGATTAGTGGCCTTCGTGATAGACCCTACAGGGGGGAGGTTGAGAGAGCTGAATCTCTTCAGCCTTCACAAGAGATGGCTGAGGGGAGATCTTGTGGCCACCTATAAATTTACTAGGGGAGGGCAACAGGGAATAGGGGAAGCGCTGTTTACTAAGGCGCCCCAGGGTGTGACTAGGAATAACGGGTGTAAACTAGTTGAGAGTGGATTTAGGTTACATATTAGGAAGAAATTTTTCACAGTAAGGGTGGCCAGGATCTGGAATGGGCTTCCAGGAGAGGTGGTGCTATCACCTAGGTTGGAGGTCTTCAAGAGGAGACTAGATAGTCACCTGGCTGGGGTCATCTGACCTCGGTCCTCTTTCCTGCCAGGGGCAGGGGGTCGGACAAGATGATCCATTGTGGTCCCTTCCGACTCTACACTCTATGAATCATGAGTCAGACTTAATTTTACTTAGAAATCGCAACTTGCAATAACGTCGTGAGAGTTGGCATTACTTTGGCTAGCTTCCAGGGAAGTTTACAACTGCTACTCTTACTGTCTTAGCAGGGATCTGCCCTACTGTCCTATTGCTGGGCTGCTAGCCTTGCAATACGCACTCTTAGTCTATGAGTCCCCAGCCGCCTACTCCTCTGCAGCCGGCTCATAATTGGCAGTGATTCCCCCTACCTGGGGATCTCCCTGCCAGTGTTTCTTTCTTAAAGTAATGGGAGCCTCTGGCATCCTGTTGCAGATGCTAAGTCTCAGTGGGAATCTAGTTTTTACATAGAGCACAGTACTCAAATCCTGATTGGCTTAGTAATAGTGGCCCTAAGTCAGCCCTTAGAAATAGAGAAACTGATTCTGTAAAGACTAAATGTATTTGCTTCCTCTTTGCAATACATTTTTTTTTCCTTTTTCCTATGGTGTTTAGATATGTGGGAGTAAATACTTTGATGCTTAATAATCTTCTAAGTTTCAGAAATTACTAGACTCTCACTAGGGAAGTAGTGTGTATATGTAGCTAGGCCTTTCATGTTAGATACATTTAGTAAATATGATTTTTTGAATTCTGCTGCATTGTGTGATTCCTTCATATTATATACCCTGAGGAAAGAACAAGATTCACAATTCTTCCCTCATACAGTTGTGTAGGGTGGGTATCTGCATGGCAGAGAGTTAGACTGTAATTATAGCTTATGTAAATAACTTATTGTTCAGTTCAACCATTGAACCAAAACTCAGTTTGATTTGAAACAAAGAAATATTTTATATTTATATTTTTGCAAAACAATAAGGAAAAAACCTTTATTTTGTTCAACTTGAAATGTTCTGTTTCACTGAAAATGAAGGGCGAGATTTTTAGCAGGGCTGAAGAAGGAAAAGGAAGCATCATTTCCTCCCTTTAGCCCATATTCAGTGGTTAGAGCACTTGCAAAGGTTGAAAGAGACTTCTGCCCAAAGCGGGATTAGAATCCACTTCACAGGTGTGCACCCAAGCCTGTAGACTATGGGGCGTTTTTGGATAAAGATTGTTCACTTTCTCCTGTCCTACATCCTGAAAGAGAAGACTATTGTAGAATTTTCCCAGACTGGAATATCTTAAGCAGGACAATGTGGAGAAGCCACCACTAAGAGCACCCCACTGCCTGGAAGTTAGGATACTCTCCAGGAAGGCAGGAGAGCCAAGTTCATATTTATTCACTTCAGATACCAGAAAGGGATTTACATCAAGGTAAGTAGTTAAATAGCCACAGGGATAAGAGGGCAACAAAGAGAATGTCCTAATCACCTGGCGAGAGTCATCACCACCTGGGTTCCAGTCCCTGCTTCAGCAAATCTTTATTCTCAGAGTATGGAACAACTCCAGCAGAAGCTATTGAAGAATCTCATCTTAGAATCTCTATAGCAGGGGCGGGCAATTATTTTGGGGAGAGGGCCGCTTACTGAATTTCAGCAAGCCATCGAAGGCCACATGACAGGCAGCTCAGGGCAGATTAATATTAATTTTCTAAATTTTTTAGGGGCCCCACAGGCTGGATAGAATGGCTTGGTGGGCCACATCTGGCCCCTGGGCTGCATGTTGCCCACCCCTGCTCTATAGTCAGGTGATTAGGATGTTCTCCTTTAGAGCGAGGAGCTGAATCCAGGTCATGCACCTCTAAGGTGAGTGATCTTGTCCCTGGTAAAAATGTGTTAAAAAAAGAAAAGACATTATTTAAAAAAATCCATTCTAGCCGTTATAATTTATGCTAACATTTTTCAACTATTTCAGATAAATTCATAATTCAAACTATTATAGTAAAAATAGGTTAACTATTGTTGTGGATGATTTTATTTTTAGATTACAAAAGATGTGCAAGACTGCTAACAAGGTTAGCAATGAGTCCTTTGTGTACACAGTCCTAGAAAGTTTGCTGTGTAAGTAATACTTTTTTCTCCATTTGATTCTTTTTTTGTTGTATAGGCTAATCCTTTTCTTAAGATATTTAACACACTAATATGATGGCTAATAATGTATTTAAACCCACAGCTTTGGCACTCCTGTGCTCTTTTGCTGTGCCAACATTTAAGTATTGATAGAGCATGTAGGAACCACATTAGTATATGTATTAATCAATCCATCATTCATTAGCTACTGGGTGCCCAGACTGTTCCTATAACAACTGTGTGTGCGCGCGTGTGTGTGCGCGCATGTGTGTGTAAATATACACATAGTATATAGTTTGAGATTATTAGATAAATATAGTATATTTATCTACTGTTTGATGAAAGTGGTGATTTGGGGAAGTATATATATTATTTCCTCAAATCACCACTTTCATCAAACTATTAGAGAGCAAGCTTCTGAGAGAAGGGAGAAGAAAAATCAATAAGATTCAGATTATGAACATTTTGTTACTGTGTTCGTTTCCATTTTTTCTCATGAAGAAGCAGGGAATCCTCTCAAATTCTAATATCTCAGGTGGTACTGAAGTCTGTTAAAAGCATGGCTTGATAGGCATCTACTTCTCCATTTTAACTCCTCTGCTCCCTGTAGCTTCATAGACTGTACCAAGGAACCTATATGTAGCAGAGTCCCACTTATTGAAGGTGGGAGTAGAGAGGGCACAGCAGATATGGTCAGACCAAGACTTTAACTCTCAGGAAGGAGTCTTATTAGGTACCAGTCCCATGCTGTTTGTATTTGCTGTTTAAAATATTTGAAACTATTCATTAATTGTGTACTAAGAAGAAAACAAAACACATCTTTGAAGGAGCCCCTTTATAAAATAGCTTGATTTTTGGGAGAATATTTTGATTGCTCACCCCGTTCTTCCTGACTTTAAAAAAGATGAAATAGTCACTGCTGCCAAAGGGAAAGAAATATATTCATTTTATTGTCTATCTCCACTGTTCCCTTGTTATACATTCAAAGAAGGCTTACAAAGAAATTCCTAGAGCATTCATTTCAGTTCAGGCAGTTTGGCCTGTCTAATAAGGTTCACACAAAAAGTTCTGTGGTCCCACTCTTGTTTTGGCCTGTTCTTCCCACCTGGAAGTGGGGAAGACTTGTTTCTATACACTCAGAAAATTCCACCCATGGATGCTGGCAGCTTTGTAGTTTAAAAGGATTAAAAGTTGCTTCTGGTTTATGGATCCAAGTGTTCTAATTTACCCGCCAAAGGGATGGAAAATAAATTCAGTGACCCGATTTGGGGGTTGAAAGTGTAAACAGCATTTGGAGCTCACTAATCACCATTTAAAAGGTAGCTGAGCAAACCTTCTTTGACCTTCATTTTCCTGAAAAGTTGAAGCATTCTAGGGACTAAATAAAAACATAGTCTGCATCATCTTCCCTGTCTTCCTTTCCTGTCCAATACTTTATCTTGCTCCATGAGTGACCGCACCTAGTGACTGGTTCCCAGCAGAATTGAATCAGTCACAGCCCTCCATGATGCCCATTAACCAACCTCTCCTATTTAGTGGTACTGACATTTTTCTTGCCTCCTAGTGGATTGGCTGTCCTAGCTTTTCAGATCCTATCAGCTCCATTCCCTTCTATTTTGGCAGTGGTGGGCAGGATTAGTGCCTGATCTCCTGGCACCGACCCAGCATTTAGTGAATAGCTTTGATTATATAGTTCCCTGCTCTTTCTTATGATTCGACAAAGTCCGTAAGTACTGTTTCCTTCCTTCATCTCCTCAGCATTTAAGTAGGGCCAAAAGTTAACATTCCCATTTCCCATTTGTGCCATCTGATAGCACCTTTGGGTTCTGTCAAGATACCAAGAGCAGAGCAGAAGAGTTCTACGATAATGTGTGTTCGGTTTTTTAAAGTAAGTTTTCCCCCAGGTATAAAAAGGTTCATTTTAGGGATGTGACCTTGACACTTATTTTTTTTTTTTTTTACATCAGCTACTGTGTCATAGGGAGCACTGACTTAGCTTTCCTCCCTTCCTTTCCTTAAGATACCGATGGAGAAAAGGATGGAGAATGGTCTAAAAATCATCACTCATGTGAAAGGTGTTTTATAGCAAGTTTCACTGTGCCTCCATTTCAGGACCATGGAGAAGTCTACTGAAGTTATACAGTGTGTGCAGGCTAGTTGGGTGAGCTGCTAGGTTGATTACAAAATAAGTGCTGTGAGGATTTTGGGATACCCTTTGTATGAAAGCTTCTAGAGCTGTTGCTGTTAATTGTTATTTTTTTTTTTTAAATTAAAATTACTATGGCTTATTCCATCATAGGGAACAGGGTGCAGTAGTGATAAAGACTTGCACACGGTGACAAACGGTCAAATGGTAGCTTATCCAGAATTATATTTGCACTGTATGCAGGAAATATTTCTTGTAACCTGTACAGCACGGATCACTAGTATTCTCCTGCTTGCCACTGGCGAGACCCTGTTTAATCATGGAATTAATGTAAAGGTTTCTTTAATTTCACTAGAATTGTGACTTTGAAACAGATTTCAATTAAGCCAAACTGAATAGTTGTGGAAACTAGATGCTTAATGGCATGTTTATTCCTCTTGCAGAGGTTTCTACAAGTGAGAGATATCTGATTTGCCGAGAAAGTGCCTTGAAATCTTCCAAGACAGAGAAGACATCTAGTATCTTTATGATTCACATTATTGTTTTGTTACTAGATGCATTTTATTTTCATATCTGTTGGACATTCCATATTTGTGAGACTGAAACTTTATTTTAATTTGTAAATTTGTTGCCTATAGTTCAAACAAGCCAGTTATTTAAATACATGTATATAAGGAGTACTAATAATATACTAATTAAATGTTATAATCACATGCAGGGAATGGGTTAGATTTTGCTGTTTATCTTGTTCCATTGTATTTACACCATTTTGCTCAGGCTCTTACTTTCATTATTTGCACTAACTTGAAATGCAGAAGTCTATGTGACTGAAATCTGAATAAGCTGTAAGTGGGATGTTTCACTTTCCATGGAAGATATTTTATATTATGAAGCTTTGTTAATATATACATATATATTATCGCGCATCTGAAATGCTCAGAAATGCACCTTGCTTTCAGGAACATTGTATAGCTATTCTGGATTATCATCAGTTACATTTGTACTGGCACTTACGGAAAGAGCTGCAAATAATGTAAATATAAAAGACTGGAAGACTGCAATGCAGTTTTGGCAAAATAAAGAATATACAAAACTATAGGTGTTTAAGTGTTTTTAATTGAGACCTTGGATGGAGATTGAGCTACCAATTACCTTTTACATTTCCTGTAGTAATATAATAGCATATTACAAAAGATCTTGAAATAACCTCCTTATTAAAGGATCAAACACTTGAGTTTGTATAGCATAGGGTTTTCACAAAGTTTGTTTTGAAGAACTAAGCTTTATCCATAAATTCATTCTTTAGTTGATTTGAATGGAATGCAAGCTGTATCTATTATAAACAATAAAAACCACTCAATAGGGAATAATGACAATTTCTTCATAACCCATGTTGGGGGGGGGGGAGTAAATAAATGTCATGTCAGAGGGCATGAAGAGTGTGCCAGAAATGTGCCTCCAAAGGAGAAAAAGGGATCTGATCCCTTACAAACCCATCTACCAAGGATATACTATGTACACTGCCAGAGGAAGAAAGGGCATTGCAGCATGCCAGCTTATCTTGGAAAAGTACGATTTGTATTGTACAGAATGGGGTAGTGGCAGAATGCTGTAGGCATCCTGACACCTTCAAGGACATGAATTTGAGCCTTATTTTGATTTGTACAAAAGGTTGTTCCCAGTCCATCCAACTGTTAAATGGGTACCATGTCATTCAGGCTGGAGAATGAAAGGAAACTGGATATGCTGCTAACCATATCACTCTCTTGCATGCCATTAGCTATAGAAACTTTCATGCTTTACTAGGCAAGCTGATGCCAAGGTGGACCTTTGCCCTGGGCCACACAAAACAGTTTCATACAAATTACTGCTGCAAAGTCAGCTGAATTCTTACCTAGTGTGAAAGGCAAGAGTTTTTTGGGGTGATATTTTTCATTGGGCCAGCAGCATAGTTGGGATAGTTAGACAAGCTTTGAATGCAAGGCATTCTTCTTTAGGTCTGAGGAGAAAAGCAAGCACAGCAACAATTGAAAAAAAACCCAGCAACAACAACCAAAACCATACAGTTAGTGGAGCTTTGACATGTGAGGAGGGGAAAGAAATTCCCAGGGTAGAAGACAAACAATAAAATAATATGAAAATAAACTGATTACTAAGAGATCAAGGCTGATCAAAAGGGAGGAGAATCATTATCGCGTTCTGTGTACGGAAAGAATTCAGGAATCTGGTAGGTCATAATGTGCCACAAAATCAATAGCAGTGTTAAGTGCTTGGTTTTTAATTTCCAAACAGCTTTGTACCCAATGGCATATCAAGCTCAAGTATTTTTTTTTATCCTAAAAACCACTTTATCCGAGGTTCGATTGGCTTCAGTGACTGAAGTAACATTTGCTATTCCAGCATGATCTTCTCTGACAAAGGGTGCAGGCAGAAGTGCAGCTCTCTGCTGTAACTGAGAATACTTTGTAGGAAGCCTTCTGAGTTAGAAGGATCCCCCAGACCAAAGAGGAGTTCACTGTTGGTTCCAGGGAGGAGGGGAATCTAGCTGCTGGCTTCCAGCCTGCAGCAGATTTCCCTTAGCATGGTCTCTTCTCTCTTCCAGCCTGTCCCTGTTTCCGAATGAGAGAGAGAGCAGAGGGAGCTCATTTTAGGGGTTTCCCAGCCACCTCTGGAGTGAGGGAGAAGGGGTCTCTAATACATCTGTCTCAGCCTCCAGCATGAGCTGAAAACCCCCCAGGACCAAACTCCCTCCATTCCCTTTCCCTGCTCCCATTCTGAAAACAGCTCTAGGCTGGGAGGCAGCACAGACAGAAGTTACTCTGTTTTAAAGACAGCTGTTTTGAAGTGTCTTCATCTATGAGGGGTCAGATTTTCACTGGATCAGCCATTTTTTAAGCTGTCTGCAGCTGTGGACACATGTTTGGTCACAGCTATAAACTGCTTGCTGTGGCTGGATCAGGTAAAAATGGTCACTTCTGTCTGTGCTCAAAGTGTTCAAATGGACTCAGAGGCCATCCTTGCATCCAGGCCTAATGTAAAGGTCCCTTTGTCACCACTGTCTTTTTCTTCACGCCGTTTAGTTTTCAGCTTTCTTAGTTTCATTAGTTCAAACTAAAACCTTTAAAGTGTAATGGTTTCATACAATCAAATCTGAGTCTTTTCTAATCAGGGAATCAGAATTCTTGACCCTTGATTTTCCAAACCAGCATTTTACCTCCTGCAGCGTTGGAAGGTAGAAACCATTTTGTTTTCTTGGTACTACCCGCCCCCAGAGGCCTTCCTAAGGTTTTTTCCTGATTATCCCTCACCATTTTCCTGGGCTGCCTCCTATCGTCTCTGCTTGTTAGAGTAATAGATCTGTTCCTATGACTCTTCTTTAAATCAACCTCTATCTTCTTCACACACCATCTCACTGTGTCTGGGTGGCAGCCTTTAATAACAGGTGCTCCTGAATAACTGATTAGTCTCCACTGAGGAGGTAATTAACCCATTCATTAAACCTTGTTAAGCCTGTCAGGGTTGATATACCCTAATGCATCATTGTTTCTCATTGCCTCCTTTGCTTCTCAGGCTTTTTATCATCGTGTCCCACTTTTATCAAACCAAAAGACCAGTTGTATCCCACCTTTGTACCGATGCTCATGTTAATGAAATGCTGCAGTACATAAAATTACAGCAAGTTATCCTGGGACATTTCAGTAAGATTGATGAGCATGTGCCTGTGGATAATCATAATGGTCAACTGAATGGTGAACATAATGGTCATAACTGCTCAACTGAAATTGGAGAATAACCTACCAGTTCTTCAAGGAGCACTGAGGCAGAAGAAGAAACTGGAGCAGATCAGACTATTGGATATCAAATAGAGAGAGATCAGTCAATTAAAGAAAAGTCCTTATTCATGCTCCAGACTACTATCCTATGCAGGTCTGTCCTTTCCTTCTGCTCTGTTTATTTATCTCACAGCCAAGTCCTTGGGATGACTCCTCCTATTCCATCATTCTATAATGACTGAAAAAAAATGTAAGTATGGGAGAAAAAAAAAAGCCCCCTGTAACATGAATCCTTACATCATAGCAATGGCTAGGAAGCATTGCTTCAGAAAAGCAGTATATGAGATTCCAGGCTATTTAAGAAATGTATAAGAAAAAAGTCTACCAGACAGTCCAGACAGTTCTGTTCAGTAATTTGTATTTTCTTATCTTCTCTTTAAGGAGATCTGATATAAACCAGTGAATACCATGTTTTGGCTGAATTCAGTAAGTTGAAGGTATTCAACTAAATCAGCATATTACCTCTCTGGGAAAGAATGTAAAAACTTCAGTTCCTGACTAGCAAAAAAGAGTTAACTCATTTTCTCTAGGAAAGTCCACAGCTGTTTTTTTTCACTGCAGGATACTCAGGAGAGAGTAGTGACATCTGTGGAGGAGGGAAGTCTATCTAGTCTATTCTCTAGATCAGCTCTCTACTTGCCAGGACAACTGTAGAAATGAGCCTTGATTTGGGTGGTAAGAATAAAATGTAGAGATGGAGAGAGTAACTTTCATGAAAAAGTTGTAGAGGAAGATGAAAGCAGCTATGAAAAATGCTGTTGCCCTCCAAGGGAAAAGGTAATTCTACAGCTTACAAGCAAAATCAGGGCACCAACAAGCCAAAATACTGGAAAATTTCAGACATGTTCTAGAGGCTTCATGAATTAGGCAATGGTATTGTATTAATGAATAGATGCGAACTACAAATGGGATATATGGAGATCACATGGCAGAGTTAGTCCCAAAATAGATTTATGAGAAGTTCTGCCTTATCTAATATTGGTCAGGAATGTTTGGAGGGCAGCATTTGCATGCTGCAGGCAATGGTATAATGTGTATCACTGGACCTGGTGAATGCCCTTTCCCATCACACTTTCCTTTACAGCTCAAAATTTTGTAACAACTATGGGAGGCCTGGAAGAACTACAGAGCAAAGTCTGAGGATGTTGCTGTATGTGTTTTATGGGGGGGCCAGAAAAAAAGTTGTCTAGACTCAAAGCATGCTTAACAAAAAGGAAATGGGCAATCAGTTTGTGGCTTAGATCTGGATATAATATTAACTCACGTGACAATAATTCAAACAAAACATAATATTTTGGCAAATAAATTTTTGTCCATTGTAAGATTACTTATTTTGCATTTCACTTGTTAGTAAGTAAGGTGTTGCAACTGTTTTACTTTGGAGTCATCTTGGCCTTAATGAAAGTCAATAGCATATTAATTACCTGGGTTTAAAACAGTATGCTAAATAAGGGCAAGGCTGAAATAGTCATCAGAAGAACAGGAATACTAAAAGAAATGCTGCCACTACATACTAATGACACCCCCTTGTGTCTGTTCATTGTATCACATGCTGGAAAGCCAACAACTAATACAGTCAATGTTTGTGCATCTTGTGAGCAAATAGCTCCTGTAATCTTGTACCTGTTTTGACTTATAAGCTTCTTAAAAATCAACCTCTTTTTTATGTGTTTAGTCCCGTTCCATTTCAAACTATGTGCATGAGTAAGGGTTTGGAGAGTTTTTCCCATTCTTAAACAAATATGAAGTTTACAAGAACAACCCAATAAAACACACTAAATTTAAGACTCCAAAGTATTTCTTCTGTTCAACTACACTTCAGCAAGAATTCCTTTGAGTGATACAAAGAAGGCAACTCTGGCAGATTCATCATATCTGACTGTGGTACCCTCAGTGAAGAGCTATCAAGTTTAATAGAAACCATCCTGAAATAACTTGTCACTCAAAGAGCTATTTTTCTACAAGACACAACAAACTCTCAATGAGGTCCAAGACATTAACCAGTTCCCTGAGAAACCTGTACTTGCATCCATGGCTGTCACCAGCCTATACAGTAATATCTCGCACAATGAAGGCACAGCTATCTACCTTAAATGCCTACAGGAAAATGAAATGCACTTATCTTTGTAACCACAACATGTTGCACAAATTATCCATTTCATCCTCACCTACAACTTCATTTTCAACAGCCAACATTTGTTCCAAGCCATGAGCACAAGGATGGCTCCCTGATATACCATTCTCTTCATAAGCCATCCAGAAGAGGAGTTTAGAAAGCTGCACCACCAAACCTGCATTATACCTATGTTACATAGATAACATTGTCATCATCTGCACTGAATACCCGGACTCATTTATCAACTTTTTCCATAGATTTAACAGCTACATCTTTCAATCAAATTCTCTTTGGAATAAACCTACCCTAACATGAACTTTCCAGACACTATGATCTACATCTATAAACCAATACATACAGAATATCTATGAGCCACCACACTTACCTCCAAAAAAACCCAGCAATCACCCCCAAAAATCAACAAAGAGGTGATCTACAGTCAGGCCCTTGGATACAACTGCATTTGCTCTGAGGAGAACACTCATGTTTGCATCTTGCCAAAGTGACAACTGCCATTGCCTAACAAGGGCACTCCAACAGAGAAATAGTCTTTATCTTTGAAAGAGCCACCTAGAGACCATGCAGCAACCTACTACAATCCAAGAAAAGAAAACCCCACTGACTGCAGAGCTCGGGTGTTACCTACCATCCCACACTTGAACCTCTAAGAAAGGTCATCAAGTAGCTACAGCCTATATTCGAGAAGGACCAGACTTTGAGAAAAATATTCCCAGCACCCACTAACCTTGCCTGACTTGTCCTCTGAAGTAAACTCCCTGCTGATCAACTGGTACCTAATGGGACCCTAGGTCAAACTTGTCACAACCCAGTGATTTTGGTGCCTTGGCATGATGGAATTTTCTTGCCACATGAGAGCCTCTTGTACAGCGAGGGTTTTTGCTGCACAGAAGAACCTCGGTGCAAGAGTTCCCGCCAATTTGCAGGGTGCATTTCTTCTTTGCAGCACAGAAATGCACGGTGCAAAGAGTTCCTGCTATTCGATTGCAAATTTGTGTCCCACTATTGGCTAGTTCTAAATTATTCCTACATGGCGGCTAGTAATTGGCTTGCTAGCCGTTTAAAATTTCGTGTGACTTCCGCCCAAGTCGAAGAACTTTGAGCACGCTGCAGAGTGCCTCTAAAGAGATCTGACTTGCGACTAGCTGATTGATAGACTGATCACCTATCGATCCTTCTTCCCGTCGCCGAGCACAATCCCAGACGTACCCTTTTCCCGCCGGTTTAATTTGCGGACGGATTAACTGGCTTGGGCCTCGCCGGCTGGAACAACTCACATAGTTGTTCGGACGACCGGACCATCTGCGTTGCAACTACAAGCAGCGTAAGTAAACGTTTTTGCAACCATTAAACCTTGTCTGCCTCTCCATTCACCAGCCCGCTCTAACGAACGAGCAATTTCTAAATCACCTCGAGTCGGCTCTGGCCATCCGAGACATGGCGACGAGGATGGGATCTAAGGGCACGGTAATGGAGATGAACCTGATCGGGTGCTGCCCCTGGCGCACCGAGCCCCGCCGCATAGAGAATGCAAACGATCTATGGGCGCATATCGCTTACCATCAGGCAGTAGAAGGGAATGAAAGAAATATTGATGGCTACTTCTCAGTAAAGAGAGAAGAAGCAGTAGTGAAAGAATGGAGAACTAAGCTATCCCTTGGGGAGTTCGGATGCATAATGGGGAGCGACCGGGTCTATTATCGACCCCCGGAGGAAAC
>NW_005842085.1:236822-239976 GCF_000455745.1 Alligator sinensis | reverse complement strand
ATTCCTACGTGGCGGCTAGTAATTGGCTTGCTAGCCGTTTAAAATTTCGTGCGACTTCCGCCCAAGTCGAAGAACTTTGAGCACGCTGCAGAGTGCCTCTAAAGAGATCTGGCTTGCGGCTAGCTGATCGATAGACTGATCACCTATCAATCCTTCTTCCCGTCGCCGAGCGCAATCCCAGATGTACCCTTTTCCTGCCGGCTTAATTTGCAGACAGATTAACTGGCTTGGGCCTCACCAGCTGGAACAACTCACATAGTTGTTCAGACGACCGGACCATCTGTGTCGCAACTACAAGCAGCGTAAGTAAACGTTTTTGCAACCATTAAACCTTGTCTGCCTCTCCATTCACCAGCCCGCCCTAATGAACGAGCAATTTCTAAATCACCTCGAGTCAGCTCTGGCTGTCCGAGACAAAATTATGGGGTGAGGGGTCATGGCAAGAGAGATGTAACTGTAGGTATTTATTACAAACCACCAAACCAGGGGAAGGAGTACAATCTGGAGTTCTCTCGAGAACTGGCAGAGGCCACGCATGCATGGGACATGGTTGTCATGTGCGACTTCAACTACCCAGACATGTCTTGGGAGGCACACTCAGCTAAGTCGGATTGGTCATGTTGCTTCCTGACCTGCATTGAGGAGTTCTACCTGACTCAGGAAGTGCATGGGCCACCCAAAGGTAATGCTCTCCTACACTTGGTCTTGGCCAAAGGAGATGATCTGGTGAGCGACTTGAATATAGAGAGTAGCCTGGGTGACAGTGACCATGAAACCATCATGTTCACTCTTTGTTTGCAAGGCAGGAAAATCAGCTAGCAGGGTTGAAGGTTTGGACTTCAAAAAAGTGAATTTCAACAGGCTCACCAGGGACCGAAGTTGAAAGCAGTGCATGAAGAGTGGTCGTTCCTCAAGGACACGATCCGAGAAGCCCAAAAGAAGCCCATTCCCATGCAGAGGAAAGGCAGCAGAAGGGCTGGTAAGTTCTCTTGGCTTAATAGGGATATCATGGTTCTTTTGAAAAAGAAGAAAGAGGCATACAAACAATGGAAGCTTGGGACAGTCCCCAAGGAGGACTATACAACAACAGCCTGCACTTGTACGGAGCAGATAAGAAAGGCTAAGGCAAAGACTGAATTTAAACTAGCAACAGAAATAAAGGGCAATAAGAAGTCCTTCTTTAGATATATAAGGAACAGGAGGAAAACAAGTGGAAGCATGGGGCCATTGCTTAACAACTCAGGACAGCTGGTTACTGACATGCAGGAGAAAACTGAACTCCTGAATGACTACTTTGCTTTGGCATTTCATCAGACTAAGGGGAAAATCATATTAGATAAGGTTCAGAGTGGGCATGGTGGGAATGACCACCTTGCTACTGGTGACATTGAGCTAGTGCATGATCAGTTAGGAAAATTAGACATTTATAAATCAGCAGGACCAGATGAACTTCATCCAAGAGTGTTGAAGGAGCTGGCCAAAGTCATCGCAGGACCTTTGGTGAAACTCTTCCAAAATTCGTGGTGCTTGGGATAGCACTTAAGACTGGAAGAGGGCCAATGTTATGCCCATCTTCAAGAAGAGGAGGAGAGAGGAACCAGGCAACTATGGACCAATTACCCTAACTTCTAGCCCAGGGAAAACCTTGGAAAAATTCATCAAGTAGTCCATGTGCAATATGCTTGCAAAAGGTAGAATTCTGAATGACAACCAGCATGGTTTCATCGTGGGCAGGTCTTGCCTTACCAATCTCATCTCCTTATACGACCAGGTAACTTGCCACCTGGATAAGAGAGAGATCGACATGGTATACCTAGACTTCCAAAAGGCCTTTAGATCTGGTATCCCATGATGTTCTCACAGGAAAATTGGATGATTATAGGTTTAACTGCTTGACAGTCAGGTGGGTAGGAAGTTGGCTGTGGGGTAGGACCCAGAGAGTTCTAATAAATGGATCTGTAGTTGGGCTGTAGCTATCCCATGATGTTCTCACAGGAAAATTGGATGATTATAGGTTTAACTGCTTGACAGTCAGGTGGGTAGGAAGTTGGCTGTGGGGTAGGACCCAGAGAGTTCTAATAAATGGATCTGTAGTTGGGCTGTAGCTTTATAGTTGGTAGGGTAGGAAGGGACCTGAGCAGATCATCAAGTCTGCCCTCCTGCCATGGGCAGGAAAGAATGCTGGGGTCAAATGACCCTGGCTTGGTGGCTGTCTAACCTCCTTTTGAAGACCCCCAGGGTAGTAGTGAGCACCACTTGCCTTGGAAGTTGGTTCCAGCTCCTAGCCACCCTGACTGTATGTCACGGCAGGGGGTCCTGGAGGATGGCCGTGATCTCCCCAAGGCCCCCTTACTGTGCCAAGTTGACCCAATGGGCACCCTCAATCCTCGCCTACCATGTCTTTGATGACAAAATATATAATTGGGAGGCTGCCTTTCATGCCCTTTTGGTCACGGTTAGCTGTACACTCTGACCCCGTGCATTCCCGGACCCCTGGTAGGTCCTGCTTCAAGATAGATGGTACAATGGGTGTTTCGGGGCACCCTAGCCTTATGGGCTATGCGTGGCTCCAACCACCCCTTTACCATGCCCCAAGCCTTGCCGATGGAATTGATCTTGTTTGGTTAGGGCCTTGTTATAATTTGGCCCCCTTGTCTTCTCTGGGCCCTGTGCAGCCCCGTCTTGCTCTGCACCCTGTCTGGCACTTGGGCTCTCCGCGGCCCTGGTCTCAGTCTGCACTCTCCTCTCCACAATGCTGCCCCCTTCTATGGGGCTTCTCAAAGCACTGCTCCCCTTCTCCGGGGCTTCTCACAATAATGCTGCCCCCTTCTCTAGGGCTCACCACACCCGCACTGGGGCTTCTCATCAATGCCCCCTTCTCTGGGGCTTCTCAAATGCTGCCCCCTCTCTGGGGCTCACCACAACCACACTGGGGCTTCTCAACTGCCCCCTTTCTGAGGCTGGGGTCAGTGCACCCCGAATGCTGTGCCCTCACTGGCACTGGGGTCCCCACACTGCTGTGAGTCCCCTATGAGGCCTCCTCCATCCCCTAATAGCCTCATCCAAACCATTGGTTTTAAACAGTAAGCAAAACACAAGCCCCTCGGCTACAACATAAACTGAAGCTGCCCAGCTATAAAAACGTTAATCAAAT
>NW_005842085.1:235485-236795 GCF_000455745.1 Alligator sinensis | reverse complement strand
TGTACCTGCGGTCAGGCCTCTCCTCTCAGCTTGCTCAGGGAGAGCTCCTTCCCCCCTGGCCACTGCCAGGGGACTGCTCCCCTGGCCTCAGCCCCTAGGGTTTATAAGGGAGCCAGGCCCTGCCCCTTTCAGTCAGCTGACTGCTGGCAGGTGTGGGTCACTCGCTAACTCCATTTTTGCCCTAGTGACCAACAGCTGGGCTCCTTCCTCTTGTTTCCCCTCTTTAGGAGCAGGGCACATTAGTGCTCTGCAACACTGTGAAGTAGTGCCTCTTGATGTCTAGCCTGAATCCACTGTCAGTCAACTTATGGCCGTTATTCTTTGTTACTTCCAGTAGTGCTCAGGGGAACAGGGACTCTCCCATTGCCTCATGGTCCCCCTTGGCAAGTTTATAGATGGCTACCAGATCCCCTTTCCACCTTCTCTTGTGGAGATTGAACAGGTTCAGGTCACGTAGCCTCTCCTATTAGGGCCTACCCTGCTGCCCCCTGATCATGCGAGTGGCCTTCCTCTGGACCCTCTCAATGCTGTCCACATCCCTCCTGAAGTGTGGCACCCAGAACTGGATGCATCACTCCAGCTGCGGCCTGACCAATGTTGCACAGAGGGGGAGGATCACCTCCTTGGACCTGTTTGTGATGCACCTGTGGATGCATGACAAGGTGAGATTAGCCTTATGGACTGCATCCTCATATTGGCAGCCCATGTTCATCTTGCAATCGATAATGACTCCAAGATCCTTTTCTACCTCTGTGCTGACAAGAAGGGAGTTCCCCAGCCTGTAAGTATGCTGCTAGTTCTTCCTCCCCAGGTGCAGTACCTTGCACTTGTCAGTATTGAAACCCATCCTATTCTCATCTGTCCACCACTGTAACCTGTCCAGATCTAGTTGTAGCCTGTCCCTCTCTTCTATCATGCCCACTTCTCCCCACATCTTAGTGTCATCCTGGTGAGAAGTGGCCAGTGGTGTCCCTCAGGGGTCCGGGATATGGAAAAGCTTGAGAGAGTCCAGAGAAGAGCCACCTGTATGATCAGCAGGGATCCGGGTTTTCTGTTTCCCATGGAAAAATAGAGAAAACCACAGATTTCCCTGGTTTATTGGAGAAAAAATAGATTTTCCCTTTCAGCAGAGAAACCTGCATATTCCCCTTTTGCAAAGAGCTCTGCAGGCTGGCAGAGTTCCAGCATGCAAGAGCTGTTTGCAAAAGGGGTGGGAAACCCCCAGCCCTGCCCAGAGGGGGGAAGGCGGAGCCTGCAGCTCTTAGTCAGCCAAGGCTGGGCGTGGTTTAAGCTGACTTCGCTCCTGGAGC
>NW_005842085.1:226794-235386 GCF_000455745.1 Alligator sinensis | reverse complement strand
CAGCTCATGCTCCTTCTGCTGCAGCAGCCACTGCCTTCTGTTGGGGGTAGAGAGATGCAGACCTGGGGCCCTGGCCCCATAGGACTGGCAACTAGGGGCCCCCGCTGGCAGGGATGAGTGGCAGGGGCTGTGGGTGGGGGGCACAAGCAGAGCTGTGGGGCTGTGGGTGGGGAGCAAGAGGCACCAGAAGCATGGGGGGTGGGGCTGTGGGGGGAAAAGAAGGGCACCAACAGGGAGCAGAGGGGCTGTGGGGGGCCTTTAATTTTGTGGTTTTTATAAGAGAATTTGTGATTTTTTTTACCAGGATAAACCAGGATCCCTGATGATCACAGACTTGCAAGGCAAGCCATATGAGGAAAGGTTGAGGTTCTTGGGCTGCTTTAGCCTAAAAAAGCGAAGGCTGAGAGGGGACTTGGTAGCAGCTTACCGCTACATCAGGGGAATACGTCAAGGGGTAATACATCAATGGATCAGAGAACAACTGTTTGCCAGGGCACCCTTGGGGAAAACCAGGAGTAATAGCCACAAAGTCCTGGAACCATTTCAGGCTTAGCACTAGGAAAAACTTCTTCACAGTTAGGGTGTCTAGACTGTGGAATAAACTCCCTCTAGAGGTGGTGCAATCACTTAGCCTGGAAATCTTCAAGAGAAGACTGGACGATCACCTCACTGGGGTCACCAGACCCCAGTTGTCTTTCCTGCCTAGTGCAGGGTGGGCTGGACCCAATGATCTTGCAAGGACCCTTCCAGCCCCTTACAGTCTATGAATCTGTGAATCTATGACCCAGCCCTTCGTCAGTGATACATGCAGGACCTGTCAGCACATCTTTACTGCCACAACAATCACTACTCCCCACAACAAAACCATCAGAATCCATGGATCATACATAGGTCTATTCCAAAATGTGGTATGCCTCATTCAGTGCACCAAAGAGCATCATAGCAACTACCTGGGTGGAACCAAACAAAAACTACACAAAAGAATGAATAACCACCAAAAAAGATAAAGGACAGAGAGACTAGAACACAGGTAGGAGAATATTTTTCACAGAAGAATCACTCCCTCTCTGAACTTAGTTTTTGTGCTCAAAGGAAATTTACCCAAAAACTTTACAAGATGAGCTTGGGAATGGAAATTCATCAGCCTATTAGACAGTAAGTACCAATAACTTAATATAGGCAGTGACTTAATGCATGTGCAGCTGGTGCCTCCTGAGTCTGAGGGGGCACCTGCAGACACTGCTCGTGGTGGCGGGAGCGGAGATGGTGAGCACCTGCAGATGCCATCGGTGTTGGCAGGCACAGCCCTGTCAGGGGGGCACATCGAGCACCCGCAGACACTCTTGGCAGCGTTGACGGCAGGGACAGCCCTGTCGGGGGGGGGTACGTGCCCCCCAATGCCACCCCTTCCAGTTGCCTATGACTTAACGTTTCATTATAATCTACCTGATACTTGTTAACCCCTGCACTTCACAGATAACTAACAAGCTTTTGTTCCACCTGCTATTTAGCTCTACTGTATGTTTCCCACCCAGAGGCCTGTAGAAGGGTACTATGATACCCAAAATCTTGCCTATATCTATAGCAACCATATGGTTGGTCCAGTAAAAGATATCATCCACAATAATTCTTGCTTTTCACATATCTCCTGGACCATCAAGACAAGAACATCACCTCAACACTACTAAATGAAATTAAATCTTTCTTATACCAGAAACACATGGACTTTTTTTTTTCATCTTTGTCTTTTCTCATCCCAAGGGTTTAATGAAGTTGAAAGAATTTGGCATGTTCAGTTTGTAGAAAAAGCAATTAAGAGGGGTCATGATAGATTTTTTTTTCATTCTTAGGATCATTGGGTGTCAGCTGCAGCCAAAGCTGGGGATTTTGTCTGGGGCATGCCAGTGTTCCTGCTAGACCTAAGACCCAGAAGTTTCCAGTTAGAGGCTGTTGTCTCTCCCATCAGGATTGGACTAGTCACCACATTTGGGATCAGGTCAGAGCTGTGTGAATTGTTTGCATTTTGGTTTGGGTTTGGTTTAGCAAGATTAGGTTGTACTTGTTTAGTTGTTTTAGTTGTGAACTGAGAAGTTGTTTTAAAATCTTGAGATTCAAATAAAACCAAAGATGTAAATCAGAAGAAACAACCACCAGAGGAAGACTATGAAACATAAAGGGAATATAAAATTAGAATGCAATAATGTTTATTGAATGTGGCAATAAATCTGACAGGCCAACATTTTTTTTCCCCTACAGAGATCCCATTTTATATGTGATTTATGCGTTACAATAAGTTTGTTTTTAAAGCAACGTAAAACACTTCCCCATTGTGAAATGGAATACTTAACTTCTACTTAACATTTTGTGACATACCACAAAAATTGGTATAATTTTTTAGGAGGTTTTTCCTTTAAAAAATTGCAATTCCCTCTCACTGTATAAATGATATTATTTTCTAGCTTCAGTCATCTCCACTTTTCAAAAATCACTGTGTTTTTGTCCAGTTGAGTCTCTTCAAAACATTGGAATGAAATACCTATGTTTCAGCACTGTACAGAAGAGTTTGTCACACAGATATAGTTCCTGTGCACAGAAGTGAACAATTGCAACATTCCTGCAAAGCAAAAGAAATTGTACATTGTCTTGTAAGCACCATATTCTTAAAAAGCGTTCGTTCATACTTGCCATGCACTTAAATCTTTACTAACATGGTAACACAAACAAAATTTTCTACTTCATCAATCCACCATCTTATATTTATTTTTGCTTGAATTTCTTTTTTAGTCTCTTGATTTTTATAGAACCTGCTCCAGGAAAAGGCGATAGAAAGCTACAGAGTACAGAGGCAGACAGGATAGGGAGCAGAAAACAGAGCAGTAGATTGGGCAGGAAGAAGAAAGCAGAGTAGCCAATGTTAGGGGAAGGGAATCAGAGGAGCACTAGAGGAGGGTGTGGGCTAATTTGTGGTACACCTGCCAAAAAGGTTGTCCCCCCACTGATATAGACGATAAATCTTTTTATTTAGCTGTACTATCCAATATGTATTCAACTGATACTCACCTCTTATTGTTAATTAGTTCTTGTTAAGACCCTGACATATTCTTCCCTTTCAGGGGACTGTCTGCCATTACTTTAACACTGTTCTCATATTATCATATGATAGATCACATGCAAGCTATGGCATTATTAGCAAAATACCTGAAATGGATTTTTTGCCAGTTGACAACATAAACTAACCTTTATACAAACATGTCTTAAACTTAATATGGCCACCAGTTAGATACATTATCACTTGCATACTAGGTGCTCACAATTCTTAACTTCCAATGGGTGTGGGGTGGATTTGATATCTAATGTGTGCAAGGAGTTTAATGCAAATATACACATAGAATTAAGTGAACACCGATGCTGGTTTGCATCTGCATATGCTTAACTTCAAAAATCAGGCCAATAACATTTGAAGTCCAATTACACAGATGTGTAACATGAACTCCTTTGAAAATACATGGTTAAATGTTTTGCATTGTTTTTAAGTGTGCAAAATTTAGTTTATGTCAGTACAATATGTGGAAGATATGGGACCCATATAAAGGACTCGAACACTTCTGAGAAGTGCATTGCTTTTTTCCAATGACAGTTGGCTTTTATATTTTTATCCAAGTTGCTGAAACACACCAGTGCTTCAACTGAACTAGTCTTTGTCTAAGTACATCATAACCTCATCTCTTACTTCTGCTTCAGTTGGGGGAGGTAAAATACTTTACTTTCATTCCTCCAGCATCCCAAGATGCACAGCTTCTAGTTCCTCTACCCCTTTCTACCCTCCAAAACCTTAGTGGTTTCCCCCCACTCCCCTTCCCACTGAGAACAACTTTTCTGAGCTTAATTGCAGAGAGACCATGGACCTAGGAAGCCTAAATTCCCCAGCTACATGGTCTGGCTACAGGAAGCTCAATTTCAGGTTCAGCACACAGCCCTGGAGAAGTAGCCTCCCCTGGGCTTTGTGCTCACAGCTGATGGGGACTGAGATTGGCTTAGGGAAACCATGCTTTTCCCAGACACGGGCTCTCACCTCCCCCTCCAGCCAGCATGACCCCTGTTGCTACTAACCCAATTCCTCCCTCCCACCTAATCCCAATTAATGAAGATGCATGTAATATTTTAGTCCTTTAGGATATGTTTACACATGCATGCATTGCAGTGTCAGGAGCTTTGAAAAGGGCCCGGCACTGTGATGTATGCAGTTGTATAAGTGGCGAAATGTGCATCAGCACTGAAATGGTGGTGGTGCACTGTTTACCTAAAAACCTTGGAGATGCTTTAGTTAAAAAATGCACTGCCACCACTTTCTGTGTGCTGACGCACATTTCGCCGCTGCAACTGTTTGCCTCAGCTCGTGTGCGGAGCAGACTTGATTAATTGATTCTGCTCTGAAGCAACGGATCTCCAGTGCATCACTTGAAAAAAAGTGCATATATAAATGCCCATAGGTTTTCGTTAATCATTTTGTTAATCTTTCTTTCCCTTTCCCTTATTTCTCTTTATTCCCTCTCCCCCACCCCCCACACCTTGTCCCCACCTCACTTCAAACAGGTTTTCAAGATTTCTCCCCTCCTACTCTCCACTCTGGCTGGGCTGCTGTTGGACGTAGAGGGAGGAAAGACCCCATGCTGGTTTCTCTGCCTCCCGGTTACATGCCAAACTCCCATCTCCTTTCCCACCAAGGGGAGGAGTAGAGTCAAGTGTTACATCCATTCCCATTGCTTTAGGGAATCAGATGAAAGTTTCAGTCTACACTAGGACTTCTATAACAACATTTCTCAACCCCCAAAAGTGGGTTGCAAGAATATATGAAAGGGTTGTGAACAAGCTTTAAAGGAGAAAAATGTGGGAAACTGTGGCTTTTCCCTTGCAAGCTGGCAGAGTTCCAGCCTGTGAGGGGCTGCTTGGGGGTCCCCATGATCCACACAACAAACCCCTGCCCCCAAACTGGGGGGCTGGGGCCTGGGTTTGGGAGGCAGTGGATCAGATGTGAAGGGTAGTGAGTCAGGATGGCCATTGATGTTTACAAATGTGTCCTGTTACAAAAAAAAAAGGTTGAAAATCACTTTTCTATAGGATCCCCATTGGTAATGCCTGTACTGGGGATTCACTGAGCCAGCCCATGCCTTAGTCACCATAGCGACCCCAATTTTATCCACCACTGATCCCCTGTGCAGCTGCTTTCTGCCTTGATCCAGTAAGATTTAACATGGCAGCTTGGGTGATCTTGATTAGCCGTGTTTTGAGAAAGGCAGTGTACATGTTCTCTCTTAATGCAGACTTGTTTTAATAGATGCCAGAAAAACATGTTATTATCCCACTAATTTTGTATTTGATAGAATTCATCACAGATAAGATGAAAAGATTTCATTTGCTTATATACTGATGCTAAGAGTCTGGATAATGAATAGTACCAATATTGTGTGATTCAATAGGACTGATTTCCAAAACTGAACAAAATTATGAGCAAGGTTGATTTGGAAAGAATACTTTGGGCAGAACATGTGTGAATGAAAATGGGAAGTTCTTCAAGAAGGGTCAGAAGTCAAAAAGAGCAATTGCAAATTAGCAATATGCAACAAAAGGAAAAGAGGAAAATATTAAGCAATATAAGTTAGAAGTTATGAATCCAAGAAATAAAGAAGCTGAAAACATTGGGTGAAAAACTGATGGTTGACAGAACTAAGGGTAATTAGGGGGTCTTTAAATTACAAGGCCTAGGAATTTCTATCAGTCATAATTTGTTCTAAATGATTACAAATGATGTTGTTAAGAATAGGAAAGTTAAATCACTTATGTAAGAGGTCAGCAGGCTGCATGGGGTTAGAGCTATTGAGGATGAGATTGATGGGTACTTCCACTCTTTGCAGGATCGCTCAAATGGTGGGATGACAACACAAGAGGGACCCAACATGGACAGAAGACAGTCACCTCTAGTTCTAGATGATACAGAATTAGACCCCACACTGCTGGAACAACTCCAGTGCAGCTGGGCAACTGATTTGGGGCCCTGGCATCACTGGGAAGGAGTACAGCAATGGAGAATGCAGCAACGGAGGCCACACCCACTGCTACCACCAGGCAGGCTGTGAGGCAACAGAGCAACTGGAGGAGAAGATGTCAGGTAATCATAGTAGGTGACTCCCTGCTCAGAGGAACGAAGGGATATATCTGCCGCATGGGAGGTCTGCTGTCTCCCTGGGGCATGGGTCCGTGATGTCACAGAGAGGATCCCCAGGCTTGTCCAGCCCACAGATTACTACCCCATGATCCTTATCCACATGGGAACAAATGACACAGCCAGGAGCAATCCAGACCGTGTCATGAGTCACTGCAAGGCTTTTGGAGCTCGGCTTAAAGGATAAGGGGCTCAGGTAGTTTTTTCCTCTGTGCTTTCTGTTGCAGGCCACAGTCCAAGGAGGCAAGAATGCATCGATGAGATAAACCGGCATCTTTGACAGTGGTGCCACCAAGAAGGCTTCAGCTTCTACGACCATGGTGCCTACTTCAAGGACAGAGGGCTCCTGGGGAGAGAGAGCATCCACTTCACGCAGAAATATAAGTCCTTTTTCTCAGCCAGGATGGCTGATCTCTTGGGGCTGAAAGCTAAGATCGCAGGGGGATGGGGAAATGCTAACTGGAGCCTACCCAGGGACCAATATACAGGAAAGCTCCATTGATAATGAAACCAAGCAAGCCACTCTCATGAAAGCTGAGAAAACGGCTCCCCTTCAACACAACAGGTGGCCAGTGACCTCAGTAGAAGGACTTATGTACCTGTACACCAGTGCCAGAAGCATGGGGAACAAGGAGGAGGAACTAGTCCTCCTGCTTTCTACTGGGCACTATGATCTAGTAGGGATCACAGAGACCTGATAGGACTCCTCTCACAACTGGAGTGTAGCCATAAAGGGCTGCATTCTTTACAGAAGGGATCAGGTAGGGAAGAGAGGTGGGGATGTTGACCTCTATGTGAAGGAACAGTACACCTCCCTACAGGCTGATGTTGGCCCCAAAGAAGAACAGCTTGAAAGCCTCTGGGTCAAGCTCTGGGGGAGTTGCAGTGAGAGAGACCTGACTGTAGGTGTATACTACAGGCTGGCCATCTAACCAAGGTGAGGAACTTGTTCTAGTGTTTGCCCATGAACTAACAGAGGCCGTGCATGCACAGGACATGGTTGTCATGAGTGACTTCAACTACACAGACATTTCCTGGGAGGAATGCTCAGCCATCTCAGATTGATCACAATCCTTTCTGATCAGCACCCAAGAGGTTTTTTTGACTCAGGAGGTGCACAGACCAACTAGAGGCAATGCACATCTTGACCTGGTCCTGGCCAAAGGGGATGATCTGGCGACCAACTTAAACATAGAGGATAACCTAGGCAATAGTGACCATGAAATCATTACATTCATGATCCATCACAAGGTTGATAAAATAGATACCAAACTCAAAGTCTTAGACTTTAAAAATGCAAATTTTAATAAGCTCAGGTCACTAGTAGAGAAGGCACTGAGAGACCAAGGACAATAGGTAAAGGTAGCATGAGAAGAATGGTCATTCCTTAAGGACACAATCCTTAAGGCTGAGAGAAAATCCATTCCCTTACGGAGAAAAAGTAGCAGAAGGGTCAAAAAACCCTCTTGGATAAACAGGGAAGTTGCAGCCCTCCTACAGAAAAAGAAAGAGGCATAAAAACAATGGAAGCTTGGGACAGCCTCTAAGGAAGACTACTTCACAATGGCCTGCACTTGTAGAAACAAGATTAGGCAAGCTAAGGCAGAAACCAAACTAAAACTAGCTACAAGAATCAAGGACAACAAGATATCCATCTTTAGCTACATAGGGAGTAAAAGGACAACTAATGGGAGTGTGGGGCCACTGCTGAGTGCCTCAGGATACCTGGTCAGTACCACTCAGGAAAAAATGGAACTCCTAAATGACTATTGTGCCTCGGTGTTTCACAAGACCAAGGGGAACAACACACCAGGTAGGGCACAGAATGAGCAGGGCAGGATTGACACCCTTTCCCACCATTACCATAGACGGGCCAAAGCTGCCATGGAGCTGAGGATGGGAACCCAAGTAAAAGACAACAAGAAATTGTTTTTTAGATATATTGGGAGTAAAAGGAAGGCCCAGGGAGGAATAGGACCCCTGCTAAATGGGCAGAAACAATTGGTGACAGACAGAGGGGACAAGGCTGAACTCCTCAACGAGTTCTTTGCCTCAGTGTTCCTAAGTGAGGGGCACGACAAGTCTCTCACTGGAGTTGTAGAGAGGCAGCAACAAGGCGCCAGACTACCATGCGTAGACCCTGAGATGGTGCAGAGTCACTTGGAAGAACTGGATGCCTTTAAGTCGGCAGGCCCGGATGAGCTCCATCCGAGGGTGCTGAAAGCACTGGCCAACATCATTGCAGAGCCACTGGCGGGAATATTTGAACTCTTGTGGCGCACGGGCCAAGTCCCGGAGGACTGGAAAAGGGCCAACATGGTCCCCATTTTCAAAAAGGGGAGGAAGGAGGACCCGGGCAACTATAGGCCAGT